>NW_022681460.1:114545169-115101330 GCF_009764315.1 Trachypithecus francoisi
AATAATTTTTCCCTTTATTTTATATATATATATTTTAAATTAAATTGTTTTTGGAGATGGAGTCTCACTCTGACATCCAGGTTAGAGTTCAGTGGCACGATCTCAGCTCACTGCAACCTCCGCCTCTGGGTTTAAGTGATTCTCATGTCTCGGCCTCCCAAGTATCTGAGATTACAGGTGCGTGCCACCATGCCTGACCTTTTTTTCTTTTTTCTTTTTTTTTTTTTTTTAGTAGAGACAGGATTTCACCTTGTTGGCCAGGCTGGTCTTGCACTCCTGATCTCAAGTGATCCACCCACCTCGGCCTCCCAAAGTGCTGGGATTACAGGCGTGAGCCACTGTGCCCTGCCTCCTTTATGATATATTTTAATATAGTATCGTTAATCGTCTTCCTTTTTGTTTTCCCTTTTTCTGACTCATCCAAGGCTATGTCTCCAGATGAATGTAAAAGTAATTCTGTCAAGTTCCCTTAAAAAAAGATTGGTATTTTATGCAAAAAAATTAGCTGGGTGTGGTGGCGGGCACCTGTAGTCCCACCTACTTGAGAGGCTGAGGCAGGAGAATGGTGTGAACCCGGGAGGCAGAGCTTGCAATGGGCCGTGAAGGCGCCACTGCACTCCAGCCTGGGGGACAGAGCAAGACTCTGTCTCAAAAAAAAAACCCCAAAAAACAAAAAACAAACAAACAAACAAAAATTGATGTTTTAAACAGACTGGATATATTGTAGACGCAGATTTAGAGAAACCAACACCCACACACGGTCAGTCTTTGAACTGATCCCTTGTGGCTTTGTGGAGAGTTTTAAGGTCTTCACCACATAGCTTTTCCCCTTTTTCTAAAATTCAGGTTATTCCTAACCACTGCAGCTTTCTGGGGTGGGCCGTCTGTCGGGGAACCTCTCCTACCTGGCCTGCAGCTTTCTGGGGTGGGCGGGTCACTGAGAACCTCTCCTACCTGGCCTGCAGCGTTCTGGGGTGGGCGGGTCACTGAGAACCTCTCCTACCTGGCCTGCAGCGTTCTGGGGTGGGCGGGTCACTGAGAACCTCTCCTACCTGGCCTGCAGCGTTCTGGGGTGGGCGGGTCACTGAGAACCTCTCCTACCTGGCCTGCAGCGTTCTAGGGTGGGCGGGTCACTGAGAACCTCTCCTACCTGGCCTGCAGCGTTCTAGGGTGGGCGGGTCACTGAGAACCTCTCCTACCTGGCCTGCAGCATTCTGGGATGGGCAGGCTGTTGGGAACCGCCTACCTGGCCTGCAGGTTCTCGATCTCAATGCTCTTCTCCCTCTCCATCTTGCACAGGAGCTCCTTCTGCCGCCGGGTCTCTTCCAGGACCATCTCGCAGGCTCTCAGCTCCTGCTCCTTCAGCTGCTCCTCCAGGGCGTTTGCTCTTGAAAGGCAAAGGGAGGAGATGAGCTATCTCCAGGCAGGGTGTGCAGTGGCTCCACCCATGCCCAGAAGCTGCCTCAGGACCTCCAGAGAACCTGCCGCCACCCGGGAGGAGGGCCGAGAAGGGCATCCCCGAGCTCTGGTCAAGGCAGTTCTGAAGCAGCGCACACACCCCGAGACAGCCTCGCCTCCCACACTAAAGGCACCTGGGGTGGCCAGAGCAGTGTCTACTGCACCCCGGCCCAGCTGATACCCACAGGCACTGCCTGCTTGTGCTGTGTGGACCGCAGCACCCCGAGGGCCCGAGCCCACCAGGTGACCGCCCCTGGTGCACTCTGTTCATGCAGCTGCTCCACCTGCGACCACTACACACAAGGAGTGAGCTCAGGGCCCAGAGGCACGGAGCCTCAGAGTCTCGGGAAGGAGCGTGAAGGTACCAGGGTCCAAGGGCCACAGCATTCCCAGGAAGTGAGTGTCTGATGAAGCACATGGCCCGTGGCAGCTGAACACCGGGGAACTGAGTGTGCGGGCAGCGTCTGCCTTCAGCTGCAGTATAGTTGGTTCATGGCACATCTCCCAAAGGTGCTCATGAGGCTTCCTGAGTTGCCGGGTCCACATAGGAGCTAGGACGAGTCTAGCTCTGGCTGCTGGGCACATCTGGGCCCCAGAGGCTGTGAGGGGCCACAAGTGGAGGGGGGCCCACTCTGCTCCCAGTTCCCTCCAGGCTGGGGAAGTGGGTATAGAGACCAGTCCCATCCAGGTCACTTCAGAGCAGAGGCAGGGCAGGTGTCAGCTAGAGCACAGGGAAAAGACGACATTCCCACGGGGTGGGGACCCTGGCCTTCCCTAGATCGTCACAACCACCTGCAGGAGACAGGACTGGACTGTCCCAAAGAGAAGGGCACAGGCCCTGCCTACTGACACAGCACGGGGTGGGGGACCCTGGCCTTCCCTAGATCGTCACAACCACCTGCAGGAGACAGGACTGGACTGTCCCAAAGAGAAGGGCACAGGCCCTGCCTACTGACACAGCACAGCCCATGCCCTCAGGCCCCACCTCGCACAGAGCCTCTTATCCTTGTGGTGCCTCACACGCAGGAGTGGACAGATGGCCAAAGATCACCAGACACAAAGGCAAGCTTTCAAAAGGAACTGGCCAAAGCAAACACCAAGTGAGGACCCCAGGGAGACACATGATGCAGGAGACAGCGAGGAAAGGTCCCTGAGCCAGTGCTCTGCGCGAGCCAAGAGCCACAGCTGCAGCGTCAGGGCAGCCCGCTGCAGAAGAGACAAACAAGGAACAGCTCCTGGGAACTGAAAGTGTGGGAAGGACAATCTAAAAATCTGATTGAGATGTTGGGCTCATGCCTGTAATCCCAGCACTCTGGGAGGCCGAGGTGGGCAGATCACCTGAGATCAGGAGTTCGAGACCATCCTGACCAATATGGTGAAA
This sequence comes from Trachypithecus francoisi, assembly GCF_009764315.1. Taxonomy (NCBI): domain Eukaryota; kingdom Metazoa; phylum Chordata; class Mammalia; order Primates; family Cercopithecidae; genus Trachypithecus; species Trachypithecus francoisi. The sequence continues at coordinate 114,548,009 of NW_022681460.1, forward strand.
CCCCGAATCTACTAAAAATACAAAAATTAGCCAGGCCCAGTGGCGCATGCCTGTAATCCCAGCTACTTGGGAGGCTGAAGCAGGAGAATTGCTTGAACCCGGGAGGCAGAGGTTGCAGTAAGTGGAGATTGCACCATTGCACTCCAGCCTGGGCAACACAGCAAGCTCTGTCTCAAAAAACAAAACAACGAAATAAAGGCTGAAAACCAGGTGCACAGCACGGCAAATAATACAAGATCCTCATCCAAGTATGTAGGGTGGGAAACAGAAGTTACGGAGAACAGCAAGGCCCTGGGCAACAGCGGGTCCTCAGTCACAGCACGGGGTCAGAGGTCTTCAAATTCTCGGGGAATTCGATTTCTGACCTAGAACTTTATGCCCAGCTACGCTATGGACTGGAGCAGGGGTGGGAGGACTAAGCACTTCCACACATGCAGTTCTCAGAGCATCTGGCTCCTGTGCTCCCTTTTCCAGGCAACTATCAGTGACGTCCTCAGAAAACGAGTTGGCAAAAAGAAGAAAACGTGGGACTCAGAAAATAAGGACTCAAACCCGGGGGAAAGCACTCGGAATTCCCAGGATGGCAGCTATACAGCACGGCTAGAGAGCAAATGGCTCAGGACGGGCAGATGATACTGAAAACAAGTAACGTGTTGTTTAGGATGGTAGAGGTGAGCACCACAGGGAACAGCCACAGGAACTGAATGTGGCCGGGGCTGCACTGCAGATGGTCAGTGGGCAGAGCAAGGCAGCAGGGTGGACTTCACACCACACACACGGAAAACTGATGAACATACTCCAGACTCAAATGAAACCTTGACAGTCAGCTCAACAAAGGCATCTAGGCTGGACACAGTGGCTCACGCCTCTGATTTCAGCACTTTAGGGGGCCAAGGTAGGAGGATCGCTTGAGGCCAGGCATTTGAGACCAGCACGGGCAACATGGCGAGACCTCATCTCTACAAAAAATTTAAAAATTAGGCCCGGCACGGTGGCTCACGCCTGTAATCCCAGCACTTTGGGAGGCTGAGGATGGCAGATCACAAGTCAGGGGTTCGAGACCAGCCTGGTCAATATGGTGAAACCTTGTCTCTACTAAAAACAAAAAAACTAGCCCAGCGTGGTGGTGCATGCCTGTAGTCCCAGCTACTCAGGAAGCTGAGGCAGAAGAATCGCTTGAACGCGGGATGTGGAGGTTGCAGTGAGTCAAGATTGCCCACTGCACTCTAGCCTGGAGACAGAGTGAGACCCGTCTCAAAAAAAAAAAAAAAAAAAAGCTGGGTGTGGCGGTGCACACCTGTAGTCCCAGCTACATCGAAGGCTGAGAGGTAGGCAGGTCGCTTGTGTCTGGGAGGTAGAGGCTGTAGTCAGCACTCAGCCTGAGCAACAGAGGGAGGCCCTTAAACAAAACAAAACAAGCCTGTCTGGCGGCCTGTCTGGATTCTCCTTGACAAGGAGGAGACAGTGGTCTTTGGAGGCGCAGCATATGTGTAGCACACTACTGGAGCCCAGCCCCTTTGCCAGCATGCCTGGCCCCTCTCCACAATGCAGCAGGGGCCGGCGGCAGGCCCTCCTCTGCTGAGAATGCTGGACAACGGGCAGCCGCCAAGCCCAGGGTCTTCACTCCACAAGAGAATGTGCATTGCTTTGTTAGAATTAAAATGATGTGCAAGTTATGCCCACGATCCCATGAGACATTCTCAGCGCTCACAGGGCAGATAGATCTGAAGCTGAAGGGCGGGTCACGCATGTTAGTACGGTGCAGGGTGAGGGCTTGGGCGCGCTGGGAGTGCTGACCGCAAATGCCCTGCTGCCAACACACGTGTGTGCAGGCTGCTCAGAGCCCTGAATCTACCTGGTCAGTGCTGATGAAGACACTGAAGCTCTAAGGGACAGGGCCCTTGGCTGAGCTGAGAATACGTGGAAGGGCCAGGATGTGCCCGGGCAGCTGCGCAGAGAGCAGCAGCTCACAGGAAGAACCTCTTCTGCAGATTCCCCAGGTGCCTCACAGGCCTCCTGGCTGCCTCCTCTGCCCCCAAGAGGCTGCCGGTGCCCAGCTCCAGGTGGCACAGCCTGGGTAGATGACTCCTGGGCCAAGCTCATCTTACTTTGCCCGAGAAACAGTACTGCAAATCGGCTATGAGACAACATGGCGTGCCTCGTTTGAAAAACACTGAGAATTACACAGTATTCTAAGAAAAGTCTGCAAACGAGAGTGGGGTAAGCAGCTCCCACTCTTTCTCTGCAAACACGGCGTCACACTTTGCTTCCTCCCTAGCACTCCTGCCCACAGTGATGAGACTGTGCATCCTGTCACGTATTCAGCAGTCTGCTCATTTCGCTTTCTGTGGCTGAGCAACTTCCCTAACCTGCATTCTTCCAGGATGGGCAAACCCCGTCTGGACCAGAGTGGTGGGAGAGCTGCACCTCCAGGCCTGCCGGTGAGGCTGGGCACTGCGTGGGTTCGCAGTCAGCTCCTCCTCTGGCTGGCTCAGGTCTCACACTCCCGAGAGGGAGGCCGTGCCCTCCTCTGGCCCTCTGTGTGTCTAGGGTTCCATGGACAACTCCCCACAAGAGCACCAGTCAGAGCCTCGAGTCTCCGGCCTGCAGCCCAATGGGTAGGCTCCGATGACCACCCGGCACCACCCCTCAGCTGGCTTCCACCCTGGGATGGACGGGTGGCCACGCCCCTGCTATGTGAGGTAAAGAGAAGTAAATGGGGGCTGACAGGCGGGCACAGGAGGCACGACGCAGAGGCCCAGGTCTCCTGGCCCAGGCTCACCTGTGCACCAGCTGCAGGTTCTCCTGCCTCAGGCGGCTGTGTTGCTCGCCAGTGGCTGCCGTGTCCTTCTCCAGCTCCAGCACACGCCTTTCCAGGAAGACGACCTTGGCAATGAGACCAGGCTTCAGGCTTCAGGCTTCAGGGTCAGGTAGTCAGAAGCAGAAGGGCCTGCACCCCCAAGGGAACTACCTGGAGGCTGCCTGGGGGTTTTCTCAGCACAGAATCAGATCCACCTAGCTAGGCGGGTGTCGGATCCAACTTACCCTTGGAACTTGTCCGAGAAACCCATGAAGATGCAGCTCCTAATGGGGCCGGGGGCTTGGGGAGTACTGTCATCTCGACACCACAAATGCACACATTGCCGCAGCTCCGAGAGCTAGAGGCCCAGGGGTGCCTTTGGACTGGCTGGCTCACGGGCAGCAAGACTCAGGCCCCAATACACAGTTTTGTCTCTGCTCAGCCAGATGCAGCTCACAGAGGCAGCCCAGGTGCCCATGGACTCAAGGGACAAACAGACTCATGTCTCGGTCCCTCCCTCCCTCAGAGTTCACACCAAGATAAGAGTCAGACACCTGCAGAGGCAGGAGAAGGAGTAAAGGGAGCAGAGGAGGACTCAGCCTGGGTCAGCACACTTGAGATGCTAGAGGAGTTGTAGGGAGGAGGAGGTGGGGGTGCAAGAGGAGGTGAGGTACAGAAGGTGATGGGGTACAGGAGGAGGTGTGGTGCAGGAGGAGGTAAGGGGGTAGAGGAGATGAGGGGATACAGGAAGTGAGGGAGTACAGGAGGAAATGAGGGGGTATAGGAGGTGAGGGGGGTTCAGGAGAATGTGAGGGGGATAGAGGAGGTGAGAGGGTGCAGGAGGTGAGGGGGTACAGGAGATGGAGTGCAGGAGAGGAGGTGAGGGGACACAGGAGGTGAGGGGGTTCAGGAGGAGATGAGGGCTGCAAGAGGTGAGAGGGTGCAGGAGGAGGTGAGGGGGATGCAGGAGAAGGTGAGGGGGTACAGAAGGTGAGGGGGTACAGGAGGAGGTGAGGGGGTACATGAGGTGAGGGGTGTGGGAGCAGGTGAGGGGGTATAGGAGGAGGTGACAGGGTACATGAGGAGGTGAGGGGTGCGGGAGGAGGTGAGTGGGTACGGAAGATGGGGTAGAGGAGGAGGTGGGAGGTACAGAAGGTGGGGGGTGCAGGAGGTCAGCGGGTACAGGAGGAGGTGGGAGGTACAGGAGAAGGTGGGGATACAGGAGATGGGGGGTACAGGAGGAGGTGAGGGGGTACAGGAGGAGATGGGGGTACAGGAGGTGGGAGGTGCAAGAGGAGGTGGGGTACAGGAGGAGGTGAGGGGGTATAGGAGGAGGGGAGGGAGGACAGGAGGAGATGGGGGTACAGGAAGAGGTGGGAGGTGCAAGAGGAGGTGGGGGGTACAGGAGGAGGTGAGGGAGTACAGGAAGAGGTGAGGGGGATGCAAGAAGAGGTGAGGGGGTATAGGAGGTGGTGAGGGGGTATAGGAGGTGGTGAGGGGGTACAGGAGATGAGGGGTACAGCAGGAATTGAGGGGGTACAGGAGGAAGTGAAGGGATCACAGGAGGTGAGGGGGTGCAGGAGGTGAGACAGAGTCTTGCTCTGTCACCCAGGCTGGAGTGCAGTGGCACAATCTCAGCTCACTGCAATCCCCGTCTCCCAGATTCAAGTGATTCTCCTGCCTCAGCCTCTCGAGTAGCTGGGATTATAGGTGCCCGCCCCCACGCCTGGCTAACGTGTATTTTTAGTAAAGACGGGCTTTCACTATGTTGGCCAGGCTGATCTCAAACTCCTGACCTCAAGTGATCGGCCCACCTGGGCCTCCTAATGTGTTGGGATGACAGGCATGAGCCACCACATCCGGCTGAAAAGCGGGTCTTGACCACAGCAAGGCTGCCTTGCCCTGGCTGCTGTCACCCATTCAAGTCCCCAGGAGAAGCCTGTTCCTCAGGTTGCTGGCTCTGCAGTCACTGCAGGGGCAGCGTTCTTCTCCCAAATCATGGGTGCCCCAGGTCGCGTCTCCACGGGCCTGGTGGACTGAATGTCTGGGTGTCCCCCAACCCAACTCAGACACAGTGGGGGTGGGATACCTGAGGACTCTCACTCACTGCCCAGTCCACCCCTCCCAGCTGGCCCTTCGTGCACAACAGGAAGACTCCTTTTTATCACATGCCCATGAGATCCCTTAGGGAAACTTGCCAAAGAGCATTGGGGCTGGACAGAGGGTCTGGGGAGCCCTGGATGACATGGGGTCGCCTCCGGCGGTGCTGTCCCCACCTCCTGGGATGTCTGCAGAGGCCCTCAGACGTGGCTGTGTCTAAACCCCCTACTTGCTGCCTACCCAGCCCTGCAGGACCTACCTTGTCAGCAATGTCCTCCTCTGGGCCCTCCACGAGCTCGGGGGAAGGGTCCTCCAGGGCCTCCATAGTCAGGGCCCCTGACTGGTGCAGGTACCTGTGGAAAAGGAACAGTAACAGAGGGAAGAAAGGGAAAAACCACAGGACAAGCTCCGTCAGCACAAGCACTCCCGAGTCAATCTGAAAAGCAGGTGGCAGCATTGCAGGGGACAGGTCCTCCCCTGATCTGGGTGGTGGTCTTCTCCCACTTAAAGCATTATATACAGGGGGAGGTCCCAGGCTGGACATCTTTACCAGGGGCTGGGAGAAAGCAGGCCGTGCTCTGTGGTCTCAGAGTCCTCCTGGCGCTCTTTGGAACCTGACAGAACACGACCTCAGTCCCGGCCAGCGAGTGGCAGAGAGGACTTTGTACTTGGCAGCAATAAAACGTGTCCTTCTTCACAGAGACGCGAACGATCTCGTCTCTACCAGAGGCCTGTGAGACATCAGCTCAGGACCTCGACCTGCATACACCTCCCCCGGACACATTCTTCATCTCGGACTTTCACAGGTGCTCTCTGCGGCAGGAACAGTGAAGGTCCCAGGAAAGGTGTCGATCCCGGAAGTCTCACTCAGTGTCACCCTCACAGACACACTGGGAAACCGGTCCAAGTCCAGGAAGACACCAGACACACGTGTCCTCTGTGGCACCAGCTCCTGTGGACGCATCCCCAGCCCTGCAGGCCATGCCAGGTTACTACCCGGGCCGGGCTGCGGGACACAGCCTCGTGGTCCTGCGTGGACGCAACCAGCCCACAGGCTGCTACCTTGGGGCAGGAGCTGCTCCAGGGAGTGTGAACTTCGGCGCGCAGTAAGCGCGTGCTCATGGTCACCACAGGGCCAGATTCGCTGTGGTGAATCTGCACCAACCCGAACTTGCTGGGAGCACAGAAAACTCGCAGAGCACTCGGACAGAAGAGCCAACAGCAAAGGCGCATGTTCGGTTCTTTATACATCCTGGGAGCCTCGATACCGAGCCAGGCTCCAGGCTGATAGCCTGATGCTCACAACTGCGTGACTGTAAAAAAGCACTGGCCCTCTCCCAGGTTCCTTGCCTATGAAATGGGGGGACCCTCTCCCAGGTTCCTTGCCTGTGAAATGGGGGGACCCTCTCCCAGGTTCCTTGATTGTGAAATGGGGGGACCCTGTCCCAGCTTCCTTGCCTATGAAATGGGGGGACCCTCTCCCAGGTTCCTTGCCTATGAAATGGGGGGACCCTCTCCCAGGTTCCTTGCCTATGAAATGGGGGGACCCTCTCCCAGGTTCCTTGCCTATGAAATGGGGGGACCCTCTCCCAGGTTCCTTGATTGTGAAATGGGGGGACCCTGTCCCAGCTTCCTTGCCTATGAAATGGGGGGACCCTCTCCCAGGTTCCTTGATTGTGAAATGGGGGGACCCTGTCCCAGCTTCCTTGCCTATGAAATGGGGGTATAAAGGCAATTGAGGTTGGACCAAGATCATGCATACAAACAGCTTGGCTAGGGACATAGCAGGGTAAGAATTCCATAAAATGTTAGTGTTTTTCCACTGAAAATGTCTACCAAGTGTATGAAGTTCGATTTGCTTCTTAGTATGGACTGGGCTTGAACATTTCCATCTTTTTCCCCATAAACGCTCTGAGAGGAAAAAAGAAGGTATCTCTGCCCCTGGAGACAAGCCCTGAGAACGTGCACCAGCTGGAACACACCAGCACCCTTCTGGGGCTCTGGGGATTTCATCAGATTCTCAAAAGCTGCTGCTGACACGGATCACGTTCTTGGCCAGTCGCTGCTCTTAAATGCCCATGATCTCGCCCTCAGACATGAGCCACTCCAGGCAGGAAGCTGCAACCCAGAGCCTATCCTGGGGAGAGGCCACGGCCTGGGGCCTGTCAGTACTTCTGAGCTGTCCTAGAGGCTTAGGCACTTCTGGAGCTGACTCGGGCACGGCTATCCCAGGTACCCAGCGTGCAGCCACCACACACGGCCACCAGTGTGAGGCAGAGGGTCCTCAGCATGGCGTGTGGGGCTGCTTATTTATTTAATTTTTTTTTTTTTTTTTTGTTTTTTTTTTGAGACAGAGTCTCGCTCGGTCGCCCAGGCTGGAGTGCAGTGGCCGGATCTCAGCTCACTGCAAGCTCCGCCTCCCGGGTTTACACCATTCTCCTGCCTCCGCCTCCCAAGTAGCTGGGACTACAGGCGCCCGCCTCGTCGCCCGGCTAGCTTTTTTTTTTTTTTGCATTCTTTAGTAGAGACGGGGTTTCACCGTATTAGCCAGGATGGTCTCGATCTCCTGACCTTGTGATCCGCTCGTCTCGGCCTCCCAAAGTGCTGGGATTACAGGCTTGAGCCACCGCGCCCGGCCTAAATTTTTTTTTTTTTTGAGACAGAGTCTTGAACTGTCGCCTGGGCTGGAGTGCAGCGGTGCTATCTCAGATCACTGCAACCTCTGCCTCCCAGGTTCAAGCGGTTCTCCTGCCTCAGTCTCCCAGGTAGCTGGGATTACAGGCACCTGCCACCATGCCCAGCTAACTTTTTCTATTTTTTTTTTTTAGTAGAGATGGGGTTTCACTATATTGGCCGGGCTGGTCTCAAACTCCTGACCTCATGATCTGCACGCCTCGGCCTCCCAAAGTGTTGGGATTACAGGCGTGAACCACCGTGTCCGGCCGGGCTGCTTATTTAAATCCCCCAGAAAGAGGGATTCTCCAGCTACACCGCACCTCACTTGGGAGAACCCTCCCCTCAGAGAGGGAGCTGTGGAAAAAGCCTGATCTGCCCCAAAGGGCAGTAGGTCAAGCCTGGCTGGTCAGCAAGGAGGTACAGGGATCCCTGAGGCCTCCCACCCAGGGCCCTAGGAGCCTGCCTGCTGTGAGCACTTCTGCCTGTCCCGATGGACTCGGCTCTGCCTGGAGCCCCTGTCCCTGCACACGCACAGCTGACTGAAGAAAATCACTTCCATCGCATGGACAGGGATGGAACAAGGCTGAGGGGGGTGACAAGGCAGCCAAGCCCAGGGGCTACAATGGCTGCTAGCAAAACCCACCATCTCAGCAACAGTGCAACGCGAAGGGCTGAGAACTGCGAGAAGCAAATCACGATTTTGTTATTTTGTGCTTCCTTAGCCTCTTGTGGCAGATTTGGGGCAAAACAGCAGATTAAATGTTGCATATATATATTTACATATATATATGTGGATAGATATACTGTAGAACATGCCTCTGTTTTGTAAACTCTAACTACAGATAACTGCAGATTGGGCTTTTTTTTTTTTTTTTGAGACGAAGTCTCACTCTGTTGCCCAAGCTGGAGTGCAATGGTGCAATCTCGGCTCACTCCAAGCTCTGCCTCCTGGGTTCAAGCAGTTCGCCTGCCTCAGGCTCCTGAGTAGCTGGGATTACATGTGCGCACCACCACGCCTGACTAATTTTTATATTTTTAGTACAGATGGGGTTTCACCATGTTGGTCAGGCTGGTTCTCGACGAGCGCATGACCTCACGATCCGCCCACCTCGGCTTCCCAGTGTGCTAGGATTACAGGCGTCAGCCACCGTGCCTGGATCAGATTGGGTTTCTTTTATACCAAAGGGTACCCATGAAGGAAACACTAAATTTTAAAGGGTGTTTCTGACACGAGGCTGTGACAGCCAGCTGCAGGCTGCACCCCATCCTAAGCACAGCAGGCCTCAAGGAGATGCCTCAGCTGGCCTTGACTGGCCTTTCATGTCACCAGCTACAACCTGTCTGGAGTAAAAGATGATGAAGTGAGGAGGAAGGTGATGCTGAAGTGGTAACAAAAGTGTACCTGGGGATTCACTTCACATTCCTAAGAGCTCAATGCTTTTCTTTTTCTTTCTTTTTTTTTTTTTTGAGACACTGTTTTGCTCTTGTGGCCCAGGCTGGAGGGCAGTGGCACGATCTCGGCTCACTGCAATCTCTGCCTCCAGGGTTCAGGCGATTCTCCTGCCTCAGCCCCCTGAGTAGCTAGGATTACAGGCACCCGCCACCACACCTGGCTAATCTTGTATTTTTAGTAGAGATGGGGTTTCTCCATGTTGGCCAGGCTGGTCTTGAACTCCCAACCTCAGGTGATCCACCCGCCTCGGCCTCCCAAAGTGCTGGGATTACAGATGTGAGCCACCGCGCCTGGCCTACACTGATTTTCAGTGGCTTCCCCTAGCCCCTCGCCCCTAAAATGACAGAAAATGGAAAACAAGTGGGACGCGGTGGCTCATGCCTGTCATCCCAACATTCTGGGCGACCGAGGTGGGAGGACTGCTAGAGCCCAGGAGTTCAAGACCAGTCGGGGCCTGTCTCTACAAAAAATTAAAAAATTATCTGGGCATGGTGGCATGCACCTGTGGTCTCAGCTGCTCGAGAGGCTGAGGAGGGAGGATCGCTTGAGCTTGGGAGGTCTGGGAAGTGAAGACTGTTGTGAGCTGTGATCATGTCACTGCACAGAGCAAGGCAGAGCAAGGAAGAGCAAGACTGTCTCAAAAAGAAAAGAAAGCCAAGAAAAGAGAAGAGAAACGAAAAGAAAAAAGTTTCCATCCATGGCCAGGTATGACGACTCATGTCTGTGATCCCAGTACTTTGGGAGGCCAAGGTGGGAGGCTCCCTTAAGCCCAGGAGTTCAAGACCAGGCTGGGCAACACAGTGAAACTCCATCTCTATTAAAAATTACAAGACTAGCCGGGCATGGCAATGTATACCTGTAGTCCCAGGAACTCAGGGGGAGGAGGTGAGAGGATGGAGTGAGCCTGAGAGGTACAGGCTGCAGTGAGCTGCGATTGTACCACAGTACTTCAGCCCAGGTGACAGAGCAAGACCATGTCTCAAAATAAAAGAAAATGGAAAACAAAAGGTTTCTGTCCCTGGCTGGGTGTGGTGGCTTACACCTGTAATCCCAGAATTTTGGGAGGCCGAGCTGGGAAGATCACTTGAGCCCAGGGAGTCTGGGGCTGTCGGAGCTATGCTCGCACCTGTGAATAGCCACTGCACGACAGCCTGGACAATGCAGCAAGACCTTGCCAATTTTTTTTTTTTTTTTTTTAGAGACAAGGTTTCACTATGTTGCCCAGATTGGTCACAAAGAAACCGAGTCAGAAAGGTTAAACCTCAGGGTAGCAACTCTAGCTCTAGAACATAAGCAATGCCGTCAAAAATCTTACAGGAAAACTATCCACACTCTCACAGTCCAAACCAACCGAGGTTCAAGTTTATCTCCTGAGCACCCCTTTTCTCAAGAAGCTACAGGAAGATGTGCTGGACAAAAAATGGAGAAAACAAACAAGAAGGAAGACGGGGCCAGGGAGCTAGAGGATCCAACCACCGAAACAAAGGAACTCACTGGTGTGGGGAGACCCATCCAGGACCACAGCCACGAGGCCTGGAGAATGCCCAGCACAACGGGGCAGAGAGGAGGCTCCGGGGAGGGATGTTCCAGAGGAAGCCGGAGAGGCGTCTCCTGGCCCTGCCAGAGGCTGGGCCACGAAGCAGGATGGGGACAGGGAAGGCAAAGCAGATAAAGACACGAAGCCAGTCTCTGATGGCAGCAGAGGCCACCTGGCAGCCACACTGTGTGGCTCCCTGGGAAGGGCCTTAACCCTGCATGCTTATTTTGGTAAGAACTGGCAGGGGAGGAAGATAAAAGTGTATGTTGCCATCTTTCACAGCAGGAAGCCAATAGGTCTATGCAAAGCTGAAAAATGAAGAAATGGTCTTTAGGAATTGGAGTCAGACCCACCCCTCACCTTCACCTCACCTTGGGGAGCTGCCCAGCCCCGGCTCTGAGAAGTCAGGCTCCTCACTGGGTCTCGGTACCTCAGAACTAACATACAGCAGACATCTGGGGATGGTGGCCCCTTCCAGACCTTAGTGAACACCCAACAGGCCCAGCACCAAAAGCTCTGACACCCACCTCCTGCTCACAAATCCAGGTCCAAATTCACAGCCCTGGAAACCCCTTTCCCCCTCAGGATACCTTCAGTCCCAAACCATGTAAAGTAACTTGTAGGAGTTTAAAAAATATCTTGGAAAAGAACGTTTTCTAAAATGTTTTTTTAAAAACTATGATTAATTATCCACTTCAGAACGTTTTTCAGCAGGAATCAGAGACCCACCTACCTTGCCACCTTCTTGCTGGAGAGCCGCTTTGTCGGACTGCGCAGAAAACAAAATAAACAGGAAAATTGTTAGAACAGACAGACAGGAGCAGGAGGAAGCAGGAAACTCAGGCTGTGGAGATACGGGGTGGGCGGCCTTTCAGCAGTGCTCCCGGCATGCAGGGCCCCCCCAGGCAAGCCCATGCACAAATGCTCACTCAGCAAAACAGCAAGGACACAGGGGTGCTGGGATGAGGCCGCATACGTCTCGTTACTCCAGCCCCCAAAGAGGCTTCCAGATGCAGCCACCCCAGACTGTGACTGAGGGGCCAGCGCCACACCTGGTCCCATCAGCTGGCTGCACTGTCCCAATGCTTCTGAAGCCAAATTACCCCCAAACGCTTGGCCTTTGGAGACCCCCAAGTGAAAAGTGACCCCAGGTCCCGCTATGACAGGAGAGTTTGCCGCTGACTTCGACTTAGGCACTGACGCGTCATGCTCAGAACGCCTGCCTAGGCATCAGTTTGGACACCTTTCCCGTTGCCATTTCAGGGCAGTAAATGTAGCCAATTACACATCAACTGTTTGATTTAACCATCTGCAGTGGCACATGGGCCAAACTTACCTTCTCTCTCATTTCTGAGGTCCAAAGTTGTATTTTACAGTATAGCTGCTAAACTATTAGCCTCAGCCTGCAAGAAGACGCCCTCACCCCCAGGGCGTGAGAACCATCAAGATCCTGGAACTCACAAAGCCACATCTCTCTTCAGCTTACCTGTCTCAAAAACACCCATGATTTTCTTTCCAGGGTCAGGCAGAAAAATCTACTGGAGGGGCCGGGCATGGTGGCTCATGCCTATAATCCGAGCACTCTGGGAGGCCGAGGCAGGTGGATCACCAGAGGTCGGGAGTTCGAGACCAGCCTGGCAACGTGGAGAAGCCCCGTTTCCACTAAAAATACAAAAATAATCGGGCGTGATGGCACATGCCTAGCTACTCGGGAAGCTGGGACAGGAGAATTGCTTCAACCCGGGAGGCGGAGGTTGCAGTGAGCTGAGATCACGCCACTGTCCAGCCTGGGCAACAAAGAGCAAAACTCTGTCTCAAAAAAAAAAAAAAAAAAAAAAATCTGCTGGAGAAGAATCAGCTGCTGTGCCAGGTATTAATGCAGAGCCCCTCAGCTCCAAGTCCATCCTTTTTACTGGCCCTGTAGAAACAGTGCTGGGCCCTTAGCAGGCTTCTCCTCCATGATGCTGCGTGTCTCATCAGCAGAGGGAGCCGTGGAGCGAACACAGCAGGAAGAGGTTTGCCTCCTGGTTCTGACCACCCTCTGCAGGACCCTCCAACACACACAGCTTCCCTAGCCCCCACTCTAGGGAGCATCCTGCCCACTGTAGCCAGAACCAGGGGCTTCCCCGACCCCATTCGGGTAGCTGTTCTCTAGGGGGTGACTCTGCCAAGCATCCTGCAACAGAATAGCTTTCCTGGCAGCCTGGAGGCAGGTTCCCCACAAGCCCTGACAGCACGGTGGTGCCCCCACCGCCCAGTTTGCAGCTGCTGCAGACCTCAGCCTTGGGTAGCAGTGGCTGCAGCTGGGGGCTCTGCCCGGGCCCTGGGTGGCGGCTGCTCCTGTGGCTGCTTTCCCTACGCTCTGCAGAGTTCTTTTTACTCATCCCAACCAATGCCTCATTACTCCCATAGCCTGTGGCAGTCATTCTTTTTCTTTTCCTAATGATTTTAAAATTTGTTTGTTTGTTTGTTTGTATTACCTTTTTTTACAGGCAAGGTCTGACTCTGTTGCCCAGGCTGAAGTGCAGTGGTGCAACCACAGCTCACTGCAGCCTCAACCTCCCAGGCTCATGTGATCCTCCCGCCTCAGCCTCCCAAATCACTGGGATTTCAGCCCACACCCAGCCCATTCTTTGTATTAAACTTTCCTTGTTCAAATTACTGTGTGGCTCTCCTTTCCTGATTGGAGACTAATAATGTATATTTTAATACAGGTCTATTTTTTTTTAGACGGAGTCTCCCTCTGTCGCCCAGGCTGAAGGGCAGTGGTACGATCTCGGCTCCCTGCAAGCTCCGCCTCTCCGGTTCACACCATTCTCCTGCCTCAGCCTCCCAAGTAGCTGGGACTACAGGCACCACCACCACGCCCGGCTTATTTTTTGTATTTTTAGTAGAGACGGGGTTTCACTGTGTTAGTCAAGATGGTCTCAATCTCCTGACCTCGCGATCCGCCACCTTGGCCTCCCAAAGTGCTAAGATTACAGGCATGAGCCACCGCACTCAGGCTGAATACAAATCTTATTTTATCCTATTATTGTTGAGACTCCCTAGAACTAACAAGACAGGACAGACTCATCGTTCAGTTTACCTACTGACCTCTCAGGGCCTGGACTGCCAGCCCAGCAACAAGGTTTATAATTTGAAAATATACCTCCAGGCAGGCCGGGCGCAGTGGTTCAGCCTGTAATCCCAGCACTCTGGGAGGTTGAAGCAGGAGGATCACGAGGTCCAGAGATCGAGACACAGTGAAACCCTGTCTCCACTAAAAATACAAAAATTAGCCGGGTGTGGTGGCGGCGCCTGTAGTCCCAGCTACTGGGGAGGCTGAGGCAGGAGAATCGCCTGAATCTGGGAGACAGAGGTTGCAGTGAGCAGAGATCGCACCACTGCATTCCAGCCTGGGTGACAAAGCGAGACTCTGTCTCAAAAAAAAGAAAAAAGAAAATATACCTCCATGTAAGGCACACTTCTTAGTTTCTACAAAATGAAATATATTTAGAGGCTCCAGGATACCCGGAAAATGCAATAGCTGTTGGCCTGTTCTGAGGTGACTAGACATCGTATCCGACATCAAAGCTTCCAGAGGTGGTCTGGACTAAACCACCTCTTGTCACCCACAAAGCATGACCAAATAAGCTTACTTTCGGGCAAGTCCATGGAAACTAAAAGGCAAGATTCAGATCTCCTCCACAGAGGGTTCTGGGGAGAATGTTCTCACTGGCAGCTGTGTGTCCTGACTGTGTTGGACTGAATAGCATAGTAACTACTTGGCAGAGTCTTTTTTTTTTTTTTTTTTTGGAGTCAGAGTCTGGCTCTGTCGCCCAGGTTGGAGTGCAGTGGCACAATCTTGGCTCACTGCAGCCTCAACTTCCTGGGTTCAAGTGAACCTCCCATCTCAGCCTCCCAAGTAGCTGGAGCTACAGGTGTGCAACCACCACTCCTGGCTAATTTTTATAGTTTTAGTAGAGACAGGGTTTCACCATGTTGGCTAGGCTGGTCTCAAACTCCTGGCCTCAAACGATCTGCCTGCCTCAGCCTCCCAAAATGCTGGGATTACAGACGTGAGTCACTGCGCCTGGCCCGCTTCGTAGAGTCTTAGGAAAAGGGGTGGCAGAACCTGGACGTGAGGCCCCACAGGACTTGCTGGTTGTACTTAACTACATCCTAGTCCCTTCTCTAACCCACAAAGCGCAGCAGAGGTAACCATGGCCATCCTGGAGGTAGTTCTCAATGTGGGAAAAAAACCCTTCTAGTCAAAAATCTTCAGAGAATGAGACGAGACCTGAGTCTTCAGGCTTACTTTCACATACGGAGATGACATGCTTGCACTCCACTGATCGGTGGGTGGGAGGGCAAGTCTTTGTGTGGGAAGAACAAATGACCCCTCCCCAAGCAGGCTGAGCCATTGTCACTGAGCCCTGAACCCTTAGCTGAACAAATACAGCAGGCGAAAACTGATTTCCCCTCAAATAGAGGCTAGCGGATCTTTGGAATCACCAGATTCTGGATGGCCTCAAGTCTCCCAGGAAGGCCCTCTTCAAAGAGCACTTCTGCTTTCTCATCAGTGCTGCCAAGACCCCCTGATGCTCCAGAATGGCCATCAGTGCCGGGCCTCACTGGCATCCTCTCCACCTGAATGGGCACTGGCTGGAGGCCCTGTGTTGCACAGCATTTCATGGAACCTAAGACGAGTTCAGTGCCCTGGAAATGGAACTAGAGGCAGGACAGAAGCCTCAACAACGCTGTGAGCAGTGAGCACCCACCAACAAGGATGGGCTGGCCTTGGCAGAAGCCCCCGGGGGCCGGGACAGAAGCAGGCTCAGGACAGTAAGCAGTTTCACAAAGACCTCTAAACATGCTAGAACCATTAGGGTAGCTCACCTTTCTGCCACCTTTACAAACCCTCCCAACAGGCCAGGGCTCGTTTTTCAAGAAGCCATCCCGGATTGCCAGTATGAGCCTGCATGCTCACTCACCTCTTCTGCTCGGCTAGGGCTGCTGTGGAAAGCTCCAAAGTGGCCCATTTCTTCACCAGACCCTCCTAGAGGGCTGTCCACCCAGGGGCTTCCCCATGGGCTTTACCGCAGGTGAAATCAACACGATGCCTAATAGGCACGTCAATATGTGCAGATCACCCAAAACTGTCTTCTGTAACCGGGGGTTAGACATGGGGCCAGCCACAGAAGCTCCCCTGCCGAGACAGCCAGCTCCCTTACAGGCTCACTGTGAGTACACAAAACTCCACTGAAACTAACAATCCTGAAAGCTGTTTACACACCTGTTCTTAAAGACCAAATCTTTTAACTTTCCCAATTCTGTCTCATGAGCTCAATGAAAGAAATCTTTTAGTAAAATGCAGAAAGAATCCTCTTTCACACACAGGACAGACAGCACAGCTTGCAAAGACTGATCACTTTCTCCACCAACACAAGCGCTGGCCTGAGCTGCGCATGCAGGGGAGGGGGCAGGGCGCCGGCGGCACGCGGCGTGCAGGGGAGGAGGCGGGGCCCCAGGGAGAGTCCCACTGCCTGAGAGGCTCCTGGTCGCCTCGCGGCAACCAGGCCAGGCCTCAGGAAGCACCGGAGTCAGGTCAGGCCCTCAAGGGGGCTGTGGGTATCGGGAGTCCCCCACACCCTGGGAATAGACAGCAAGGCCAGGCACTGGTCAGTTACCTATTCATTTCAAGATCACTCAGGCGGGCGGAAAGATCCTCAAGGCGGTTGATTTGTTTGTGGCACTGGCTACAGTAAAACTCAAATGCCTCATCAGTGAGGATGCTGTGCAGCTTTGCGGCAAGAGGGTCAGTGCTAGAGAGACAGAAGCATCCGTTCAGGAGAGGATGGGGACCCGTGGGGTCATCTGTGACTCCGCACAAGGGGCTGAGGGGGACAGGACGGGACATGGTGTGGAACAAAAGCACGTGGACAGAGAATGAGCTGTGCAATGTTCTGGCTCTTGCCTTTAGACCGCAGTGAGCACACACCCCTCAGCTGCCTCCAGGAGCCCAGGACAGACACCAGCTCGAGCAGCAGGGGGCCCTGCACACACCTGCTCCTCTGGGTCAGGTGCCCAGAAGAAAGCAGGGGCAGCCTGAGAGCTTCTTTGCAAAGCAAAAGCCCTTCTTTAAAAAGAAGGTAAAAAACCACACTGCTTTCTCTTTTGCCAAAAACCCATCAACGTGATAGCAAACCATATCTCCAGGTAAACTTTACTTACTGTACTATATTTATGATTACTCCAAAAATTACCTCTAGCAAAAACTATGCATGAATGATAAATCTACAATAGTTTTCTGATTTTTAAGATGTGCATTAAAGCTGGGTATGGTGGCTCATGCTTGTAATTCCAGCACTTTGTGGGGCTGAGGTGGGCGGATCGCTTGAGCTCAGGCGTTTGAGACAAGCCTAGGCAACATGGTGAAACCCTGTCTCTACAAATCATACAAAAATTAGTCAGGTGTAGTAGCTCACACCTGTAGTCCCAGCTATTCAGGAAGCTGAGGAAGGTTGAGGATGCAGTGAGCCATGATGGCACCACTCCAGCCTGGGCAGTAAAGTGAGATCCTATCTCAAAAAAAGAACCCCAAAAAACAACCTGCATTAAAACTCAGTGTTCTACATCGCGATGGTGCTAGCTAACCTCCCTGTGACTTCACCTCCAAGGGCTTCTGGGGCACTGGCAGGGGTGCTGTGTCTGCGACGCGAAGGCAGAGGAGCAAGGCAGCCTCGTCTTGGGCACTGGGACCCACAGGCTGTGGAAGCTCAAGTAAAGAAAGGTGAAAAGTGAAACATACAATGTAGCATAGATGACACTTGAAACAGGTAACAATGAAAACACTGAACAGGAGACAGGGACAAACTGAACAGGCAGGAGGAGGTGACCACCAAGCACAGAGACATGAGTGGAGAAATGCCCTGGTCCTCTGGCCCTTGACACCACCACCCGCTGGGAGAGGACAGTGCCCAAGACAAGCACACTGCCTCTGAGGCCCGCCCGCGATGCCTCACTCATGCATAGTTCTCCAGGACGCTCGCCGGGACCAGCCAGCACACAGGACATCTGTGCGGGGTCCCCACACCCAGGGCTGACAGGTGGCTTCAGGGAGGGCACAGGGGAAATGAAAGGAGGGGGATCCCATGGGCAGATGAGTTGCTCAGCTCAAGGGATGGCCCCTCCTGCACCGCCCTCCACCCAGGTCCCCTGGGCCTCGGTAACAGCGGGCAGGTGGCGGGCAAGGGAAGACTCTTGTGGCTGCTTAAAGAGACTCGGCCTTGAATGCCGGCAAAGATGGACAACAAGAACCTAGCAACAAAGGGGAGAAGGGATTGAAGTAACAACCCCATCAGCCAGGCGAGGGTCTCCCTGAACTCAGGAACATCCTCGAGGGACCGACTCCCACGCGGGAGCCCCAAGCCCTCAGACGTGTGTACCCGGACCCCATGTTTGGATCCAAGCCAAGAGGACTCTGGACGTTTGTGAGTAGGCATCTCACCCACTGCGTGTCATGCTTCTATTTATTTAGAGTCACAGCTTTCCAGTTTGGGGATGTCAGAGATTTACAAGGAAATGAATCTGAAGACTCACTTGTGATCCTGAGGCCTCCCTCAAAAGCCTGCACAGACCACCATGTGATCCACGGCCCACAGCTAAGGAGCCTGCAAGCCGAGTGTCCAAACACAGGTCTGTGCCACATGATTCTGCTGAAGCCTCAGAAATGCAGTGATCTGGGGATGTCGCTGGATAAGAGGGACTTCACCCAGCTTTCCTAAATCCAGGTATACATTTTAAATTTTTGAATATTGTTTACTTAATCACATTGCATCAAGGAAAGCAAGTTCTCTCTTACCAGCGTACGAACCGAAAAGGGAAACTTCCTACACCCAACCACGGGAAGAAGAGGGAGGAGGGTGTGCTGGTGCAAGGCGCCATTACCTGGGCGTGAGGAAAGCGGGGTCGCTGCAGCCGAGCTGCCCGTTGCACAGGGTCTCTGGGGACAGCTCTGCCTCACTGCCTTCACCGTAGTCCTCAAAGTGCTCCTCACCCCCAATCACCGTGATGATAGACTGGCCATGGGTGTGAGACCTACAAAGTAAAACAGAAATGATGTTTTCTGACTGAAGGCCACAGGCATCCCCAAGCTGACGGTGCGGAAGGTGCTTTCCAGAGGGTGTGCTACAAGCCACACGTGAGTCCTGGGAGTCACGTTTAAAAAAAAAAAAAGGCCAGGCGCGGTGGCTCACACCTGTAATCCCAGCACTTTGGGAGGCCAAGGCAGGTGGATCACGAGGTCAGGAGATCGAGACCATCCTGGCTAACACGGTGAAACCCTGTCTCTATAAAAATACAAAAAATTAGCCGGGCTTGGTAGCGGGCGCCTGTAGTCCCAGCTACTCGGGTGGCTGAGGCAGAAAAATGGCGTGAACCCAGGAGGCGGAGCTTGCAATGAGCCGAGACGGTGCTGCTGCACTCCAGCCTGGGCAACGAGCGAGACTCATCTCAAAAAAAAAAAGGTGGGCTGGGCGCGGTGGCTCACGCCTGTAATCCCAGCACTTTGGGAGGCCGAGGCAAGCAGATGGCTTGAGCTCAGGAGTTTGAGACCAGCCCGGGCAACAGAGGGAGGCCTCAACTGCAAAAAAACCGTCTAAATCAGCCAGGTGTGGAAGCACACGCCTGTAGTCCCAGGTACTCGGGAGGCTGAAGTGGGAAGGTCGCTCGAGCCTGGGAGGTCGAGGCTACAGTGAGTGGTGATGATGCCACTGCACTCCAGCCTGGGTGACAGAGCAAGGCCCTGTCTCAAAAAAAAAAAGTCAAGAAGCATTTTTTTTTCTTTTTCTTTTTTTGAGATGGAGTCTTGCTGTGTCGCCCAGGCTAGAGTCTGTGGCGTGATCTCAGCTCACTGCAAGCTCCACTTCCAGGGTTCATGCCATTCTCCTGCTTCAGTCTCCCAAGCAGCTGGGACCACAAGCGTCCACCACCACACACGGATAATTTTTTGTATTTTTAGTAGAGATGGGGTTTCACCATCTTAGTCAAGATGGTCTTGATCTCCTCACCTCGTGATCTGCCCGCCTTGGCCTCCCGAAGTGCTGGGATGACAGGTGTGAGCCACCGCGCCCAGCCCAGATATATTTTAATAAAACATTTTACTTAGCCCAACATGCAGTTGTTTCAAACACTCCAGCCTCTTCACTCTCCTCACTCTGCAGCAAGTGTGCCCTCCCACATCACGAGTCCCGCAGCCCCACACAGGACAGCACAGGTCCACACAGACCAACATCTGGGTTCAAGCACCTTCGCCTCTTCTCTAGGGAGCTGCTGTCCTCACGCAACCACTGGGCGATGGAGTTCAAACTTCTACTTTAATCTAAAACTTAACAGCAAATTGCAACGGGGAAAAGGAAGGGATTTCCAAGTACCCGTCCTCCTTCTGAAGAGAGTGACTCCCCCACAGCCGAGTTCTGGAAAACACAGTGGCCGGAGGCAACGGGAAACAGCTGTGCCTTCAGCAGCTCCTGTGCTCCAGCGCTCCCCACTCCCACCCTCCCCAGGAGTCCTCAGGAGAACCTGCCGTGCAGGCCAGGCGCTGCTCCGCTCCAGGAAAGAAAGGGGCCTGGGAGAGTGAGGCGACTCCTCGTGCCCAGGAGAAGGGGGCAGAGTCAGGAGGACCACGTACTCTGCTCTGTCCAGACCTGCTGTGCTCAGCCGTGAGAAGTTCCAGTTTCACACCCACAGAAACGCCCGCACCACGCACTGCTCCTGGGACAGCTCAGGATGAATCCCATGGCCTTAAATACACAGGCTTTCAGTAAAAATGATACAGAAACCACACCAGGGCTGGGCGCGGCGGCTCACGCCTGTCATCCCAGCACTTTGGGAGGCCGAGGCGGGTGGATCACGAGGTCAGGAGATCGAGACCATTCTGGCTAACACGGTGAAACCCCGTCTCTACTAAAAATACAAAAAATTAGCCGGGCATAGTGGCAGGCGCCTGTAGTCCCAGCTACCCAGGAGGCTGAGACAGGAAAATGGCTTGAACCTGGGAGGCGGAGCTTGCAGTGAGCCAAGATTGCGCCACTGCACTCCAGCCTGGGCGACAGAGCGAGACTTGGTCTCAGAAAAAAAACAAAAACAAAAAGAGGCCGGGCGCGGTGGCTCAAGCCTGTAATCCCAGCACTTTGGGAGGCCAAGATAGGAGGATCGCAAGGTCAGGAGATCGAGATCATCCTGGCTAAGAAGGTGAAACCCCATCTCTACTAAAAATACAAAAAAAAAATTAGCCGGGCGTGGTGGTGGGCACCTG
Source organism: Trachypithecus francoisi (assembly GCF_009764315.1). NCBI lineage: Eukaryota > Metazoa > Chordata > Mammalia > Primates > Cercopithecidae > Trachypithecus > Trachypithecus francoisi. The sequence goes on from NW_022681460.1 coordinate 114,568,875, forward strand.
TAGTCCCAGCTACTAGGGAGGCTGAGGCAGGAGAACGGCGTGAAGTCGGGAGGCGGAGCTTGCAGTGAGCTGAGATCGCACCACCGCACTCCAGCCCGGGCGACAGAGTGAGACTCCATCTCAAAAAAAAAAAAAAAAAAAAAAGGAAAAAGAAAAAAGAAAACAAAAAAGAAACCAAAACCGGGAGGCGTACGCCACTTCATAGCCTCCCAATAGGGTCTTCGACTTGGTGCTGCCTGTCTGCATCAGTCCCCTTCCTACACAGTGACAGGGAGGAGGGGCTCCCTTCCACAGCCACCATCCAAAATTAGGCTACATTACAGGAAGACTCTATTTTCTGTTTCTTATGATTGGGTGCTTGTTTTACCAACAGACTCAGATACTGTGACAGAAAACTGCCCTCTGAGGGGAGGAGAATCAGCAAGAGGAAAACACACACTGGTCCATCGGCCAGGAGGCCCTTCCCCTCCCCGGGCCACTATGGTGGAATCTGCTACTCCCTCAGAAGCAATGACGAGGGGCTCAGCACCCCTCCCCACCCCATCTCCTCCTCTCCTCAGCACAGGTTTTCCTGATGCATGACGGGAACAGAGAAGGCCCACATGCAAGGTCATGCTGGGGACCAAGAGGCCCCCGCTGCACGGCAGAGGCTGTGTAAACCAGACGGTCTGCACACGGATGCCCAACGTGCTTTCCATGCCAGGTCCACAGAAGATGGGTAACACTAGCTAGCAATCAGATCCGGTCACAAATGAGCTTTTCAAAGTATGTGTCCCCTAAAAGAGTTATATATATATTTTTTTGAGACAAGAGTCTCGCTCTGTTGCCCAGGCTGAAATGCAGTGGTGCAGTCTCGACTCACTGCAAACTCTGCCTCTCTGGATTCAAGTAACTCCCCTGCCTCAGGCTCCCGAGTAGCTGGGATTACAGGCGCATGCCACCATGCCCAGCTAGTTATTTTTAGTAGAGACGGGATTATACCACATTGGCCAAGCTGGTCTGAAACTCCTGACCTCATGATCCACCTGCCTCAGCCCCGCAAAGGGCTGGAATTACAGGCATGAGCCACCACGTCCCACCAAGAGTTACACTGCTTAAAAACTAGTGAGAAAATAAATGCCTGTAATCCCAGCACTTTGGGAGGTCAAGGAGGGCGGATCACTTGAGGCTGGCAGTTTGAGGTCAGCCTGGCCAATATGGCAAAACCCTGTCTCTACCAAATATACAAAAAAATTAGCCAGGCATGGTGGTGGGCGCCAGTAGTCCCAATAATCAGGAGGCTAAGGCAAGAGAATCACTTGAATCCGGGAGGCAGAGATTGCAGTGACCCAAGATTGTGTCACTGCCCTCCCTGCAGCCTGGGTGACACAGCAAGACTGTCTCAAAAGAAAACATAACAAAAAAATTATATCGTGATCACAGATATAAATATGAAGGTAAAACAATAACATTTTTAAAAGAAAGCATAAGTAAACATCATAGTGACTGTGTAGTAAGCAAAGATTTATTAAGGGGGGCACAAAAGTGCTAATAAACATAAAAGAAAAATGGATTAACTCAACTATAGCAAAATTAAAAACATCTGTTCTGGTCCAGGGCGGTGGCTCACGCCTGTAATTCCAGCACTTTGGGACGCCAACGTGGGTGGATCACGAGGTCAGGAGTTCAAGACCAGCCTGGCCAAGATGGTGAAACCCTGTCTCTACCAAAACTACAAAAATTAGCCGGGCGCTGTGGCAGGCGCCTGTAATCCCAGCTACTTGGGAGGCTGAGGCAGGAGAATCACTTGAGCCCGGGAGGCAGAGGTTGCAGTGAGCCAAGATGGCACCACTGCACTCCAGCCTGGGCAACAGAGCGAGACTCTGTCTTGGAAAACAAAAATGAAAACAAACATCTGTGCCTCAAAAGGTGAAAAGGAGACCCAGAGAGAGGAAAAAGGATCTGTGATACACACACCCCATACGACACTCCCATCTAAAGGACTCCTATAATCAGTGAGAAAAAGACTGAGGACCCAACAGACCAGGCGCAGGCCAACCCTGCCAATCCTGCCACGGCCTGTTTCTGAAAACTGTTTCACGGGAACACAGCCATGTTCACTGACCCACGTGCCTTTGGCTGCTTCTGCAGCACAACAGCAGAGCTGAGCAGCTGCCACAGGGGCCACGTGGCCGGCAACTCTTTTAGAGAAAAAGTCTGCAGACCCCTCCTGCAATCAGCAAGCAGGCAGAGGATCTCCCAACCCTCATGAAAGGGGCACACCTTATTAGTCACCTGGGAAGCGCAAGTGAGAAGCCGTGTCTGCGCGGCCCCCACAAGGCGAGCAGGAGCAGCCACGGCCGTGCGCTGCTGAGGCCAGGGAGCCCAGGGGCCACAGACGCTGGAAGCAGGTGACCCTGCAGCCCCTGCAGGAACTTCCGAGGCTGCAGGGACATGCTCCCGATGACCATCCTGCTCAGGGCCGTACCATGTCCCAAAGACAAGGAACTCCTATAGCAGCTTCACCCTCAAAACCAAAAACGGTCAACTACCCACTGCCATCAACAGGAAAATAAAGTTTAAAGTCACAGCATGTTCTTGCAATAGAATAACAAAAGTAAACAATTTACAGAGATGCACAAAAATAGGGCTGAACATGGCCAGATGCAGTGGCTCACACCTGTAATCCCAACACTTTGGGAGGCCGAGGCGGGTGGATCACCAGGTCAGGAGTTTGAGACCAGCCTGACCAACATGGTGAAACCCCATCTCTACTAAAAAATACAAAAATTAGCCAGGCATGGTAGGGTGCGCCTGTAATCCCAGCTACCCAGGAGGCTGAGTCAGGAGAATCGCGGGAACCCAGAAGGCAGAGGCTGCAGTGAGCTGAGATTGCACCACTGCACTCCAGCCTGGGCAACCGAGCAAGACTTCGTCTCAAAAAAAAAAAAAAATAGGCCAGGCGCGGTGGCTCACGCCTGTAATCCCAGCACTTTGGGAGGCCGAGACGGGCGGATCATGAGGTCAGGAGATCGAGACCATCCTGGCTAACACGGTGAAACCCCATCTCTACTAAAAAATACAAAAAACTAGCCGGGCGTGGTGGCGGGCGCCTGTAGTCCCAGCTACCCGGGAGGCCGAGGCGGGAGAATGGCGTGAACCTGGGAGGAGGAGCTTGCAGTGAGCTGAGATCCGGCCACTGCAATCCAGCCTGGGCGACAGAGGGAGACTCCATCTCAAAAAAAAAAAAAAAAAAAGGGCTAAATCCACAAGCACAACAGCAAGTGGAAGAGGCCAGGCACAGGAAGGACCTCGCCGTGTGGGGAACTTAAGGAAGATGCGGGGCCGGTGGAGAGCTGGCTGCTGTCAGGGGCCTGGGAGGACCAGAGAAAAGGGCCGTGGGAATGGTCAGTTTGAAAAACCTGCTGGCTCTGCACTCACAACATGGGCATGCACTTGTGGGTATATTATGTTGGCAAAAAGACTTAAACTCTGTAAAATATTTGAAGAGGTTTATTCTGAGCCAAATAAGAGTGACTAACAGGCCGTGGTGCTGCCCTAGGAAGCCCTGAGAGCACGTGTCCAAGAGGATCAGGCTACAGCCTGGTTTATACATCTTGGGGAGACATAAGACATCAACTCACATGCAAGATGCTAGTTCAGTCAGGAAACACGGGACAACTCTAAGTGGGGGACAGGAGGGCTTCCAGGTCATAAGCAGATGCAAAGATCTTCTGATTGGCAACTGTTTGAAAGAGTTATTCTCTAAAGACTTGGAATCAATAGCAAGGAATGCTTCCGCTTAAGATAAAGGGCTGTGGAGACCAAGGCTTTATCAAGCAGATGAGGCCTCCGGGCAGCGGACAGCAGACCTGAGAAGGTGCCAGACTCCGAGTTAATTCCCTCCTGCATCAGGGAAAAGACCTGGGAAGGGAGGAGATTCTCTACAGGGTGCAGGCTTTCCCCACAAGAGACAGTCCTATAGGGCCATTCTGAAATACATCAAATAAATAGATATTTCAGGGCCTGCCACCTGTCTTGTGATGCTGCACTAGAGTCAGAGTCAGACTGCAATGTGGTGTGCTGTGGCTGCTATAAAAAGTCCACCTTTGTCAGTCTGTTTAATGTGAATGCTGGTCAGCTGGGCCTGAATTCCAAAGGGAGGGGCCTAATGAGGCCTGCCTGACCTCCCTAACGATGGCCTGAACTAGATTTTCAGGTTGACTGAGCAATGTCTGAGGCTGAGAGAGGGGTCCATCAGTTGGTTGGGGGGCTGAGAATTTAATTTTTGCTTCACAATTACACTTAAGCATGCTGAGCGGGCTTTCCAGTAGCAGGGGCAACACCGAAAGCACTGATTCAGGTCCACGTGAGCCACTGGACACCTCCCTGATCTGACCTTCTCCTAGACTCTGCCCTTTCCTCTACTCCAGCCCCAACTAGCTCGAAATACAGGGGGCTACAGAAATCCTGAGGGTGGGGGACAGGTGGGGAGACAACATGGCCTCCGCAGGGGTGCTGCAAAGCTGAATGGGTTCCAAAACCCTGCTGAGACATTCACTTCTCCTATAAGTTCTCTCTCTACAGCTAAAGATGTTGAGCAACATTGGAAACCACAGTCGTTCTGACAGGAAAGTCAGCTGGAACAAGGAGACCGCTCGGGCAAAGTGGGCAAGACGATGGATGTGGGCTCATCCCAGGAAGGTCAGGAGCTAGAGCAGGGCCAAGCCCCACCCCCACGTAACGGATACTAGCTAGCACGCACTCCTCCAAGGTCCCAGTCTGCCCATCAGACACCTCCACAAGGTGCCACATCCCAAAGGCCTCTCCAGGAGGCCGGTGGCGGGGTACAGACCTGCCCGGGAGCAGCAGCAGGGCACCATGGTCAGGCTCCTCCATGGCGTCCAGGCACTCGGAGGGCACTGCCGAGCCGCCGGCACTGTCTGCGTCCCCTTCAGGTTGCAGCTCAGGGTGCACCAGGGTGCTGGTGTCCTCGTCCGTGAAGGTCTCACACTCACTGTAGGTGCTCTCGGAGCCCATGTACGCGCTGTCCGTCACCTCGTTGGCCTAGGAGAGAGTGTGCCAGCAGTCAGCAGGCACCAGCTGGGAAGGGAACTGCGAGCGCCCCACACTTCACTGCTGCAAGGCCCTGGAGAGGGCAGTGTGGAGGGAGGGGTCTGCGCCGGGAGTCCCAACAGTCTCTAAGCAGGGACATTACTTATAAAACACAATTCAGGCCGGGCGCGCAGTGACTCACGCCTGTAATCCCAGTACTTTGGGAGGCTCCGGTGGGTGGATCCCTTGAACCCAGGAGCTCAAGACCAGCCTGGCCAACAAAGTGAAACCCGTCTCTACCAAAAATACAAAAATTAGCCAGGTGTGGTGGCACCTGCCTGTAAGTCCCAGCTACTGCAGAGGCTGATGGAGGAGCTTGCTTTTTGTTTTTTGGGGTTTCTTTTTTTGGAGACAGGGTCTCACTCTATCACCCAGACTGGAGCGTAGTGGCATGATCTCAGCTCACTGCAACCTACGAGTCCTGTGTTGAAGTGATTCTCCTGCCTCAGCCTTCCGAGCAGCGGGGAAGACAAGCATGCACCATCACGCCTGACTAAGTTTTGTACTTTTAGTAGAGATGGGGTTTCACCATGTTGGCCAGGATGGTCTCAAACTCCTCACCTCAGGTGATCCACCCACCTGAGCCTTCCAAAGTGCTAGGATTACAGGAGTGAGCCACCATGCCCAGCCAGGAAGACCATTTCAGCTCAAAAGGTCGAGGCTGCAGTGAGCTGTGATCACACCACTGTACTCCAACCTGAGTGACAGAGACCCATCTCAAAAAAAATAATTAATTAAAAATAAACATAATGGCTGGCCGCAGTGGCTCACACTTGTAATCCCAGCACTTTGGGAGGCTGAGACAGAAGGATCAACTGAGGTCAGGAGTTCGAGACCAGCCTGATCAAGATGGAAAAACCCCGTCTCTACTAAAAATACAAAATTAGCTGGGCATGGTGTGAACACCTGTAATCCCAGCTACTCAGGAGGCTGAGTATTTGCTTGAACCAGAATTGCTTGAACCAGGGAGGTGGATGTTGTGGTGAGCTGAGATCACGCCACTGCACTCGAGCCTGGGCAACAAGAGCAAAACTCTGTCTCCAAAAAAAAAAAATTAAATTAAATTAAAATAAATAAATATAGGCGGGCATGATGGCTCACACCTGTAATCTCAGCACTTTGGGAGGCTAAGGCAGACGGATCACAAGGTCAGGAGTTCAAGACCAGTCTGGCCAAAACGGTGAAACCCCATCTCTACTAAAAATACAAAAACTAGCCAGGCGTGCTGGCAAGCGCCTGCAGTCCCAGCAACTCATGAGGCTGAGGCAGGAGAATCGCTTGAACCCAGGAGGTGGAGGTTGCAGTGAACTGAGATTATGTCACTGTACTCTAGCCTGGGCGACAGAGCAAGACTCTGTCTCAAAAATAAACAAACAAACAAACAAATAAAATGTAATTAGCCAAGTGTGGTGGCACATGCCTATAATCCCAGCTACTCAGGAGGCTGAAGCAGAACGGGTTGAACCTGGGAGGCAGAGGTTGTAGTGAGCCGGGATGGTGCCATTAAGCTCCAGCCTGGGCGATAGAGTGAGCCTCTATTTCAAAAATGAAAATAAAATGAGTAAAACACAAATCATCCTTTTTTTTTTTTTTTTTTTTGAGATGGAGTTTCACTCTTATTGCCCAGGCTGGAGTGCAGTGGCGCAATCTCCACTCACTGCAACCTACACCTCCCAGGTTGAAAAAATTCTCCTGCCTCAGGCTCCTGAGTAGCTGGGATTGCAGGTGTGCACCACCACGCCTGGCTAATTTTTGGGTTTTTAGTAGAGATAGGGTTTCGCCATGTTGGCCAGGCTAGTCTGGAACTCCTGACCTCAGGTGATCCACCTGCCTCGGCCTTCCAAAGTGCTGGGATTACAGGTGTGAGCCACCGTGCCCAGCCGAATTCAACATTTTTTTTTTTTGAGATGGAGTCTCGCTCTGTCGCCCAGGTTGGAGTGCAGTGGCCGGATCTCAGCTCACTGCAAGCTCCGCCTCCCGGGTTTACACCATTCTCCTGCCTCAGCCTCCCGAGTAGCTGGGACTACAGGCGCCCGCCACCTCGCCCGGCTAGTTTTTTTTTTTTTTTGTATTTTTTTAGTAGAGACGGGGTTTCACCGTGTTGGCCAGGATGGTCTCGATCTCCTGACTTCGTGATCCGCCCGTCTCGGCCTCCCAAAGTGCTGGGATTACAGGCTTGAGCCACCGTGCCCGGCCAACATTTTTTTAAATGAAAAATAGGTACATGTCTGAGAGCAGAAAACAAGGCACTCTGAATAATTTTTATTGTTGTTTGAGACAGTGTCTCTCTGTGAGGCCCAGGCTGGAGTGCAACAGTGTAACCTCAGCTTACTGCAGCCTTGATCTCCTGGGCTCAATCTATCCTCCCACCTCAGCCTCCTGAGGGGCTGAAACCACAGGCACAAGCCACCATGCCTAATTTTTTGAAATTTTGTCGAGATGGAGTTTTGCCATGTTTTCCAGGCTGGTCTTGAACTCCTGTGCTCAAGTGATCCACCAGCCTTGGCCTCTCAAAGTGCTAGGACTACAGGTGTGAGCTACTGAGGCTGGCAGAGTAATTTTTTTTCTTTTTACTTTAATAAAATAGACAGGATCTAGCTGTAGCTGGGAACTATCGGTGCCACCACACCTGGCTCAGTTGTTTGTTTATTTGTTTAATTTTGAATCAGGGTCTCACTCTGTTGCCCAGGCTGGTCTCCCACTCCCCACCTCAAGTGATCCTCCACGCTGCTCAGATGACAGGCATGAGCCATCGCAACCAATTGTTTTTACTGCTGTGTTTCTTGGTTTTTGGTTTTCTGAGATAGTCTCACTCTGACACCCAGGCTGGAGTGCAGTAGTGCAATCTCGGCTCATGGCAGCTTCAAACTCCTGGGCTCAAGCAATCCTCCTGCCTCAGCCTCCTGAGTAGCTGGGACTATAGGTACGAGTCACCACACCCGGCTAATTTTTGTATTTTTTGTAGAGATGGGGTTTTGCCATGTTGCTCAGGCTAGTCCCAAACTCCTGAGCTCAAGTGATCTGCCTGCCTTAGCCTCCCAAAGTGCTGGGGTTACAGGCATAAGCCACCACACCCAACTTGTTTTTACTAAGTATCTAGCACCTAACATAGGACCAGGCATAGGTAGATAGTAAATATTTGTGGATTGTACAAATGAACATAAACCTAAAGAAGTATTAAACAGAACATTTTATTTTTTTCTTTTTCTAATTGTTTTTGTTTTTTGAGATAGGATCTCACTTTGTCACCCAGGCTGGAATGCAGTGGCACCATCTCAGCTCACTGCAACCTTTGCCTCCCAGGTTCCAGTGATTCTTGTGTCTCAGCCACCAAAGTAGCTGGTGTTACAGGCATGCACCACTGTGCCCAGCTAATTTTTGTATTTTTTGTAGAGACGAGGTTTTGCTATATTGCCCAGGCTGGTCTTGAACTCCTGGCCTCAAGAGATCTGCCCACCTCAGCCTCCCAAAGTGCTGGGATTACAGGCGTGCGCCACCATGCCCAGCCCACATTTTCAATTTATAATTTCAACCTTAATGAAAATGAAATTGCTGGTTAGGAAAAGTGGCCAACATTTCATGCTCAGAAGACTCTGAAGTTAACAATTTGCAAATAAACAAGATCTCAGAACAGCTGCAGTCCCAGCAGAAAAAGATGCCCTTTGCACTCTGGTTCTAGTATCGTAAGAAGCAGACAAAGTGGCTGGGTGCGGTGGTTAATGACTATAATCCCAGCACTTTGGGAGGCCAAAGCAGGTGGATCACAAGGTCAGGAGTTCGAGACCAGCCTGGCCAATATGGTAAAACCCTGTCTCTACTGAAAATACAAAAACTAGCTGGGTGTGGCGGTGCACGCCTGTAGTCCCAGCTACTCAGGAGGCTGAGACAGGAGAATCGTTTGAACCCGTGAGGCGGAGGTTTCAGTGAGCCAAGATCATGCCACTGCACTCCAGCCTGGCAACAGAGCGAGACTCCATCTCAAAAAAAAAAAAAAAAGTAGACAAAGTGTGCTGAGACCTGCAAGGGCTACTAGAGGGTCCCACCCCAGGCTGCACCCACCTGAGCCTCACTGAAGAGACATGAAGGGCTAGGCTGAGCTGCCAAGAGCCTGGCGTGCTTGCAGGAGGCCCCAGTTCCATCTTTGGCCCCTTTATTAAAAGCCATGTGACCTCAGACGCGTGACTCAACCACTTGGAGCCCTGCCACAAACGGGGATTAAAAATTCTCGTCTCACAAGGTGGCCACCTCATGGCACCAAGAAAGACAACCCAGGAAGGTGCTTTTCATTTTTTTTTTTCTTTTTTTGAGACGGAGTCTCGCTCTGTCGCCCGGGCTGGAGTGCAGTGGCCGGATCTCAGCTCACTGCAAGCTCCGCCTCCCGGATTCACGCCATTCTCCTGCCTCAGCCTCCCGAGTAGCTGGGACTACAGGCGCCCGCCACCTCGCCCAGCTAGTTTTTTGTATTTTTTAGTAGAGACGGGGTTTCACCATGTTAGCCAGGATGGTCTCGATCTCCCGACCTTGTGATCCGCCCGTCTCGGCCTCCCAAAGTGCTGGGATTACAGGCTTGAGCCACCGCGCCCAGCCGGAAGGTGCTTTTCAAAGCACAGAAACAGGGTGCAAGTGTCACTGGTGGGTGGAAAATCCCTGCCAGCTGTTTCCAAAGCCATGAGGGAACAGGGAGTGCTGTGGAGTGTACTTACTCCACGTGTCCAATTATGGGACTTATACTTCCGGGGAAAACTCAATCTCCCCTAGAATCTAAGGAAGTAATTAATAAAAACTAAGTCATTCCTCAAAAGCATCCCCTGTAAAATCCAGAACCAGGAGAGCACTGTAAGAGACTCCAGCTCTCATGTTACTCACCGTCCCCAGGCAGCTCCCGCTCCTGCAGGAAGGCAGGGCCCAGGGTCCACTCAGGACAGGGCTGGCCTGTGCTGGGCCTGCAGGACGCCAGGCAGGAGAAGGCGGGAGTGGCCAGAAAAGCAGGCAGGCCCAGGATGTCTGTCAGAGGCTGGGCCTGTGGGGAAGGCATGACGGGGCGGGATGCAAAGCCCAGCGCACAGGTCCGAGATGGTTTGAGGGCAGCTGCGAGCTACCCCAACCGGACTGGACACTCACAGGAGCCACACTGCCCCAGAGCTGTCAGTGACAAAGACTCACCCCAGGGGCACCAGGAAGACCCGCCGTCGACTCTGAAAAGTGTGGTCATTACAACATCAGGTTCAGTGGTTCAGTACGTAGCCTCAAATTTCTTTTTTCTTTTTTTTTTGATAGAGTCCTGCTCTTGTCGCCGAGGCTGGAGTGCAGTGGCATGATCCCGGCTCACTGCAACCTCTGCCTCCCAGGTCCAAGTGATTCTCCTGCCTCAGCCTCCCAAGTAGCAGGGATTACAGGCGCCTGCCACAACGCCTAATTTTTTTTTTTTTTTTTTTTGAGACGGAGTCTTGCTCTGTCGCCCAGGCTGGAGTGCAGTGCAGTGGCGCGATTTCGGCTCACTGCAACCTCCACCTCCCAGGTTCAAGCGATTCTGTCTCAGCCTCCTGAGTAGCTGGGATTACAGGCAGGAGTCACCACACCCGGCTAATTTTTGTATTTTTAGTAGAGACAGGGTTTCACCATGTTGGTCAGCCTGGTCTTGAACTCCTGACTTCGTGATCTGCCCACCTTGGCCTTCCAAAGTGCTGGGATTACAAGCATGAGCCACCATGCGCAGCTTAAAATTTCTTTCTTTCTTTCTTTTTTTTTTTTGAGACAGAGTCTTGCTCTGTCACCCAGGCTGGAGTGCAGTGGCGCAATCTCAGCTCACTGCAAACTCCGCCTCCCAGGTTCAAGCAGTTCTCCTGCCTCAGCCTCCCAAAGTGCTGGGATGACAGGCGTGAGCCACTGCGCCTGACCTTGGATCAGCTTTTAAAAAGTCAATGGACTGGCGGATGCCCGATGCCCTTCCGTAGACAATATGGACCCTGAGTCCCCAACAGGAAGCTTGACGTTTCTAAGAACAAACCCACACTTTCTCTCAAACAGCTCATGGATCCCTGAGCAGAGCGTCTGTCCTCCTAGGAAGGGAGGGAGGTCAGGCAGTGGGGCCTACTTATTTCACCGAGTTCCTGTTAGACCTGTAGCTGAGGATGGTGCCCCTGCAGGAAGAGCCAGTGCCTCCTTAGAGTCACCTGTACTTCCTTAGAGCTTAGAAAGGATGGTTTGGAATGGAAATAATTCTCCATGGACACAGGAATAACGAGGCAGATGCTACACAAACTCAGATTCCCTGCCAAGCCTAAGACTCACACACTCCGTTCTGGGCCCACCTTTATCTCCTCATTTCTAAAGTAAGCCTGAGGGCCGGACACAGTGGCTCACATCTGTAATCTCAACACTTTGGGAGGCCAAGGTGGGTGGATCACCTGAGGTCAGCAGTTTGAGACCAGCCTGGCCAACCTGGTGAAACCTCGTTTCTACTAACAATACAAGAATTAGCTGGGTGTGGTGGCGGGCGCCTGTAATCCCAGCTACTCAGGAGGCTGAGGCATGGGAATCGCCTGAACCTGGGAGGTAGAGGTTGCAGTGAGCCAAGATCGTACCACTGCATTCCAGCCTGGGTGACAGAGTGAGACTCCATCTCAAAAAAGAATTTAAAAAATAAAAACAGCCGGGCGCAGTGGCTCAAGCCTGTAATCCCAGCACTTTGGGAGGCCGAGACGGGCGGATCACGAGGTCAGCAGATCGAGACCATCCTGGCTAACACGGTGAAACCCCGTCTCTACTAAAAAATACAAAAAACTAGCCGGGCGAGGTGGCGGGCGCCTGTAGTCCCAGCTACTTGGGAGGCTGAGGCAGGAGAATGGCGTGAATCCGGGAGGCGGAGCTTGCAGTGAGCTGAGATCCGGCCACTGCACTCCAGCATGGGTGACAGAGCGAGACTCCGTCTCAACAAAAAAAATAAAAATAAAAAATAAAAATAAAAACAAAAAATAAAGAAAGCCGGGCCTCCCTGCCATTGCAGAGTGGCTCCGTGCACTGTAGATCCCACCGAGACGAACAGGGCCACTCCTCAGCGACTCTGGTCACCGCACCCACCCCTTTATTTGCTCTGGGGTTATGGACGTCCACTTCCACGCCATCACCGTTGACATTCAGAGCCCCTGGCTGGCTGGATGCCCTGGGGGTTCCGGAGAGCTCAGCACACAGGAGCCGCCCACCTGCTCACTCCCAGATGGAGGCCTGCGGGTTGCTTTCTGTGGTTCAAGGCCTCCCTGCATGGAGTTTTCCAGGGCAGCCATCACCTGCCTTTCCAGAGACAAAAACGTACCTCAGAGCACGGTGCCTGCTCACTCCCAGCCTCCTGGATAAAACGCAGTCACAGCTCACACCGGCCCCGGCAGTTTATTTTATTTGCCAGCCAGCCAGGACCTGGCCTTGCCCAGAAGCCATCGAGTCTATGCTACCAACTTTTTAACATTTTTACAAATTACCAATGTTAAGATGAACTCAGTTGAAAATCAAAGTGCATGTCAGAAAACGTCGCTATGTCTAAACGTTACATTCACTAGTTAACAAGTCCTCCACCCAAATCACCAGCGGGTAGAGAAAAAGCCCTTGCAGAGCCATCAGTAACTCGAGTGGGGCCAACACTGTCCCCATCACAGTTCCTTCTTCCCTGAGCCTGTCTCCACCACAGAAATAGGAATACTGGGCACAGTGCACACTACTGCCTCCTCTTACCCTCAGATGCTGGCCTGGGTGGCCTCACAGGCTGGGCCTGGCTCTGTACACAGCTTCCAGGAAGGGCATGCTGTTGGAGATGGGCTCCCCATCGTGTCTCCGTCCCAACCAGATCACTGGCTTTTCTCAAACAACGTCACCTTCCTACTTGCTTGTCATGCTGGGGTTTCTGCAAAGCCTGTGTGCTCACCAGGAGGCACACCACCACCTAGGAGAAAGTTTAACCTGCTCCCAGACACACTCTAATAAACCTCCTGCTGGTGCTGCCCAGGGAGCGGGAGGCAAAGTTCAGGAAGTGTCCTTGCTGGTTTAACAAACAGTCAGGGCTCAAAACAGAGTGGCTTTTGTTTTTGGCTTCCTAAGCTGATAATGGTTTGTACAAAAGACACATTTCCCCATCATTTCACTAAGGCAGCTCTTTGCTCAGACACCGCTGGTAGTGGGAGAAGGGAGGACGGGAGAGAGCACAGCCCGACGGTTCTGGGAGATGTGCCTTACACTCCCTCTCTTTCCCTTCGCTCTTCCAGAAACCCTGACAAACAGCACCACCCCCTGGGCTCCACCTGCTCAGATCCTCAGACATCACCATGCCCAGGAACTCAGCAGCACCACAGTCCATCCCCTTCCACTCTCCCCGCTTACTCAGACACCACAGCAGCAACTTGCCATTACAAGCTGCCTGCCGAAAGGATCCTTGGGAAAACACTGCGAGCCGCAGGCCCACCAGCTCGGCCATGACTAACTGCACACTTCAGCCGACTACCACGGTGCGAGTTCCCAGTAAAAAGAAATGGGTCTGACTGGAACCATTCAGAATATCAATCAATAAAAGGTTTATTTGCCTGAAGATCACCAGTGGAGGGTCCCTGAATAGTGTATCTGGATAGAACACACATACTCCCCACTCATATCTTTATTAGACTTTTTTTTTAAAGATGATGTGATGTACAAGCTGTTTTTTTTTTTTCTTTCTTTTTTTTTTTTTGAGATGGAGTCTTGCTCTGTCGCCTGGGCTGGACTGCAGTGGCTGGATCTCAGCTCACTGCAAGCTCCGCCTCCCGGGTTTACGCCATTCTCCTGCCTCAGCCTCCCGAGTAGCTGGGATTACAGGCACCGCCACCTCGCCCGGCTAGTTTTTTGTATTTTTAGTAGAGACGGGGTTTCATCGTGTTAGCCGGGATGGTCTCGATCTCCTGACCTCGTGATCCGCCCGTCTCGGCCTCCCAAAGTGCTGGGATTACAGGCTTGAGCCACCGCGCCCGGCCTAAGCTGTTTTTTAAAAGAGCAGTCTTTCCATAAGTTTCACAGTATTGAATTCCACGTTGTGGACAATTATATCCCACCCTTAAAAAGCAAAGCAAGACATGGAAGAACCGTAACTGCACACTGACGAAGGGGAAGAAGCCCATCTGAAAACGCTGCATGCCAGATGGTTCTAGCTCCATGACGTTCAGGAAAAGGCAGAGCTGTGGAGACACTGAGGATCGGTGGTGGTGGGGGCTGGTGTAGGGGATGAGCTGGCACTGAAACGACTCTGTGACACTATAATGCTGGACCTGTCATTCTACATTTGTCAAAACACGGAATATACTCCACAAAGAGTGAACCCTTAACTATGGACTTCGGTTAATAATAATGTATTAGGCCGGGTGCAGTGGCTCACGCCTGTAATCCCAGCACTTTAGGAGGCCAAGGCGGGTGGATCGCTTGAACTCAGGAGTTTGAGACCAGTCTAGGCAACATGATGAAACCCCATCTCTACAAAAAAAAATACAAAAAATCAGCCAGGCGTGGTGGTTACTGGGTGTGGTCCCAGCCACTGGAGAGGCTGAGAAAGAAGGAACGCTTGAGCACAGGAGGCCGAGGTTGCAGTGAGCCAAGATCAAGATTGTACCACGACACTCCAGCCCGGGTCATAGAGCAGATTGTCTCAAACAAAACAAAACAAATAATAATGTATCAGTGTTTGGTCCCGGAATGCTCTACACTATGTTCCATTTTCTGTAAACCTAAAATTGCTCTACAACATGAAGAATATTCATTTTTTTTAAGTGAAAAAACTTTCCTCCTGTGGGCGGCAAGCCACCCAGGTGCCGAGGCAAGAGACTGAGGGCACGAGCTGTTTTAGAAAAGCCACCGACCACCGACCCTATGGGGCTAGACCCTACCCTTCCACTCTAAAAAAGAAATCAGGATCTAAAAATACGAGAAGATTCACTCTGACACGTCAGGTTCCCACCCTTCTGAAGTGACCAGCGTGAGGCTTGGCCACGCCCTTCAGACCACACAGGCCTTTAAGGATAAAATGCACTGGTGCGTTCAGTGCCTGGAGTAATGCCCAGGGCTGCCACAACAAACGAACACACACCACGGGGCTTGAAGAAACACCAGCTTATCCTTTCTCAGTTCTGGAGGCTGCAAGTCCAAAGCCAAGGTGTGAGCAGGGCTGGCTCCTGCAGAGGACGCATCCTTGCCTCTGCTGGCTGCTGGGAGCCCTGGGAGCTCCCTGGCTCTGGTTGGTCTCTGCCCCGTCTTCCTACTGCCTTCTCCCTGTGTGTCTCTCCCGTCTTCCAGGGACACCTGCTACTAGACTTAGGGCCCAAACCAGCGTGAGGTCATCTTGAGACCCTTAATGAACCACATCCACAAAGACCCTTTTTCCAAATAAGGTCACACCCACAGCTTCTGGGTGGACGTATCTTTTGAAAGGCCACTCTTCAGCCACTGCACCATACATAGGACATAAAAAATCAACAATGCCCTAACAAACATGAGAGGGGGATAAAAAGACAGACCCAAGTGAGAAAGAGTGCCCAGGCACAAGAACGCCCAGGAACACAGTTCCCCGGACGCTGCAGACCAAGGGCTCTGGGTCACCCTGCAGGACCTCGGGCGTCTCCTCGTGAAGAAGCCATGTCCTTCTCAAGGCACAGGAGCCACCATCTGCAGTCTTGGGGTCTCCCAGCATGTTCCGCACACTGCAGCCATGCAAGAGGGCCCAACTCCCACCACATGCCCTCTTAGCCAGCACCTCACCGCTGTCTCACGTGCAGAAAGGCACAGCCAAACGTGGGACCCACGGTGGGCGCCCTGGCCCCGGAAGCTGCAGCCCAGCTGATAACTGGGACTCCGCTCTAAGGGAGGACCACCCCTGGGGTCTACGTGGGCAGAAGTGAAGCTGCCCACCTGAGGGTGACTAATTCCTGGGGCAGCTTCTTGGAGCAGGGAACGGAGTACAATCCCATGGCTCCCACTGTACAGTGGCATCCAGAAGCGACTCAAAAACTACCCTGTGCGAGCCTCAGCTTTCGAGAAATCAGGGCACAGAGGACTGACCTGAGAAGCCCAGGCCCCACTGGCCGGCAGCTCAGCCGTTCTGGTGCCCTTGCTCGGCAGCAGGCTGACCAGGATTGGTGGCTGCCACCTCCCCCTTCCCTGCGGTTCCCAAGGGCTCAGGTTCAACTTCATACGTTTTCTGCGGCAGCCTCATGGCTCTCCTGGAATCCCACCCTCCAGACCGGCGGACATGGTTACACTCTGTCCACCACGGCTATGCTCGAAGACCCTCTCCCCAACTATGTTGAGAACAAGGGACCCACAGTGACGGGAGACACCACGTCACTGTGACAACCCTGGCTGCATCTGGGAGCAGGGTGGAGGACAGCCAAGCAGGGGCAGGCATTAGTTCGGCATCCCCAAACACAGAAGATCATTTGCAAGTTGACAAAAGGAATCCTCCCAAGCCCTCTGCTCCGCCTGTGCCTGGAGCCTGGCAGTGGGTGGTCCTGACGTCACTGCCCACCCCGCCTCTGCTGGCTGACAGGCCCTGGGGGAGGACTCCTGCCCAGGCTGAGAGGACATGTGGGACAGACAACCGTGGGCCTCCCGTCACAGCCACACAGCCCCACAGTGCACACAGGGCAGGAGGCCTCACGCCAGCTTCTACAGAAGACACCCAGGGAGCAGGAGGCACAAGCCGCAGGGCATAAAGGAAGAGGTGGATGCCAGACGTCCCCAAGCTCCTGGGTGAAAACCACTTGCCTCGTAGGTAACGAAGTCATCGAACTCGTCCGGGCAGGCCAGGGGCTCCTCGTCCTGGGCAGAAGCAATGCCACCGTAGCGCTGGCCATCAGGATCTGCAGGGAGAAGACCTCGTGCTCAGCAGGCCACCCACTGCCACCCAGTGACAGGACCCTGGCAGCCTCGGGGCTCCCTGGGAAGGAGGCCCCCAGGGACAGATGTGTGGGAGTTGGGGGCCCTGGAGGGGTCAAGACAAGCAAGGGAGTGAATGTGAGAAATTCAGGGAGAGAAAACAGCCTTGCGGACAGGTCAGAGATGCATTCCCCATGGGAACAAGGCTTCTGGAGAGAATTCTGAGGAGGAGGTGCGGAGGTAGGAGGAAAACTTTTTATTTCTTAAAAGAAGCAGACAGCACTGCAAAAAAAAAAGCAAGATGTTGAGCTCTGTAAAACTGCTCATGGCCTTTAATAAGTGTTAGGTACCACTCAGATTTTTTTTTTTTTTTTGAGACGGAGTCTCGCTCTGTCACCCAGGCTGGAGTGCAGTGGTATGATCTCAGCTCACTGCAAGCTCCGCCTCCCGGGTTCATGCCATTCTCCTGCCTCAGCCTCCCCAGTAGCTGGGACCACAGGCACCCACCGCCACACCCAGCTAATTTTTTGTATTTTTAGTAGAGACGGGGCTTCACTGTGTTAGCCAGGATGGTCTTGATCTCCTAACCTCATGATCCACCTGCCTCCGCCTCCCAAAACCAGTCAGATTTAAACCTTTAAAAACATTTACATGAGAAGGTGTAGGTATGATGAAATAATATGAAAACAACATCTTTTCCTGGGTGCTGGGCTTACGCACGGTTTTCATTTTTTTTTTTTTTTTTTTTTTTTGCTTATCTTCTATAATCAGTGTTTTATGAGAAAAACTTTAAAGGAAAAGCTATCCTCTCGTGAGAGGCTATAATTCTTACGTCAGCTACAGTCATTACTTTTGCAAACACAACCCATCCCACGGCACCTGCCTCTCCTCCTACAGGAAAAGGCAGTGGCTTCCAGCCTCTCAGTGATATCCACAGGTCAAAGCACCTTCCAGGGCCTGTGAGTGACAGAGACACTTAGGTGTCCTCGCACTGTCTCACTATTAATTCAACTACTTGCTTAAAATATACCAGCTACTTACAACATAGCATTATTTACTCAATACCTTTAACACACTCTATTCTAATGTCAATCACTTATTTTAAAAGTGAAGGTTGGGGCCGGGCGCGGTGGCTCAAGCCTGTAATCCCAGCACTGTGGGAGGCTGAGGCAGGCGGACTGCTTCAGCCCAGGCAATGGAGACCAGCCTGGGCAACATGGTGAAACCCCAATCTCCACAAAAAATACAAAAATTAGGTGGGGTGCAGTGGCTCACACTTGTAATCCCAGCACCTTGGCAGGCTGAGGCGGGAGGATCATTTGAGGTCAGGAGTTCAAGACCAGCTTGACCAACATGGTGAAACCCCGTCTCTACTAAAAATAGTAAAAATTAGCTGGGCATGGTGGCGAACACCTGTAATCTCAGCTAATTGGGAGACTGAGGCAGGAGAATCACTTGAACCTGGGAGGTGGATGTTTCAGGGAGCCGAAATCGTACCACTCTGCACTCTAGCCTGGGTGACAGAGCAAGACCTCGCCTCAAAAAAAAAAAAAAAAAAAAGACAAGAAAAAATTAGCTGGGCATGGTGGCACACACCTGTAGTCTCAGCTACTCTGGAGGCTTGAGCCAGGGAGGCAGAGGATGCAGCTGGCCAAGACTGCACCACTGCATTCCAGCCTGGGTGACAGAGCAAGACCCTGTCGCAAAGAAAAAACAAAAGTGGAGACCAGGCATGGTGGCTCACACCTGTAATCCCAGCACTTTGGAAGACTGACGTTAGAGGATTGCTTCAGTCCAGGAGTTCAAGACTGGCCTGGGCAATATAACAAAGATCCTATGTCTACAAAAAATAAAGGTAAGGCAAGGCACGGTGGCTAACGCCTATAATCCTAGCCCTTTGGGAGGCTGAGGCGGGCAGATCACTTGAGATCAGGAGTTCCAGACCAGCCTGGCCAACATAGTGAAACCCCGTCTCCACTAAAACAATTAACCAGGTGTGATGGGTGCCTGCAGTTCCAGCTACTCGGGAGGCTAAGGCACAAGAATCACTTGAGCCTGGGAGGTGGAGGCTGCAGTGAGCTGAAATCGCGCCACTGCACTCAGCCTGGGTGACGAAGTGAGACCCTTGCTCATAAATACACACATAAATAATAAATTAAAAATAATAAAAAATAGGCAGGGTGCGGTGGCTCACACCTGTAATCCCAGCACTTTGGGAGGCTGAGGCGGGCAGATCACAAGGTCAGGAGTTCGAGACCATAGTGGCCAACATGGTGAAACCCTGTCTCTACTAAACATATAAAAATTAGCTGGGCATGGTGGTGCATGCCTGTAATCCCAGCTACTTGGGAGGCTGAGGCAGGAGAATCGCTTGAACTGGGACCCAGGAGGTGGAGGTTGCAGTGAGCCAAGATCGCGCCACTGCACTCCAGCCTGGGCTACAGCAAGACTCTGTCTCAAAATAATAATAATAAATTAAAAATTAAAAAATTAAATTACATTTTAAAATGCTAACAGTTGGCCAGGCACAGTAGCTCATGCCTATAATCCCAGCACTTTGGGAGGCCGAGGTGGGCAGATCACGAGGTCAGGAGATGGAGACCATCCTGGTTAACATGGTGAAACCCCGTCTCTACTAAAAAATACAAAAAATTAGCCAGGCGTGGTGGCGGGCGCCTGTCGTCCCAGCTACTCGGGAGGCTGAGTCAGGAGAATGGTGTGAACTCAGGAGGCAGAGCTTGCAGTCCGTTGGGATTGCACCACTGTAGGCGACAGAGCAAGACTCTGTCTCAAAAAATAAAATAAAATAAAAATAAAATGCTAACAGTCTTGCCTGCACTTCCAAACACTGAAATACAGAACTAAAAACTTTCAAAACACAGCAAAGCGTTTTGGACACAGTGTATGAGAGCTCAGGTTCTGACAGTGGGCAAACAATCTTGAGGGTCTTGCCCCAGAGAGCACAGCAAGAGATGTGAACACAGATGGCATTTTAATATTCTTGGTAGGACCTAAATACCATTCTCATATCAGTTTTCTCTATAAGAACTAAAACAATTTGCAATTAGCTGGGAATTTTGCGTGTGCGTTTCTCTTATTCTTCCAGAGCATGAGGGGTGTGTGAGACACAGCAATGGCCTATTTGGAACAGTTCCCTCTATCTCATTCTATTCCTGAAACAAGGCCTGTGGCTGTGACGGTAAACCCTCCTGTGCTTCCCTGCAAACTAGGCCAGCACATCCTGCTGGCCACTCCTTGATGCAGCGGGGCTGACAGACAACACAGGGTGCCGCAGCCACCACAGAGGTAACAACACCTGAAGTGAACCTCAGCTGAAGTGCGGTTTGGGTGATCACATTTTTCTTTCCTCTAAGTGCTATGAAATAATTCCATTCGATTTCATTTTATTCTACTCTCATTGTCCTTCCTAATGGAAAGTAAATCATGACATCAAATTACACAAGAGCAAAGCAGACCCCACAGCCCCAGAGGCCATGTGTCGGTGGCACCTCCTCCCTGACGCCCCAGCACCTCCGCCCAGACGCCCCAGCACCTCCTCCCTGACGCCCCAGCACCTCCTCCCTGACGCCCCAGCACCTCCTCCCTGACGCCCCAGCACCTCCTCCCAGATGGCTCAGGATCCCCTCCCAGAGGGCCCAGCACCTCCTCCCTAAAACCCCAGCACATCCTCCCTGACGCGCCAGCAGCTCCTCCCAGAAGGCCCAGCACCTCCTCCCTGAAACCTCAGCACCTCCTGCCTGACATCCCAGGACCTCCTCCCTGACAACTTAGCACCTCCTCCCAGACGGCCCAGGACCACCTCCCTGACACCCCAGCACCTCCTCCCTGACGCCCCAGCACCTCCTCCCTGACCCCCCACACCTCCACCCTGAAACCCCAGCACCTCCTCCCTGACACCCCAGCACCTCCTCCCTGACGCCCCAGCACCTCCTCCCTGACGCCCCAGCACCTCCTCCCAGACGGCCCAGGACCCCTCCCTGACACCCCAGCACCTCCTCCCTGACGCCCCAGCACCTCCTCACCGACCCCCCCACACTCCACCCTGAAACCCCAGCACCTCCTCCCTGACACCCAAGCACCTCCTCCCTGACGCCCCAGCACCTCCTCCCTGACGCCCCAGCACCTCCTCCCTGACGCCCCAGCACCTCCTCCCTGAAGCCCCAGCACCTCCTCCCTGACAACTCAGCACCTCCTCCCTGACGCCCCAGCACCTGCTTCCTGACGCCCCAGAACCTCCTCCCTGACGCCCCAGCACCTCCTCCCTGACGCCCCAGCACCTCCTCCCTGACAACTCAGCACCTCCTCCCTGACACCCCAGCACCTCCTCCCTGACAACTCAGCACCTCCTCCCTGACACCCCAGCACCTCCTCCCTGACAACTCAGCACCTCCTCCCTGAAACCCCAGCACCTCCTCCCTGACAACTCAGCACCTCCTCCCTGACGCCCCAGCACCTGCTTCCTGACGCCCCAGAACCTCCTCCCTGATGCCCCAGCACCTCCTCCCTGACGCCCCAGCACCTCCTCCCTGACACCCCAGCACCTCCTCCCTGACAACTCAGCACCTCCTCCCTGACGCCCCAGCACCTCCTCCCTGACGCCCCAGCACCTGCTTCCTGACGCCCCAGAACCTCCTCCGTGAGGCCCACTCCACTCTGCTGTCAGCTCTGCAGTTGGCTCGGTGTCCCACCCCTCACACCAGCTCTCAGGGATGACCCACCAGCCTCTTCAGGAGCCTGGGGCTGGGGACAGAATTGTGAGGCCTGCCTCTCACCTGCCCCTTGTGACCCTGCCTCCCTGTGGCCTCCAAACGTGCCAGGTGCAGTCCTGTTGGGATGCTGCCTTCCCATCCCGGACGTTCTCAGGGAGGCCTCCCCGCTCCTCTGCCTCCCTAGCTCCCACCTGTTTGTGGTCTGTCTCCCGCTAGAAAGCCAGCTCCCAAGGGCAGGGGTTCTCCACTTCCGTTTCGTGCTACGTCCCAGAGCCTGGAACAGACTGGTTCGACAGCACTCATGGGACCGTTGCCCCATTTGTCCCCGTCCATGGTCCTCACAGGTCCCAGCTGTGCTCTCCCTCCGCGGCAGCCATCTCCACCAGTCTGGCTCAAGCTCTCGTGCAGTGAGATAGGAGAGCCCTGGCCGGCTCACGATGTCCAGCTCACCGCCCTCTCAAGTAGACAGCCACAGGAGCCCTCCCAGGCCTACCTGTCAGCTGCTGGGAAGGAGAGAGGAGTGACCCAGCTGTTGTGGGATTGACCCAGGTGAACGCAAGGAGAGAAGGGGACGGTGTCTGGGAGAAGGCCCCACCTTGGCGTGTCAGGTGGCTGGCCAACCACTAAGAAACATCTGGAGACAGGCTGTCCTTGGGCCATCCCTCTCTCAACCCTTCAGTCACTAAGCCAAGATGCTGGCAACCACAGGCAGCCACAGTCCACAGCTGGCAGCCCCCAGGCTTCCCAGACAGAGCATCAGGCTCCTCCGAGGGCAGCAAGCCAGGCTGGAGGCTTCATTCCACTCGGTGGGCAAAGCCCAGCCCAGGGCATGGGCCTGCCAGGAGGACACCCTGACTCCTGAGCTGAGAGTGGGCACCTTCCAAGCCAAGGCCTCCCAGGAACCCCTAGAGCTGAGCTTGCCCCATTTTGTGTTAGCCATGGTTCACAGGAACAAACCAACCCTCACCCTGAGGACAGAATCGTGAACCCAGGTGGCTCCCTCCTGCCCATACCATGGTACCGAGGGCCACTGCTGTTCCCAGCCTTAACCCTGCAGAGGGATCTGAGCACCTCACCTGCCTAAACCTACAAAAAGCCGTCTTAACTCTCCGTGACAGGCTGTGTCCCTGACCCCCGAGGGAACACATCTCCGGCCCAAATCGCCTGCAGGCCACCCTCAGTAACAGGCCCAGGAACACGCTCTGCCAGCCACATTGTGCAGAGCAAGTTTACCCTATGACAAGCCAAGACCAGCACCCAGTGACTGGCAAGGGCCCTGAGTACTCTGAGTCTTTGTGGCACCAAGGAAATGGGTTGTAACATTTATAACAAGACCAGCAATCACAACAAAGAATTTCTGGTTTTATACAAAATGCATAGAGTTACAGTCCTGTTCCCTGTGATTTCACACACGTGCCTGTCACTAGAAAACGAACCAATGCAGGCAGGGCGCGGTGGCTCACGTCTGTAATCCCGGCACTTTGGGAGGCCGAGGTGGGTGGATCACCTGAAGTCAGGAGTTCGAGACCAGCCTGGCCAACATGGCAAAACCCCGTCTCTAACACAAAAAATTAGCCAGGAGCGGTGGCGCGAGCCTGTGGTCTCAGCTACTCGGGAGGCTGAGGCAGGAGAATCGCTTGAACCTTGGAGGCAGAAGTTGCAGCGAGCCGAGATCACGCCACTGCACTGTAGCCTGGGTGACAGAGCAAGATTCCACCTCAAAAGAAAAAGGAGGCCGGGCACAGTGGCTCAAGCCTGTAATCCCAGCACTTTGGGAGGCCGAGACGGGCGGATCACGAGGTCAGGAGAACGAGACCATCCTGGCGAACACGGTGAAACCCTGTCTCTACTAAAAAATACAAAAAACTAGCCAGGTGAGGTGGCGGTGGGCGCCTGCAGTCCCAGCTACTCGGGAGGCTGAGGCAGGAGAATGGCGTAAACCCGGAAGGCGGAGGTTGCAGTGAGCTGAGACCCGGCCACTGCACTCCAGCCTGGGCGACAGAGCCAGACTCTGTCTCAAAAAAAAAAAGAAAAAAAAGAAAAAGCCGTCAGTGCTGAGAGGTTGTGACTACCGACAGGCCGCCGACACTCCCCTCAAAGCTCGCATCTACTTCCCTCTGTATTTTCCAAACAGTCCCCATGAGATGCCCTGCCACACTGCACTTTGCCCCATTTTCCATTCTCCAGTCTTCCAAAATGGTTACATCACCATCTTCGGTTACATCAATATTCAATTTAATTATTATGACTATGTAAAATATGGCCTGTTGGCCGGGCGCGGAGGCTCACGCCTGTAATCCCAGCACTTTGGGAGGCTAAGGTGGGCAGATCATGAGGTCAGGAGATCAAGACCATCCTGGTTTAACACGGTGAAACCCCGTCTCTACTAAAAATACAAAAAAATTAGCCTGGCGTGGTGGTGGGCGCCTGTAGGCCCAGCTACTTGGGTGGCTGAGGCAGGAGAATGGCGTGAACTCAGGAGTTTGCAGTGAGCCGAGATTGCACCACTGCACTCCAGCCTGGGGCACAGAGCAAGACTCCGTCTCAAAAAAAAAAAAAAAAAATACGGCTTGTTACTGGACCAAGAAGTACAGACTCTCTTATTCCACTTCTTGTTTTTCATGGAAGTGGTAACTGCCGCCTGGGGTCTTCTGCTTGGCCTCCATGCACCCCCATCTCAGCCCCAAACACTGAGGCCTCTCTGATGACAGCAAGTTCTGGGGGTCCCCAGGTTCCCTCACCATCCACCTAGAAGCCTGCATCCAGTAATCCTTGACTTCAGAGTGAAGATGAAACACAGCTATACAAAACAAGAATGACAAAGCTACCAGCTTCATGAGGGGCTTTTCTCCTCCCTGCGACTGAGACCAAGCAGATGTCAGCCTCCGGCTAGCACCTCCATGAACTCAGGGGACCAATGGCTAGAAAAGAAGCATCCTCTCGGGCATACCATCTCACGCACAAAAACCACCCAGCCAGCCCAACAAATACCAAAGCATCAGTGTCATAAAGATCGCATTCTCTATTACACACAAAATTCGGTTTGGAATTAATGGCAAGTTTTTTGTTTTGCTTTGTTTTGTTTTTTGAGACAGGGTCTGTCACCCAGGCTGGAGTGCATGGAGTGCAGTGGCACAAACACAGTTCACTGCAGCCTCCACCTCCTGGGGTCAAGGGATTCTCCCACCTCAACCTCCCGGGTAGCTGGGCCCACAGCATGCGCCACAATCTCAGCTCCTTTTTTCATATTTTTTGCACAGCCAAGGTCTCGCTATGTTGCCCAGGCTGGTCTAACCCTCCTGGGATCAACTAATCCTCTCACCTCAGCCTCCCAAAGTGCTGGGATTATAGGAATGAGCCACTGTGTCTGGCCCACAATGGATTTTTCAAACTAAGAGGAAAAAGTTTACAGCTAGACTCTCCCCTGAGCTAACCAGTGAATCCGTTAGAGGACACCCTCATCCCGAGGGCCACGGGCACGACTGCCATGTCATGACTAACCTGAGGAGAACCAGACTTTCCAGAAGGCCTGGAGGGAGGGCCTGCAGCACACCACGCAGCAAGCCGCAAGGCACAGCATGCGAGAGCCAAAATGCTCACAAAGCCGCTACTGCAAGCTTTGTGCAGAATGACAAAGGTGAAATACATTTATCAAGTACACATCTATCCTCAAGACGTTACTTAAGGATTGCAGCGTATCAGTTAGACTGAGACACGGCCCCATCAGCCTCAACCTGCTGGTGCTCAGCCTGCACACTCTAAGGCCTCCTGACTGTCCTCTTCCTCCCCCTTCTCCTGCCAATGCTGCCTCCTGAGGATCTGTGGCTACCTGCTCTGCCCATTGGTCTGCAGGCCCCCTTGACCCAGAGCTTGCCTGCACACTCCTCTCAGCCTCCAGAGCCTGCAGTCTCTCTCCATCCTCGCCCCACCTAAGGACTGCTTCCTCACCTGGGCCAGGTGGTCTTTACCTGGTTGTCAGGGTGTCCTTTCTCCCCTCCACCCCTCCTCAGAGAGGGCTGCCTGCCTAGTTCCCATCTCATCCCCGGCCTGTTACACTGACAGCGGCAGCACCTCACCCATTTGTCCTCCTGCCGCCACCCACTGGCCTTGCTCTGGTGCTGGTTCACCACAAAGGCCATGGGGCCAAGCCCAGCACAGAGGCCATGATGGTCCCACAACACATTCATGGGTGAAAGAACAGACAGTGGGATACAGAGTAACAAACGGGGAACAGATTGGGCATGGTAGCTCATGCCTGTAATTCCAGCAACTTGGGAGGCCAAGGCGGGCGAATCACCTGAGGTCAGGAGTTTGAGACCAGCCTGACCAACATGTTGAAACCCCGTCTCTACTAAAAATACAAAATTAGCCAGGCACGGTGGTGCATACCTGTGATACCAGCTACTCGGGAGGCTGAGGCAGGAGAATTGCTTGAACCTGGAAGGCGGAGGCTGCAGTGATATGAAATCACGCCATTGCACTCCAGCCTGGGCAACAAGAGCAAAATTGCGTCTCAAAAAGAAAAAAAAAAAAAACAGGGAACAACACACAGCACATTCCCCAGAGCCATCAAAGGACTTGGCATCTGATAAAACCCAGCACCTTAGAGACACTGTCAGGCAATAATTTTGTGGAGGAGACAGACAAGACCTGAGGTCGAGGCCCAAGGGCATCCGTCAACCTGACTGCACCTGCCGACTCTGCAGGACCCAGCCAAGGTCTGACTTACCCTGCACGTGCAGGAAGGAGGAAAAGGGCCCGCCACCGTCACCCCTACACCACCTGACCAAACATGAGGAAATGAGAAGGCCTGTTCAGAGCTTCAGAACTCGATGTAAGACGGACAGTGTATAGGGACTGGTGAGAGTGTGAAACGGCACGGCCACTATGAAGAACTGACTTTATCCCAGCACATGACCCACTCCTAGATACAGGCCCCAATGACTTGACGACACGCGTCTACACAAAGACTTGTACACAAACATGCCCATCACCAGGAGAATGAAGAAATGAAATACGGAATAAGCACACAATGGACAGCACAGAGTCTGAAACATGCAAACCACACAGATGAATCTCAGAGGCATCGTGCCGGGGAAGGCATCGTGCCGGGGAAGGCATCGTGCGGGGGAAGGGATCGTGCCGGGGAAGGGATCGTGCCGGGGAAGGCATCGTGCCGGGGAAGGGATCGTGCCGGGGAAGGCATCGTGCCGGGGAAGGGATCGTGCCGGGGAAGGGATCGTGTGAGGGAAGGTATCGTGCTGGGGAAGGCATCATGCCGGGGAAGGCATCGTGCCGGGGAAGGGATCGTGTGAGGGAAGGCATCGTGCCGGGGAAGGCATCGTGCCGGGGAAGGGATCGTGCCGGGGAAGGCATCGTGCCGGGGAAGGGATCGTGTGAGGGAAGGCATCGTGCCGGGGAAGGGATCGTGTGAGGGAAGGCATCGTGCTGGGGAAGGCATCGTGCCGGGGAAGGCATCGTGCCGGGGAAGGGATCGTGCCGGGGAAGGCATCGTGCCGGGGAAGGGATCCTGCCGGGGAAGGGATCGTGCCGGGGAAGGCATCGTGTGAGGGAAGGCATCGTGCTGGGGAAGGCATCGTGCTGGGGAAGGCATCGTGCTGGGAAAGGGATCGTGCTGGGGAAGGGATCGTGCTGGGGAAGGGATCGTGTGAGGGAAGGCATCGTGCTGGGGAAGGCATCGTGCTGGGGAAGGGATCGTGCTGGAGAAAGAACCCAGGTGAGAGCACACAAACCCTCAAGGCAGGTGAAACTGGCCAGGCACAGTGGTTCATGCCTGTAATCCCAGCACCTCAGCTTTGGGAGGCTGAAGCGGGTGGATCACCTGACGTCAGGAGTTCAAGACCAGCCCGCCAACATGGTGAAACCCCGTCTCTACTAAAAATACAAAAATTAGCCGAGCATGGTGGCGGGTGCCTATAATCCCAGCTACTCGGGAGGCTCAGGCAAGAGAACTGCTTGAACCTGGGAGGTGGAGGTTGCAGTGAGCTGAAATTGGGCCACTGCACTCAAGCCTGGGCGATGAGAGTGAAACTCAGTCTCAAAAAAAAAAAAAGAGAGAGAGAGAGAGATAGGCAAAACTCATCCACGGTGACAGAAATCAGCAACGGTGCCAGCAGGAGGGAAGGCACTGCCTGAGGGCGAGGGGTATATGCAGGACTCACATGGGGACAGCGATGCGTGTGACAGGCTCCACACTGCCAGGCACGGGACTCTGTCGGAGCTCACAGAGGAGCAGGCGTGAGCTGTACATTTCACTACAGGTAAATTTTGACTCAAAGGAAGACTGGAAACAAACACTGAGCTCTAGGGAACGATGGTGGTGTGGGCTGCAGTGTTCAGGGCGGTGTGCGTGGAAGCATGCTGATTGCAAACACATCCCATTCGAGAGGGTCTGCGGACAGATGAGATGGACAGAGACGTGGGGAGAGAGAACAACAAAGTGCTGCCTGCAGAGCACGGTGGTGAACACCCACATGGGTGACCATGGAATCATTCTTTCAATACTTTGAAAATTCTCAAATTTCCATCATGAAATCTTTGAGGAAAGGGGCAATTGCTTTCTAGCATTATGGAAAAGTAGTTGACTCAGCCAATTCTGGAAGACAGGGTGTGTGAGGAGAAAGTAACAAGAAACGAGGAGACCACCTGGAAACCTGGTAGGTATGTGGGGGGCTTCATGGAGAAGGAACAATGACAGAGTCGGCACAAGGAGCCCAGTGATGTGCAGGTGGCTGAGAAGGTGGCTGAGGAAGGGGATAGGAGGTGGGAGCTCATGGCGGGGACGACTGACCTCCGTTTCTGATGGCTGTGATCCCTTGGTAGAAGTCTTCAAAGCTGATCACGCCGAGCCCACTGGGATCCAAGTACTTAGTTAAGTCCTTCACCTGTAATTGCCAAATGAGACCAGGTTACCCTAAGCCTTTAGAGCAGGGGTCCCCAACCCTGGACCTCGGACTGGGACAGATCTGGTCTATGGCCTGCTGGGAACGGGGAGGCACAGCAGGAGGTGAGGGAGCACTCCCGCCTGAGCTCCCCTCCTGTCAGATCAGCAGGGGCAGGGCATCAGGGTCTCACAAGAGTGCAAAGCCTACCGTGGGCTCCGCACGCGAGGGGTCCAGGTTGCGCACTCCTTGTAAGACTCTAACGCCTGATGACCTGAACAGTTTCATCCTGACCCCACCCCGACCCCCGACCCATCTGTGGAAAACTGTCTTCTATGAAACCAATCCCTGGGGCCGAGAAGGCGGGGGCCACTTTAGGGAATCAGGATGAGGTTGTATCACGTGCTCGGCTTTTTCACCAAAAGCAAAGAAACCGCCAACGTGGCGGTGCGGACAGCGGCAGCCTCTGACTCCGCACATGCAAGACGCAGCACAGCCTCCACAGGCCACTGTGGACGGCCACAGCCACAGGACAGGCAGCACCCTGTAAAGGGGCTGCCAGCAGCACCTGGTGTGATGAACCACGGGAGTGGGACCCTGGCCACTGAAAGCCAGCAGCCAGGGTCTTATGTGGGGAGATCAGTTCTGAAGTTTTAGATGTTGTTCTGGCAAGGATGCAGCATGCTAACATAGACATGTTACATAGATAACTTAGACAAGTGGCCGGGTGCGGTGGCTCATGCCTGTAATCCCAGCACTTTGGGAGGCCGAGGCGGGCAGATGATGAGGTCAGGAGATCGAGACCATCCTGGCTAACACGGTGAAACCCCGTCTCTACTAAAAATACAAAAAATTAGCCGGGCGTGGTGGCGGGCGCCTGTAGTCCCAACTATTCGGGAGGCTGAGGCAGGAGAATGGCGGGAACCCGGGAGGCGGAGCTTGCAGTGAGCTGAGATCTGGCTACTGCACTCCAGCCTGGGCGACAGAGCGAGACTCCGTCTCAAAAAAAAAAAAAAAGAAAAGATAACATAGATAAGCACACACCGCCCATTCAGAAATGCCTTCCTGGCTCTGTAGAGTCCTTCGTAGAAAATAACTGAGGGAAAGAGACCCTAGATATCAAAAATCATAAATGCTAAGTAGGTTAACTCACACACAGATGTAACATAAAATGAAACTATTCAGAAAGAACGCAGGTTTATTCTGCCAAGTGTAAATTGGATTTCACAAAAATTTAAAAAATTTCAGGCCGAGCGTGGTGGCTCAAGCCTGTAATCCCAGCACTTTGGGAGGCCGAGATGGGTGGATCACGAGGTCAGGAGATCAAGACCATCCTGGCTAACCCCGTGAAACCCCATCTCTACTGAAAAATACAAAAAACTAGCCGGGTGAGGTAGCGGGTGCCCATAGTCCCAGCTACTCGGGAGGCTGAGGCAGGAGAATGGCGTAAACCCAGGAGGCGGAGCTTGCAGTGAGCTGAGATCCGGCCACAGCACTCCAGCCTGGGCAACAGAGTGAGACCCCGTCTCAAAAAAAAAAAAAAAATTTCAGGGGATGGGGTGGAAGGGGAGAAAGCATTAGGAAAAATACCTGGGCTTAATACCCAGGTGACAGGCTGACAGGTGCAGCAAACCACCATGGCACACGTTTGCCTATGTAACAAACCTGTACATCCATCCTGCACATGCACCCCAAAACTTAAAAAATAAAAAATAAAAAGTAAAAACTTTTATACTCAAAAGACAACAATAAAAGCAAAAAATGACACTGGGAGAAAGTATTTGCAAATCATGTATCTGTTAAATGACTTGTGTCCAGAATATATAAGGAAATCTTACAATTAAGAGGACAACTCAGGCCAGGCACGGTGGCTCACGCCTGTAATCCCAGCACTGTAGAAGGCCGAGGTGAGTGGATCACCTGAGGTTGGGAGTTCGAGACCTGACTGAAGTGGAGAAACCCTATCTCTACTAAAAATACAAAATCACCCAGGCGTGGTGGTGCATGCCTGTAATCCCAGATACTCAGGAGGCTGAGACAGGAGAATTGCTTAAACCCAGGAGGCAGAAGTTGCAGTGAACAGAGATTGCACCATTACACTCCAGCCCAGCTGACTGAATGAGACTGTCTCAAAAAAAAAAAAAAAAGACAACACAATTTTTTTTAAGTGGGCAAAAGACTTAAATAGAAATTCCATCAGAAAATATGTATGAATGGTTGATAAACACATGAAAAAAATGCTCTATTAGTCCTCAAAGAAATGCAAATTAAAACCACAATGTGGCCAGATGCCTTGTAGCTCACGCCTGTATTCCCAGCACTTTGGGAGGCTGAGATGGGCGGATTACCAAAGGTCAGGGGTTCCAGACCAGCCTGGCCAACATGGCAAAACCCCATCTCTACCAAAAAAACAAAAATTAACCAGATGTGGTAGCACTTGCCTGTAATCCCAGCTACTCAGGAGGCTGAGGCTGGAGAAATGCTTGAACCCGGGAGGCTGTGCTTGCAGCGGGACAAGATTATGCCACTACACTCCAGCCTGGGCTACATAGTGAGCGTCTGTCTCAAAAAAAAAAAAAAAAAGTTTGAGGCTGGATGTGGTGGTTCATGCCTATAATCCCAGCACTCTGGGAGGCTGAAGCAGGCGGATCACCTGAGGTCAAGAGTTCGAGACCAGCCTGACCAACATGGAGAAACCTTGTCTCTACTAAAAATACAAAATTAGCTGGGCGTGGTGGCGGGCACCTGTAACCCCAGTTACTCGGGAGGCTGAGGCACAAGAACTGCTTAAACCTGGGAGGCAGAGGTTGCAGTGAGCTGAGATCATGCCACTGCACTCCAGCCTGGGCAAAAACAGTGAAACTCTGCCTCAAAAAAAAGAGGTTTGAACATTGATAAATATTTGATGATATTAAGGAATTGTTCGTTTTTGCAGGTGTGATTATATTTTCGTAATTTTTCAAAGAGCACTGCTTTTTAGACACATGTGCTGAAATACTTAGAAATACCTCAAGAATCTGGGGTGAGGCACAGATGTCACCAGAGGCATGCCTGCATGTTGCTGCGACTGGGGCTGGGTACCAGTGCACCGTTTCACTACTCTCCACTTTTATATGGGTTTAAACTCTTCCATGATGAAAACTTCAAGAACAGCAAAAGAGGAAAAAAAGAGCAAAGAAGAAAGAAGTGTGGGCCAGGGAGAAAGGAAAGAGGAGGCAGCATTCAGCCACAGAGGGAGCAGACTCCTGAAGGAAGCCCCTCTTGGGTGGGGGACCGGGCTGTGAAAATGCTCAGGGACCGGGAGAGGCAACAGGCTGGCAGGAGCCCTGGCTGCAGCCATGTCCATTAACTGACAAAACTCTAGGGCCTCAGCAGGTTGTGGCAGATGAGCATCCGTGAACCCAGGAAGGCCCCCGGGCCCTGCAGCGAAGTCCTGATGCCCCGGCTGCCACCAAGCAGCAAGCACAGAACCGCCAGGGGCAACCCCGCTGGAGACGCCAGCACACAGCTGCTCTGCTCCAGGACAAGGATGGGGTTGCGGCATGTGGCCAGCAAGGCCATTGCATCGGATGAGCCCAGGAGGCAATCCAGAAAGCCCGAAGCACGCAGGCCAGGACCCCCGCGACCGGCCCTCTTGCCCCTGTCGGCCAACATAACCCATAAAGTCAGGCTCAACTACAGGGCCAGCTAACGGACCCCACAGTGTGGGACTCCTGAGCCAGAGACTGAGTCTCGGCTTCCCCTCCACAATGGAAGAGGCCGGGGCCATCGCCTCAATCCTAGGGCCCCGTGTGCTAGCGCGACTCTGGGCGCGGAGGTCCATCATCAGCCAACTTCCTGGAGACAACCGGAGTTTATAAAACGTCTACCCACTTATCTCACAAAAGTCCTCCTTCCGGCCGGGCGCGGTGGCTCAAGCCTGTAATCCCAGCACTTTGGGAGGCCGAGACGGGCGGATCACGAGGTCAGGAGATGGAGACCATCCTGGCTAACACGGTGAAACCCCGTCTCTACTAAAAAATACAAAAAACTAGCCGGGTGTGGTGGCGGCGCCTGTAGTCCCAGCTACTCGGGAGGCTGAGGCAGGAGAATGGCGTAAACCCGGGAGGCGGGTTTAAAAAAAAAAAAAAAAAAAAAGTCCTCCTTCCTAAGAATGTGAGAGTCTTGCTGGGTACCTGAGAGTTACCTAATCCAGAGTCCAGACTGGCCAATCTGTCCTGAAGATTCCTAAGAATTTCTTTTTTTTTTTTTTTTTTTTTTTTTTTTTTTTCTTTTTTTCTTTTTTATTATACTTTAAGTTCTAGGGTACATGTGCATAACGTTTATATCATGTATAACTCCCCAATGCAATCCCTCCCTCCTCCCCCCTCCCCATGATAGGCCCCAGTGTGTGATGTTCCCCTTCCCGAGTCCAAGTGATCTCATTGTTCAGTTCCCACCTATGAGTGAGAACATGCGGTGTTTGGTTTTCTCTTCTTGTGATAGTTTGCTAAGAATGATGGTTTCCAGCTGCATCCATGTCCCTACAAAGGACGCAAACTCATCCTTTTTGATGGCTGCATAGTATTCCATGGTGTATATGTGCCACATTTTCTTAATCCAGTCTGTCACAGATGGACATTTGGGTTGATTCCAAGTCTTTGCTATTGTGAATAGTGCCGCAATAAACATACGTGTGCATGTGTCTTTGTAGTAGAGTAATTTATAATCCTTTGGGTATATACCCAGTAGTGGGATGGCTGGGTCATATGGTACATCTAGTTCTAGATCCTTGAGGAATCGCCATACTGTTTTCCATAATGGTTGAACTAGTTTACAATCCCACCAACAGTGTAAAAGTGTTCCTATTTCTCCACATCCTCTCCAACACCTGTTGTTTCCTGACTTCTTAATGATTGCCATTCTAACTGGTGTGAGATGGTATCTCATTGTGGTTTTGATTTGCATTTCTCTGATGGCGAGTGATGATGAGCATTTTTTCATGTGTCTGTTGGCTGTATGGATGTCTTCTTTTGAGAAATGTCTGTTCATATCCTTTGCCCACTTTTTGATGGGGTTGTTTGTTTTTTTCTTGTATATTTGTTTGAGTTCTTTGTAGATTCTGGATATTAGCCCTTTGTCAGATGAGTAGGTTGCAAAAATTTTCTCCCATTCTGTAGGTTGCCTGTTCACTCTGATGGTAGTTTCTTTTGCTGTGCAAAAGCTCTTTAGTTTAATGAGATCCCATTTGTCAATTTTGGCTTTTGCTGCCGTTGCTTTTGGTTTTTTTTTTTTTTTTTGAGACGGAGTCTCGCTCTGTCGCCCGGGCTGGAGTGCAGTGGCCGGATCTCAGCTCACTGCAAGCTCCGCCTCCGGGTTTACGCCATTCTCCTGCCTCAGCCTCCCGAGTAGCTGGGACGACAGGCGCCCGCCACCTCGCCCGACTAGTTTTTTGTATTTTTTAGTAGAGACGGGGTTTCACCGTGTTAGCCAGGATGGTCTCGATCTCCTGACCTCGTGATCCGCCCGTCTCGGCCTCCCAAAGTGCTGGGATTACAGGCTTGAGCCACCGCGCCCGGCCGATGCCTAAGAATTTCAACACTGAGGTTACTAATTGAACACAAAGTACCAAGTTGTTCATTCTGAAACATTCGTCAAACATTTTTTAAACAAATCATTAACTACAACAGGCCCCTTTACGTGTTACCATGTTAGAATGAATAAGAGTGAATCGAAGTACACATTTTTAAAACTCCATTTTAATTGTATTTTCTTTATAATTTGTAGAACAGATGTGCTTCATGTAACTGATGATTTGGGGATAGTTCTAATTCTCCAAGCCCAAAATACTCAATTCAGAGGCTTCGGAAAAAAAAAAAAAAAAAAGGTGAAACTATGAAAAATAACACAGTCTGCCCTTCTCTGCAAAATCCAGTAGTGGCAGAAAACTAAGCCAAGAGACATAAACTAGAGTGGCCAAAGCCAGCCAGCACCGCTCCAGCGGACGGACAGTAAGTTACAGAAACACCAGAGGCAGAATCCACTCCGTCACTGGCTCCAGAGTGACTGCAGTATGAAAAACTTACTGACAAACGGCATTGTTCCTGCTATGGATATAGAAACATGATCTACTAATCTGAAAGAAAGGAAAGCAGAACGAGTTCTCCCACCACAGTCAACTAGGATCCCAGAGACTCCTCCCAGGATTCTCGAATACCACACTGTGTTGTGGCTTCACAGCAAAGCACCTTTCAAAGCAGAAATACCACCTTTCTGCATCCTGTTGTTACTATCATACTTGAATGTTTTCAACAAAGCTTATCTTATCAGAAACCATGGCAATAATAAGCAAACTGTTCCTAGGCGCTCCCTTAGCTATTGGTAAACGTCACACTAGATCAGCACGTGGGCCAGCGTGGGCAGGGAGAGAGGCAGCTCTGAAAGCCTGGCTATGCAGTATCTCCCAACAGCACTGAAGCCTGTGGTTCGCCTGCCGATGGCACGGACACTTCTTTCTAAAAGCAGACGCCAAGCAGTTAAACATATATACAAAGGGTTTTCCCTGCTGTTCCCAACAAGCGCTCGCTTTTTTGTTTTGATTTTTTGTTGTTTTTTTTTGTTTGTTTGTTGTTGAGATAGAGTCTCGCTCTGTCGCCCAGGATGGAGTGCAGTCGTGCGATCTCAGCTCACTACAGCCTCCGCCTTCTGGTTCGGATGATTCTCCTGCCTCAGCCTCCCAAGTAGCTGCGATTACAGCTACCTTCCACCAAAGTCAACTAATTTTTTTTGTATTTTTAGTAGAGACAGCGTTTCGCTATGCTAGGCAGGCTGGTCTCGAACTCCTGACCCCAGGTGATCTGCCCACCTCAGCCTCCCAAAGTGCTGGGATTACAGGCATGAGCCACTGCACCCAGCCTTGTTTTTCTTTTTCTTTTTTTTTTTTTTGAGACAGGGTCTCACTCTGTCACTCGGGCTAGGGTGCAGTGACATAATCTCAACTCACTGCAACCTCTGCCTCCCAGGTTCAACCGATTCTCCTACCTCAGCCTCCAGAATAGCTGCATGTGCCGCCATAGTTGGCTAATTTTTGTATTTTAGGTAGAGACAAGGTTTTGCCATGTTGCCCAGGCTGGTCTCGAACTCCTGACTTCAAGTGATCCACCCACCTCGGCCTCCCAAAGTGCTGGAATTACAGGTGAGCCACTCAGCCCACCTTAGAGACGGGGTTTCACCATGTTGGCCAGGCTGGTCTTGAACTCCTGATCTCAGGTGATGCACCCACCTTGGCCTCCCAAAGTGCCAGGGTTACACGTGCAAGCCACCGTGCCCAGCCTTAATTCTTGATACTAATACCTGTTGTCCTGCACTTAAGTGGGAATCTTTCTGGTTGGTTCATTTTAACAGAAATAACTGAAGTACTCTTAGAAATGAAAAGATGTTTAATAAAATATTTTAGAGATGCACTTAGTATAAAGCCTAAACCAAACTAAGGCCAGGCGTGGTGGCTCACACCTGGATTTCCAGCACTTTCGGACACCAAGGCGGGTGGATCACTTGAGCCCAAGAGTTCGAGACTAGCCTGGGCAACATGGTGAAACCTCATCTCTACAAAAAATACCAAAAAACTAGCCGGTCAATGTGCTGGTAGTTCCAGCTACTTGGAAGGCTGAGGTGGGAGGATTGCCTGAGCCTGGGAGGTTGAGGCTGCAGTGAGCCATGATTGTGCCACTGCATTCCACCTGGGCAGAACTGGTCTCGAACTCCTGACCTCAGGTGATCCGCCAGCCTCGGCCTCCCAAAGTGCTGGGATTACAGGTGTAAGCCACCATACCCCACTGTGTGGTTCTCAATTCTTTGATCTGAATGGTGATTTTTACATATCACTGTATAGAGAACAGACAAGAAAGCTTATTCTTCAATCTGGTGCATGTGGCCAAGAAAAAAAAAAAAAGAAAGAAAGCCTATTTTTTTTTTTTTTTGAGATGGAGTCTCGCTCTGTCACCCAGGCTGGAGTGCATCAGCGCAATCTCAGCTCACTGCAACCTCCACCTCCCGGGTTCAAGCGATTCTCGTGCCTCAGCCTCAAAAGTAGCTGGGATTACAGGCATGCACCACCACGCCTTGCTAACTTGTGTATTTTTAGTAGAGATGGGATTTTGCCATGTTAGCCAAGCTGGTCTCAAACTCCTGACCTCAGGTGATCTGCCTACTGCCTCAGCCTCCCAAAGTGCTAGGATTACAGGCGTGAGCCACTGCACCCGGCCAAGAAAGCTTGAATGAGAAAGAGCCTGTATGTGACATTTCCTAAACCTGCAGGAAAGTTGGCTTCTGTTGCAAATCACATTAGGCTCAGGGACTTGGACAAAGAGTTCCAGAGACAGGGGTGTTTTCAGGGTTGGTTTTGTGGGGTTTTGTTGGTTTTTGTTTTTGCGCTCTTTTCGTTTTGGTTTTGAGGAGGTCTACAGTATGAGAGATGAGGTCTACAATATGTTTTCCAGGCTAGATGTGAACACCTAGACTCAGTCAATCCTCTCACCTCAGCCTCCTGAGTAGCTGGGACTGGAGGTGCATGCCACCATACCCAGCTAATTTTTTGTATTTTTTGTAGGGAGGGGAATCTCACTATGTTGCTCAGGCTGGTCTCAAACTCCTGGACTCCAGCAATCCTCCCGATTGACCTCCAGAGTAGCTGGAACTACAGGGATGAGCCACAGCACCTGGCTAGAGAGTTTTCAATTCCCATTTAGTCAGTTTTGCACCAACTACTATAGCAAGTAACTTTATGCGGGGGTTATGCTTGGCAACTGATGCTTAAAGACCCTGCTCAGAGTCTGCTCTAGATGAGGGGAGGTCTTTGCATTTAATCGGGTATGTGAGCAAGGAACAAAGACCCGCCTACTGGATGCCTCAGCCACCTGGAATGATGAGGTCCTGCTGGGAAAATGAAGGCAACTGAGTAAATCTCATGTCTCTTTTCTTGGCAACTTAGAAGCTACGGTGTGTTTATCTCTAAACTGAAATTTGGAAGAAAGACAAGTAGGTCAAATAATATGAGTTTTCCTACTCTGAATGTGCTCAGTGGCAGCTCAGTTTCTCTGTTTGAAGTACAAAAATAGCTTCCTTGGGCCAGGTGCAGTGGCTCACGCCTGTAATCTCAGCTCTTTGGGAGGCCAAGGCGGGCGGATCACGAGGTCAGGAGATCGAGACCATCCTGGCTCACATGGTAAAACCCCATCTCTACTAAAAATACAAAAAATTAGCCGGGCGTGGTGGCAGGTGCCTGTAGTTACAGCTACTTGGGAGGCTGAGGCAGGAGAATGGCGTGAACCTGAGAAAAGCCGAGATCGCGCCACTGTGCTCCAGCCTGGGCGACAGAGCAAGACTCTGCCTCAAAAAGAAAAAAAAAAAAAAAAAAAAAAGCTTCCTTGGCCACGCACGGTGGCTCATACCTGTAATCCCAGAACTCTGAAAGGCTGAGGCGAGCAGATTGCCTGAGCTCTGGAGTTCGAGACCAGGCTGGCAAACATGGTGAAACCCCGCCTCTACTTGAAAAAAAAAAAAAAAATTGGGAGGCTGAGGTGGGCGGATCACGGGGTCAGGAGATCCAGACCATCCTGGCTAACATGGTGAAACCCTGTCTCTACTAAAAGTACAAAAAATCAGCTGGGTGTGGTGGCGGGTGCCTATAGTCCCAGCTATTCGGGAGGCTGAGGCAGGAGAATGGCGTGAACCCGGGAGGCGGAGCTTGCAGTGAGCCGAGATCGCGCCACTGGACTCCAGCCTGGGCGACAGAGCGAGATTCCGTCTCAAAAAAAAAAAAAAAAACTACAAAATTAGCTGGACGTGGTGGCAGGCGCCTGTAATCCCAGCTACTCGGAAGGCTGAGGCAGAAGAATCACTTGAACCCAGGAGGCGGAAGTTGCAATGAGCCAAGATCACACCACTGCACTCCAGCCTGGGCAACAAGAGCAAAACTCTGTCTCAAAAAAAAAAAAAAAAAAAAGCCTTCCTAAATCAGAGATCTGTTCTGATTGCCCATGACGAGGAACTGAGGAACTGACTTGCTTTCCCTGGTTTAGAGGAGAAAAGTCTAAAATAAAAGCATTGTGCTGGTCTGACATGGAAAAGGTTACTCCATATGTGCCCAGAGAGTCATGCCACATATTCAGGAATCCACTTTTATCCATCAGAAATAGATGTGGCCAGGCCGGGCGCGGTGGCTCACTCCTGTAATCCCAACACTTCGGGAGGCCGAGCTGGTCGGATCACAAAGTCAGGAGATCAAGACCAGCCAGGCTAACATGGTGAAACCCCATCTGTACTAAAAATACAAAACTTTAGCCAGGCATGGTGGCAGGCGCCTGTAGTCCCTGCTACTTGGGAGGCTGAGACACGAGAATCACTTGAACCTGGGAGGTGAAGGTTGTGGTGAGCTGAGATCGCTCACTGCACTGCACCTGGACAACAGAGCAAGACTCCATCTCAAAAATAAAAAATAAAAATAAAAGACGCCAGGCACAGTGGCTCACACCTGTAATCCCAGCACTTTAGGAGGCCAAGGCAGGCAGATCATGAGCTCAGGAGTTTGAGATCAGCCTGACCAACATGATGAAACCCCATCTCTACTAAAAATACAAAAATTAGCCGGGCATAGTGATGTGTGCCTGAAATCCCAGCTACTCAGGAGGCTGAGGCAGGAGAATCACTTGGACAAGGGAGGCGGAGGTTGCAGTGAGCCGAGATCACACTACTGCATTCCAGCCTGGGCAACAGAGTGAGACTCCGTCTCAAAAAAACAAATAAATAAAATAAAATAAACAAAATAAAGAAATAGTCCAGGCACGGTGTCTCACGCCTGTAATCCCATCACTTTGGGAGGCCAATCGAGACCATCCTGGCTAACACAGTGAAACCCCGTCTCTACTAAAAATACAAAAAATTAGCCGGGCGTGGTGGCGGGCGCCTGTAGTCCCAGCTACTCAGGAGGTTGAAGCAGAAGAATGGTGTGAACCGGGAAGGCAGAGCTTGCAGTGAGCCGAGGTCGTGCCACTGCACTCCAGCCTCAACGAAAGAGCAAGACTCCGTCTCAAAAAAAAAAAAAAAATAGACACATCCACCTATTAGCAGGAGGAGGCCTGCTTAGCACCCAGCTCTAACTCCTTCTTTGTGGCTTTCTCTTTGTTTTCTTTTTTGAAATGGAGTCTCACTCTATCACCCAGGCTGGAGTGCAGTGGCGTGATCTTGGCTCACTGCAATCTCAGCCACCCAGGTTCAAGCGATTTTCCTGCCTCAGCCTCTCAAATAGCTGGGACTAGAGGCCCCCACCACTACGCCCAGTTGATTTTTTGTTTGTTTCCTTTTTGTTTTTTTGAGACGGAGTTTCACTCTTGTCACCCAGGCTGGGGTGCAGTGGCGCAATCTCAGCTAACTGCAACCTCTGCCTCCCAGGGTTCAAGTGATTCTCCTTCACCAGCCTCCCGAGTAGCTGGGATTACAGATGCCTGCCACCATGCCCCATCTTTTAGTAGAGATGGGGTTTCACTATGTTAGCCAGGCTGGTCTCAAACTCCTGACCTCAAGCGATCCACCG
Organism: Trachypithecus francoisi; assembly: GCF_009764315.1. Lineage (NCBI taxonomy): Eukaryota > Metazoa > Chordata > Mammalia > Primates > Cercopithecidae > Trachypithecus > Trachypithecus francoisi. Next base: position 114,609,047 of record NW_022681460.1, read on the forward strand.
CCTCGGCCTCCCAAAGTGCTGGGATTACAGGCATGAGTCACTGAGCCCAGCCTTTTTTTTGTTTTTTTCATTTGTTTGTTTTTGAGACAGAGTCTTGCTCTGTTGCCCAGACTGGAGTGCAGTGGTGTGATCTCCGGTCACTGCAACCTCCACCTCCTGGGTTCAAACAATTCTCCTGCCTCAGCCTCCCAAGTAGCTGGAATTACAAGCACACAGCACCATGCCTGGCTAATTTTTTGTATTTTTAGTAGAGACAGGGTTTCTCCATGTTGGCCAGGCTGGTCTTGAACTCCTGACCTCAGGTAATCCACCCACCTCAGCCTGCCAAAGTGCTGGGATTACAGGCATGAGCCACTGCGCCCGGCCTAAGTCCTTCTAATCACAGCGATGGGCTCCTTCTCCATGACAGGCCAGGGAGGAGAATGTGGGGCTCCTCCACACCACAGCTCCCGCTCCCTGACACCTTTCCACCTTCGTCGGGATTCCAATAGGCTGCAGCCCTCCAATAATCTCAACACCCCACTGTGTTTGAGAAGCTCCCTGGTACGGGAAGGGTGGGGAGGGTGAGGAGCAGGGGTGAGGCGGGGGAAGGGAGGGATGGCCAGGGACAGAGGGGACTCCGGGTGCTCCAGAAAACACAGCAGTACGGACTCCGTACTATTTCTGTTAACAGCTTTATTGAAATAAAATTCACATACCACAAAATCACCCATCTGAAGGGTACAATTCAATGGTTTTAGTATATTCAGAGCTGTCTCCACATCATTTTAAAGACAGGAGACTCTTAAAATGCACATGAGAATACTTGGAAAACAGCCAAGTGGATACATTCAAGCTTTCAGCAAACATGCTAGGAAATAAAACAGAATTGACAAAAGCAACCAAAGAATCCACACATTGAATGATGGCAGGCGGAGCGCTGCGGGAAGCAAAAGGCTCCTTCCTGCACTTCAGGTCTGGTCCCCGGAGAAGCAGGTGTATGCCCCAGGCAAGGGGAAGGTGAGCAGCTCCTGGGGGGCTCTCTCCCTGGGGCTAATGAATACGCTCCCTTTATGGCTCTTCTCTAGAATGCCAGTCACCTGGGACTCCTTAGCTCATAGAACTCCGTTCCCGCCTTGCTTTCAAGGTCAGCATGCCCTCTGACCTACAGATGCCACTCAGATCCTCGGTCCCTCCCCTGTACGCAACAGAGAAGTGGGGCCCTCACTCGCCAGCCCAGCTAAGCCCTGCTAGCTGCTGCAGTGTCGTAGGTAACACCAGCCCCCATGGGGACACCCTCAAGTCCTGGCTCAGACCTAGACCCCTGAGCGGAAGTAAAGGAGGAAGAAAAGTAAACTAAAAAGTTATCCAATACTTGGTTGAGCATGGTGGCTCACGTCTCATCCCAGCACTTTTGGACACCAGGGGATCACTTGAGGTCAGGAGCTCGAAACTGGCCTGGGCAACACAGTGAAACAAAAATACAAAAATATCTGCCAAAAATACAAAAAATTAGCCAGAGCTGGGCATGGTGGTGCATGCTTGTGGTCCCAGCTACTTAGGAGGGTGAGACAGGAGGATCGCTTGAGCCTGGGAGGCAGAGGTTGCAGTAAACCAAGATTGTGCCACTGCATTCCGGCCTAGGCGAGAGTGAGACCCTGTCTCAAGAAAGAGAAAAAAGGTTTGTTCTCATGTTCAGGAGGTCAAATGGTGAACTTCCTTGTTGGTGGCCTGGGTAGTGACCTGGCTTCCATGCTGTCAAGGAAGGTGTGCCAGGACTAGACCATGGTAGCAGGCAGAGTTCTAAGACTCCCTCTCTTCAGTGTTGGCAAGGTCAGTGCATACGGTGGGACAGTCACTGTGATGAGGCTCACTTAATCTTTAAAACAAAATTTTTTTTTGAGATGGAGTCTCCCTCTGTCGCCCAGGCTAGAGTGCAGTGGCATGACCTTGGCTCACTGCAACCTCTGCCTCCCGGGTTCAAACAATTCTCCTGCCTCAGTCTACGCCAACAGCTAGGATTACAGACGCCTGCCACCACACACGGCTAACTTTGTATTTTTAGTAGAGACAGGGTTTCACAATGTTGGCCAGGCAGGTCTCAAACTCCTGACCTCAAGTGATCCACCCAACTCAGCCTTCCAAAGTGCTGGGATTATAGCGGTGAGCCACCGCACCTGGCCTAAAACTTTTTTTTTCTTTTTGAGACACAGTCTCCCTGTCACCCAGGCTGGAGTGCAGTGGTGTGGTAAACACAGCTCATTGCAGCCTCAAGATACTAGGCTCAAGCGATCCTCCCACCTCAGCCTCCTGAGTAGCTGGGACTACAGGTGTGAGCCACCATGCCTGGTTTTGATTATGTTAAGACTCCACTGTAGCAGCCTGCTGGTCTCAAAGAAGTAAGCTGCCATACCTGGGAGGACCACGTGGTGAACCTGAGGGTTCTCCAGGACCTAAGAGCCACTTCTGGCCAACAACCAACCAGAAAACAGGGTCCTCAGTTCCACAGCCTCAAGGAGCTGAATTCTGCTGAGCACCTGAACGAGCCTGAACTCTGTCCCGCCTGGTGACAGCCCTGTAAGACACTGAGCTGGAGATGTACAGGACTGCGTGTTCCAGACAGAGGGAACAGCTACTGCACAGGCCTGGAGGAGGATGTGTGCCTGTGGAGTGTCAGGAGCAGAGTGAGCAGGGGGCCAGCAGCAGGAAGCGAGGCTGGAGGGGCAAGAGGGCCAGAGCGCACTGTGACGAGGACTTTGGTAGAGTGTGGTGGTTTGAGTGGACAGAGCAGGACCTGGTCATCTTTGGGAGCCATTATTTGGCCTACCATAGCCATCTTACTTTTTAAATTTGAGGTATAATTTCCATCCTGTTGTTTATTTATTTATTTATGTTATTGATTTTTTTCTTTGAGACAGAGTTTCATTCTTGTTGCCCGGGCTGGAGTGCAGTAGCATGATCTCGGCTCACCGCAACCTCCGCTTCCCAGGTTCAAGCAATTCTCCTGCTTCAGCCTCCCGAGTAACTGCGATTACAGGCATGTGCCACCACACCCAGCTGATTTTGTATTTTTAGTAGACGGGGTTTCTCCATGTTGATTAGGCTGGCCTCAAACTCCTAACCACAGGTGATCTGCCCGCCTCGGCCTCCTAAAGCGCTGGGATTACAGGCATGAGCCACCACTCCCAGCTACTTTTTTCAGACAAAGTTTCCCTCATTGCCCAGGCTAGAGTGCAATGGCGTGATCTCAACTCACTGCAACCTCTGCCTCCAGGGTTCAAGTGATTCTCCTGCCTCAGCCTCCCAAGTAGCTGGGACTACAGGTGCACGCCACCACACTCGGCTAATTTTTGTATTTTTAGTAGAGATTGGTTTCACCATGTTGGCCAGGCTGATCTCAAACTCCTGACCTCACGTGATCTGCCCACCTCGGCCTCCCAAAATGCTAGGATTACCGATGTGAGCCACTATGCCTGGCCAATACGCTTTTTCATATGTCAAATTTCCTTTATAGTTTTTTTTCTTTTTCCTTAATTTTGTTCCACTATTTTACATTGTCAACGTTATTTTTCACAATTCACTGTGCCCGGCCTGGCCTGTGTTTTTAAATTAGTCGACCTGAAAGCTGAATTTAACCCTTTGCTCTCACCCTTTTTTCAGATGTGTTCACATTAACCAGACAACGGTCTGAGCATGATTCTCTTAATGAGTTTTTGTAGTGAGACAGGTATAATTTACATGTTTTTAGTCTTTTTTTTTTTTTGGAGACAGAGTCTTGCGCTGTTGCCCAGGCTGGAGTGCAGTGGTGCAATCTCGGCTCACTGCAACCTGTGCCTCCCGGGTTCACACCATTCTCCTGTCTCAGCCTTCCGAGTAGCTGGGACTACAGGCACCTGCCACCATGCCCGGCTAATTTTTTGTATTTTTAGTAGAGATGGGGTTTCACCGTGTTAGCCAGAATAGTCTCGATCTCCTGACCTCGTGATCCACCCGCCTTGGCCTCCCAAAGTGCTGGGATTACAGGCGTGTGCCACTGTGCCCGGCCCTTAGTCTTTTTTGTTTTTTTGAGACAGAGTTTCGCTCTTGTCACCTAGGCTGGTGTACAATGGCACGACCTTGGCTCACTGCAACCTCCGCATCCTGGGTACAAGCGATTCTCCCGCCTCAGCCTCTCAAGTGGCTGGGATTACAGGTGGACACCACCATGCCCAGTAAATTTTTTTGTATTTTTAGTAGACACGCGGTTTCACCATGTCGGCCAGGCTGGTCTCAAACTCCTGACCTCAGGTGATCCACCCACCTCGACCTCCCAAAGGGCTAGGATTATAGGCATGAACCACCGCACTCGGCCTTTTTTCTTTTTGAGACAGGGTCTCCTCTGTCACCCAGGCTGGATGGCAGTGGTGCAATTACCACCCACTGTAGCCTTGACCTGCCCAGCTAAAGCGATCCTCCCATGCCTCAGCCTCCCTAGTAGCTGGGACTACAGGTACACAGCATCAGTTGCAGCTAATTTTTTAATTTTTTTGTAGAGATAGGGTTGCACCATGTTGCCCAGGCTGGTCTCCACCTCCTGGGCTCAAGCAGTCCTCCCACCTCAGCCTCCTAAGCAGCTGGGACTAGAGGCGTTAGCCACCCAGCCTGCCCTAGTTTAGTCTTCCATGAACATCAGTCATGTTAACTTCCATTTGATGTCATAAATGTGTTTACTTTTTCCTGAGGCTAATCTTCAAGTGGAAAATTTCCTTTTTTCTAGAATAATGTTTCTGAAAATATAACAGAATTCATGGGCAAAATAATTCATTCTATGAAACAATCTCTAGGAACATATCTATTTTGTTATTCAATACTATGGAATGCTGTAAATACAGTTATCTAAAACGCTTGAGAAAAAGCTGAAATTGTGGTCCATCTTGCTCACTGTAATGTGAGCTGAGCAAAATGCCTACAGCAGGTACTCAGTAAATAGGCACCCAGAAATTGTTTCTACAATAAGAAGTGCAGTGGTGCACACCTATAGTGCCAGCTACTCGGGGGGCTGCCACCGTGCCACTGAACTCCAGCCTGAGTGACACAGTGAGACCCCATCTCTCTCTCTGACTCTCTTTTTTCCTTTTTGGAGACAGGGTCTTACTCTACTGCCCAGGCTAGAGTACACTAGCACAATCATAGCTCACTGCAGCCTCAAATTCCTGGGCTCAAGTGATCCTCCTGCCTCAGCCTCCCAAGTAGCTGGAACTACAGGGGTATACCATCACACCTGACTAATTTTTATATTTTCTTTTTCTTTTTTTTTTTTTTTTTGAGACGGAGTCTTGCTCTGTCACCCTGGCTGGAGTGCAGTGGCCGTATCTCAGCTCACTGCAAGCTCCGCCTCCCGGGTTCACGCCATTCTCCTGCCTCATCCTCCTGAGTAGCTGGGACTACAGGCGCCCGCCACCTCGCACAGCTAGTTTTTTGTATTTTTTAGTAGAGGCGGGGTTTCACCATGTTAGCCAGGATGGTCTCGATCTCCTGACCTTGTGATCTGCCCATCTCGGCCTCCCAAAGTGCTGGGATTACAGGCTTGAGCCACCGCGCCCGGCCTAATTTTTTTATTTTCTATAGAAACAGAGTCTCATTACATTGCTAAGGCTGGTCTTGAACTCCTGGCCTCAAGTGACCCTCCTGCCTCAGCCTCTCAAAGTGTTGGGATTATAGTTGTGAGCCACCACACCCAGCCCGTCTCTTAAGAAAATGTTTTTAAAGCTGGGCATGGTCGCTCACACCTGTAATCCCAGCACTTTGGGAGGCCAAGGCAGGCAGATCATGAGGTCAGGAGTTCAAGACCAGCCTGGCCAACATGGTGAAACCCCGAATCTACTAAAAATACAAAAATTAGCCGGGCATGGTGGCACGTGCCTGTAATCCCAGCTACTCGGGAGGCTGAGGCAGGAGAATTGCTTGAACCAGGACTAGGAGGCGGAGGTTACAGTGAGCCGAGATCGCGCCACTGCACCCCAGCCTGGGTGACAGAGCGAGACTGCGTCTTAAAAAAAAAAAAAAAAAAAGGCTGGGCGCGGTGGCTCAAGCCTGTAATCCCAGCACTTTGGGAGGCCGAGACGGGCGGATCACGAGATCAGGAGATCGAGACCATCCTGGCTAACACAGTGAAACCCCGTCTCTACTAAAAATGCAAAAAACTAGCCGGGCGAGGTGGCGGGCGCCTGTAGTCCCAGCTACTCCGGAGGCTGAGGCAGGAGAATGGCGTGAACCTGGGAGGCGGAGCTTGCAGTGAGCAGAGATCCAGCCACTGCACTCCAGCCCGGGCGACAGAGCAAGACTCCGTCTCAAAAAAAAAAAAAAAAAAAAAAAAAAGTTTGAGATATATGAATAAAAAGGACTATATGGAAATAAGTCCTCACACTGAAGTGTGCTTGGAAAATATGTCAAGATGTCTCCATAGGACACATATGGACACCGGCCTAGAGCAGTGGACGCCACAAACTTCTACCGTGAAGGATGAGACCACGTGACCCTGCCAGTGCACAGAGCTCTACAGTCATAGTGCCCACCCGGTCTGCAGGCAGTGCCAAGGGCCACCTGGAAGACAGCCTGGCAAGAGGCATTCTTTATGTCCCTCTGAAGGAAATATCCACTTCCAAGGAAAGTCCACCTGCAAAGTCATTCCCTAAAATAAAACAAGCCTCAGTGCCCCTGCCTCTGGGTACCACTGTTCTGCTTCACGTAGACAACCAACTTCAGATACGAGTCAGAAAGAGGCCAGGGTGATCTTTATTTTATATTTTAAAGACACGAGGTTTCATTATGCTGCCCAGGCTGGAGTGCAGTGGTTAGTCACAGGAGTGATCATGGCTCACTGCAGCTTCAAACTCTTGGGCTCCAGTAATCATCCCACTTCAGCCTCCCGAGCAGCTGAGACATGCACCCCCATGCCCAGCACCCAGGGTGATCTTTAGGGAAACAAAGATGACAGGATGCAAAGCTCCCATTCCCCAAACAGGACCCAACATCCCCAAAATCTATGATGCATCCTCGTCTCTGTGTCTAGAACACTTCCCAGCCCCACCTACCCCCACCTCACATAGGGGCCTACACCTGAGCCTCAGGACTGCGTCCAGAGAACACATGTACCTGCAGGCGTCTGGGTGCTCAGGCCATAATGTCCTTTTGCCCATCTGCCTCCCCCAGGGAGCAGCCAGGTCTATCCCATTCTTGTTGAGTCCCTACACCTGGGCCAGGTGGGCACAAAGCAGCTCCCGCCAAGAGCACAGATGGGGAGAAATGGCGAATGCCTGGAGGAAGATTCTATTCTGTGGCTCCTAGATTTTCTGGCAGAATCGCTCTCTCCACAGTGGAGCCACTACAGGAACCAACAGTAACCCAGTCTCTATGGGCCTGAGATTCAGCCACCTGACTGAGGCTGTCGGGCTCAGATTCTCATTCCACAATACCAGACCAGAGTCACTCCCTTGGGTGGGCAAGGGGAAGATTATAGAACACCCATTTTTTTCTTTTGAAATTTGGTTTAGGCCGGGCGCGGTGGCTCAAGCCTGTAATCCCAGCACTTTGGGAGGCCGAGACGGGCGGATCACGAGGTCAGGAGATCGAGACCATCCTGGCTAACATGGTGAAACCCCGTCTCTACTAAAAAATACAAAAAACTAGCCGGGCGACATGGCGGGCGCCTGTAGTCCCAGCTGCTTGGGAGGCTGAGGCAGGAGAATGGCGTAAACCCAGGAGGCGGAGCTTGCAGTGAGCTGAGACCCGGCCACTGCACTCCAGCCTGGGCGGCAGAGCGAGACTCCGTCTCAAAAAAAAAAAAAAAAAAAAAAAAAAAAAAAAGAAATTTGGTTTAAATTTAAAAGTAAGAGCTCCTATACTGGCATAGTACCTAAAACCCAATCTTTTTTTTTTTTTTGGAGACAGAGTCTTGCTCTGTCACCCAGGCTGGAGTGCAGTGGCAAGATCTCAGCTCACTGCAACCTCCGCCTCCTAAGTTCAAGCAATTCTCATGTCTCGCCTCCCGAGTAGCTGGGACTACAGGCGCTTGCCATCAGGACTGGATGATTTTTTTTTTTGCATTTTTAGTAGAGATGGGTTTCACCATGTTGGCCAGGCTGGTCTCCAACTGCTGACCTCAAGTGATCCGCCTGCCTTGGCCTCCCAAAGTGCTTGCATTACATGCGTGAGCCACCGTGCCCGGCCTGAACCCAATCTTTTCTATTTTTTTTTTTTTTTTTTTTTTTTTTTGAGACGGAGTCTTGCTCAGTCGCCCGGTCTGGAGTGCAGTGGCCGGATCTCAGCTCACTGCAAGCTCCGCCTCCCGGGTTACGCCATTCTCCTGCCTCAGCCTCCCGAGTAGCTGGGACCACAGGCGCCCGCCACCTCGCCCGGCTAGTTTTTCGTATTTTTAGTAGAGACGGGGTTTCACCGTGTTAGCCAGGATGGTCTCGATCTCCTGACCTCGTGATCCGCCCGTCTCGGCCTCCCAAAGTGCTGGGATTACAGGCTTGAGCCACCGCGCCCGGCCTCTTTTCTATTTTTTTGAGAGGAAGTCTCGGTCTGTCGCCCAGGCTTAAGTGCAGTGGTGCGATCTCAGCTCACTGCAAGCTCCGCCTCCCGGGTTCATGCCATTCTCCTGCCTCAGCCTCCCGAGTAGCTGGGACTACAGGCGCCCGCCACCACGCCTGGCTAATTTTTTGTATTTTTAGTAGAGACGGGGTTTCACCATGTTAGCCAGGATGGTCTCCATCTCCTGACCTCATGATCCACCTGCCTCGGCCTCCCAAAGTGCTGGTATTACAGGCGTGAGCCACCGCGCCAGGCCCCAATCTTTTTTAATAGAGACAATCTCGCTATGTTGGCCAGGCTGGTCTCAAACTCCTGACCTCAAGTGATCCACCCGCCTCAGCCTCCCAAAGTGCTTGGATTACATGCATGAGCCATCGTGCCCGGCCTGAACCCAGTCTTTTTTAATAGAGACAGGGTCTCGCTATGTTGCCCAGGCTGGTCTCGAACTCCTGACCTCAAGTAAGCCATCTGCCTCAGCCTCCCAGAGTGCTGGGATTATAGGCGTGAGCCACGGCACCCGGCCAGAATCTGATCTTGAGAGGACTACAAAATTCTAGGAGCTCTAAAATTAGGAGCCTGAGACCTTGCTGAATAAAGTAACTGCAGATCTGGTTGAACAGCTATGACTATCATAATTTATTTTCTAATTATCAAGAGATCATCCAACAGTACAGAAAACTTTTAAGTCAGCACAAAATGGAGACTCTTCAGAGCCGTTCTCAGCACTGTCCTGCTGCTGTCTGCCTTAGCCTACTACACTCTGCCCTTTACAAGGAGAATGTTATATCAGAACAAAGGTAGTGAAAAGTAGGCATTTCCAAGTTCTTTTTTTTTTTGAACATCAGAACAAAGGTAGTGAAAAGTAGGCATTTCCAAGTTCTTTTTTTTTTTTGAACATAAACTCAAGATTTTATTGTCTTCATAAAAAAAGATGACACTTAGAACTGGATCACTTGGCCCTTTCTCTTCTTAGCTCCTCCCAGTTCAAAATGCTTGCACCTTTTAATAGCCAGCATTCTCTTAGATCTGCAGTTGGGCTCAACGCACTCAAGCCTTAGCACAATCTTCTTTGTAGTTTTAGCCTTTTTCCGGAAAATCGGCTTAGTTTGCCCACCATAGCCACTCTGCTTCCTGTCACAGTGCCGCTTTCCCTGGGCATACAGAGAATCCTTGCCCTTCTTGTACTGTGTCACTTTGTGAGGTTGGTGCTTGCCACACTTCTTACAGACAGTCCAGCGGGTTTTAGGGACGTTAACCATGCTTGCAAGAGCGATATCGGCACGGGAAGAAAAAAAGCCCAAGTTCTTTATTCCTTATTGAATGACGCAGACTGATGGCCTATATCTGAAACTTATAAGAAAGGATAATAGCACAAAGAAAGAAATCCTACAGAAACTCTGGGCACTGTCCAGGGCTCCATGGACTTCAGAAGCTGCCTCGGCCGACCTCCACGCGCAGGTTGAGAAACGGAGGCCTGAGGCTGGAGAACACCCACACCACAACACAGACACACACATGCACAAAAATACTTGTTTATTAACACACAGAGGAACATCAGCTCAAATACACTCCAGGAAATACAAACTAAAACTCCGCTGATATGCCATTCTTCCTGTGTCAGATTGGCAATACTTTTCTGGAGGACAATTTAGTGATGGAAAACATTTTCTTAAATGCTTTAAAACCTACATATCCATTCCCCCAGCAATTCCATTTTTAAGACTTTAACCTAAGAAAATAATAAATTGTGCAGGAAAATTCAGCTACAAGAAAGCTTATAATGGTAAAAAAGTTAAAACCTAAAATACCAAAGACAGAGAAATACTCAAATTCTAGCATATTCATTTACACAGCAGAAAAGCTATACGCCATTAAGATCATGCTGCAGGGCCAGGCGCGGTGCCTCACGCCTCTAATCTCAGCACTTTGGGAGGCTGAGGCGGGTGGATCACGAGGTCAGGAGATTGAGACCATTCCGGCTAACACGGTGAAACCCCGTCTCTACTAAAAGTACAAAAATTAGCCAGGCGTGGCAGGGGGCGCCTGTAGTCCCAGCTACTCAGGATGCTGAGACAGGAGAATTGCTTGAACCCGGGAGACGGAGGTTGCAGTGAGCTGAGATCGCGCCAATGTACTCCAGCCTGGGCGAAAGAGCGAGACTCCCTCTCAACAACCACCACTACCACCAAAGATCGTACTGCAGAAGCAGATACACTGATGTCAAGAGGTGGTAACAATATGTTGACTTAAACTGGGTTAAAATGGTCAATTATGACTCTGGTTTTGTTTAACTGTCCTATACAAAGAAAAATTTAAAAGCTAGAAGGCTGAAAAGATTCACAGTGCTGAATGGGGTTTTTATTTTCTCCTTTATTTGCATGTTTTTATTATTTTTATTTATTTCTTTTACACGTTTTTATTTTAAGTGTGCATGATCTGTGATGTTTTCCTTCTAAGTTTCTTGCTTTCGCTTTAAAGGCACTCGCAAACCAACGAGAGCAGGTTCTTGATTTACCTGTTCCAAATGCCAAGACTTCTCCTACTCGCTATTTCTTAGTCTGCAAGAGAGAGCAAAGTGTTCCTCTGTGCTGATGAAACCTCACTAACTGGTATTTCTCTTAAAATGCATCACAGGGCAGGCTTCCTGAAGGGGGTTCTTAAAAATTAAATCACCAAGAGGAAATGTCTTCATGGCTGCTTCTCTCCTCACCAGACAGAAGAAGCCATGCTGACAGGGATGGACTTTTCCATGAAAGGGCTTTTCATTTCCAACAGCAAAAACCTCAGCCTTGTTTTTCTTGGATTTTAGTAAAGTAAACCAACCCACCCAATGTTGGAATGAAATAAAACTTTGCAGACAAGTGGGAAAAAAAAAAAGAAGGGCTGAGAGTGATGGAAGAGAGGAAGAAACATTTGCAGAGATAACCGCTCTAGCATGGAGCCTGTTCTGATTCTCAGGAGAATTACACCCAACAAGTAAGACCGGCTCTCTTTCTTGTTCAAAGGCCACCCACTAAAGCAACAGGGTGGACTCCAGCTCCTGCCCACGAAGACACAAAACTCTGTGCTTTGGGACGACTCAGCAGACACTGCCACTATGTCAGAAAAAAAGCAGCACGACACAGAAAAGCAATTCACCCCTGCCTGACCGCCCTGGATTGCCACTTCAGAAGTAGAGAACTGTGGAAACATCCAGACACCAGAAGCAGCAGCCCAGCTGAGCAGGAGGAAAACCAGAAATGTGACCTAGCGCACTCCTGGTTGGCCATTGCAGCTCCTCCTGAAATAGCAACCCCCCTTCACGAGGGTTCTAATAACCCTCCAGAATGAAAGTAAAGACCTCAGTTGAATTTATAACTCCAACTACCATCCCCAAACTCCCCCAAGACACTCACCATGGGAATAGTAACCCCATTTCAAAAACCAGCATCATAAGCAGGGTGCAGTGGCATGGGCCAGGAGTCCCACCTACTCGGGAAGCTGAGGCGGGAGGACTGCCCAGGAGCTAGAGGCTGCAGTGTCTGTGACGGAGCCTGTAAACAGCCACTGCACTCAGGCCTGGGCAACACAGTGAGACCCCGTCTCTTAGAAAGCAGCATGAGGCCGGGCGCGATAGCTCACCCCTATAATTCCAGCACTTTGGGAGGCTGAAGTGGGTGGATCACAAGGTCAGGAGATGGAGACCATCCTGGCTAACATGGTGAAACCCCGTCTCCACTAAAAATACAAAAACTTAGCCGGGCACGGTGGCGGCGCCTGTAGTCCCAGCTATTCGGGAGTCTGAGGCAGGAGAATGGTGTGAAACCGGGAGGCAGAGCCTGCAGTGAGCTGAAATCGCACCACTGCAGTCACTGCACTCCAGCCTGGGTGACAGAGCAAGACCCCGTCTCAAAAACAAAAACAAAAAAACCCAGCATGATTAGAGAACTCCATAGTTCAAGAGTTGTGGAATTCCTTCTCTAGGGAGACAGATCAAAAGGATCAGTCACTCAGACGCTGTTACTATGTCGTAGAAGGAAGGGTGCCTGGTGTGGGAACAGAAATATGTGTTTGCTGCATGGCCAAGAAAGGAGCAGCATGGAGCGGAGGGCTCCAGCCAGAGGGGCAGCTGGCACCGACTCCAGGCCAGTCCCTGTGCACATCAGGGCTTGTGTGTGTGAAATCAATTTAGAGAGGCAACAATGGAGTACCCGGTATAGCAATTATTTTATTACCATTACAGGATATTTCAAATAATTAATTCTCATCACTGGTCTACAGGTGGGCCTTTGAATGAATCAGCAGGACTTACTAGAGAGTGACACAGAGGGGAAAACTCAAACCCCGTGAGAACATGCCAGCATGCCAACAGTGATGGGAAGACCTCGCGTCCCCTGCTGTGCACTCCTAGAGCGTACATTTGTTTAATCATGGCTACACATGACTTAGGGATCAGGAACATCAGGCTACTGAGTGACTGGGAATACCAGGTTACTGAGTGATCAGAACAGGCTTAAAGAAAAATAGGGCCGGGCACGCTGGCTACAGTGGCCTATAATCCCAACACTCTGGGAGGCTGAGGCGGGTAGATTACCTGAGGTCAGAAGTTCAAGACCAGCCTGACCAACATGGTGAAACCCCATCTCTAATAAAAATACAAAAAAAATTAGCCGGACATGGTGGCAGGCGCCTGTCATCCCAGCTACTCAGGAGGCAGATGCAGGAGAATCACTTGAACTTGAGAGCTGGAGGTTGTGGTGAGCCGAGATCCGCACCACTGCACTCTCCAGCTTGGCCGACAGAGTGAGACTCTGTCTCAAAAAAAAAAAAAAAGAAAAGAAAAATGGTCCCAGCTGACCATCCTGCGTTCTGGAGGACGGCTGGAGGAGGAAGAGGATGGGACAAGGTCAGCTAGGCGGGCCCGTGCCAGCACCTGTTCTCACCTCCTCACTTCCTGCTGCACGCACAGCTCCAGCTGAACCAGCAGGGATGGCAGGGATGCCTTCCTGATCCCCCAGCATGGCTGGTCTCCAGAACTAACATTCCCGGATTCATCACACAGCATTTTCAGAAGTCTTTCTTCCCATAAGGGATAAAAAAAAATCTGTGTATTTTGAACATCTTTCTGAGGAAGACGCATCACTGACCTAAGAAACAGCAGACAGGACATGGCCAGCAAAGCAAGGGGATCATTCAGCAAAGAGAAAATCCTTCAGGAAATTAAGATGCCAGCTGGCCAGGCCTAGCCGAGGATGCCCACCAGGTAGGAGAAAGGGGGGAAGGTAGGCAGAGCAAGAGCCTCCCTTGGACTTTGGGCCACTGATCCCAGGGAAGGGATGACAGCAGAGGGGCTGAGCGAGGTGGCTCATGCCTGTCATCCCAGCACTTTGGGAGGCCAAGGTGGGCGGATCACTTGAGGTCAGGAGTTGAAGACCAACCTGGGACATGGCGAAACCCCACCTCTACTAAAAATACAAAAATTAGTAAATCTTTAATAAAAAGAAAAAGAAACACAGAAATTTACTGTAGTCCAGAAACATTTCCATTTTATGCAACTGTAAGTGACAGAATGAGACCCTGTCTCACAAGAAAATAAAAGTAAAGAAATAAATATTAATCAACCAAGAAGGCCGGGCGTGGTGGCTCATGCTTGTAATTCCAGCATTTTCGGAGGCCAAGGGGGGACGGATCACGAGGTCAGGAGATCAAGACCATCCTGGCTAACACAGCGAAACCCCATGTCTACTAAAAATACAAAAAATTAGCCGGATGAGGTGGCACGCACCTGTAGCCCTAGCCACTCGGAAGACTGAGGCAGGAGAATCACTTGAAACCAGGAGGCATGCCGGGCGCGGTGGCTCAAGCCTGTAATCCCAGCACTTTGGGAGGCCGAGACGGGCGGATCACGAGGTCAGGAGATCGAGACCATCCTGGCTAATACGGTGAAACCCCGTCTCTACTAAAAATACAAAAACTAGCCGGGCGAGGTGGCGGGCGCCTGTAGTCCCAGCTACTTGGGAGGCTGAGGCAGGAGAATGGCGGAAACCCAGGAGGCGGAGCTTGCAGTGAGCTGAGATCTGGCCACTGCACTCCAGTCCGGGCGACAGAGCGAGACTCCGCCTCAAAAAAAAAAAAAAAAAAAAAGAAACCAGGAGGCAGAGGCTGCACTGATCTGAGATTGCACAACCGCACTCCAGCTGGGCAATAGAGCAAGACCCCGTCTCAAAAACAAAAACAAAAAAAATGCAACCCTTTGTCTCTCACCTATCTGTGACCTGGAAGCCCCTCCCTGTTTCATGTCTTCCTACCTTTGCTTGGAGTTGTCCCACCTTTCCCGAATGAACCAATGTACTTCTTTCACATATTGAATGATGTCGCATGTCTCCCTAAAATGCATAAAACCAAGCTGTGCCCCGATCACCTTGGCCACATGTCATCAGGAGTACCTAAGGCTGCGTCATGGGCATGCGTCCTCAACCCTGGCAAAATAAACATTCTAAATTAACTGAGACCTGTCTTAGATTTTGTGGGTCCACACCCATCAGCAGACTTGAAGGCTGAAGAGCCAGGACGCCTGTTTTAGTCGCACACACAGGACACTGGCTCAACATGAGCTCTGTTTTGAAACTTACGAAAAACACAACAATATCACAAGATGGTAACCAGAGTAATACGAATGTGCTCAAACCAAGTGAGCTGGTCCGACTGCAGCGGTGTTTATGGCTGACTGACCACAATCAGTTACGGGTTGCTTTGGGCCTTCTCCATTCCCACTGCTTCACTTGACTAGCCACAGACAGACACACAGACAGACACAAGCATGAAGTATCTGGAGAGAAAAATAAAACTACCTACTTAAAGAATTTATTTTCCTCCCTAATCATGACACTGAATCCATATTTCCTAGTCTGTTAGTCTCAAGAACTTCTGAAAGCCAGGTGCAGTGGTGCACATCTGTAGTGCCAGCTACAAAGAGGAGGCTAAGGCGGGAGGATCACTTGAGACCAGGAGTTCAAGGCTGCAGTGAGTTGTGATGGCGCCAGTGTACTCCTACCTGGGTGACAGAGCAAAGCCCTATCTCTTTAAAAAATGTTTTGGCCGGGCGCGGTGCCTCATGCCTGTAATCCCAGTACTTTGGGAGACCGAGGCAGGCAGATCACAAGGTCAGGACATCTAGATCATCCTGGCTAACACGGTGAAACCGCGTCTCTACTAAAAATACAAAAAAAAAACTAGCCGGGCGAGGTGGCGGGCACCTGTAGTGCCAGCTACTCGGGAGGCTGAGGCAGGAGAATGGCGTAAACCCGGGAGGCGGAGCTTGCAGTGAGCCGAGATCCGGCCACTGCACTCCAGCCTGGGCGACAGAGCGAGACTCCGTCTCAAAAAAGAATAGTAATAATTACTGTGCAATTAGTACACTTCTTTTCACTAAGAATTTTTCCCCTTTATTTGATTAACTGACATAACAATCTTGCGTGCTCATGGCTGCACAGTGATCTTCTGATGTCTATAACATACAGTTATCAGTTCCGCGTACTCAGCACATCTCTCATCTTCAACATTTATCACTTCTTTGGGTCGGGGAGACTCAATATCCTCCAACTAGTTTTTTGGTTTTTTTTTTTTTTTTTTTGAGATGGCGTTTCATTCTTGTTGTCCAGGCTGGAGTGCAATGGCACTATCTTAGCTCACTGGGATCACAGGCATGCACCACCACACCTGGCTCGGTTTTTGTATTTCTATTAGAGATGGGGTTTCACCATGTTGGCCACACTGGTCTAGAAATCCTGACCTCAGGTGATCCTCCTGCCTCAGCCTCCCAAAGTGCTAGGATTACAGGAATGAGCCATCGCACCTAGCCTTTTTTTCTGAGACGGAGTCTCCCTCTGTCACCCAGGCTGGAGTGCAGTGGCGCAATCTCGCCTCACTGCAACCTCTGCCTCCCGGGTTCCAACGATTTTCCTGCCTTAGCCTCCCCAGTAGCTGGGACTACGTCAGGTGCCCACCACCACATTCAACTAATTTTTGTATTTTTAGTAGAGACGGGGTTTCATGCCCTGTTATCCAGGCTGGTCTCCAACTCCTGACCTCAGGTGATTCACCCTCCCTGGCCTCCCAAAGTGCTGGGATTACAAGTGTGAGCCACTGCACCTGACTCCTCCCTTCTAGCTATTTGGAAAAACAGATTTTTAACTACCATCATCCTACAGTGGCAGAACACTAGGACTTATTCTTCCTATCTCGCTGTAATTCTGTCACTAAGAATTTGCTGGCCTAGCAAGGAGGTCACGCCCATAATCTCAATACTTTGGGAGGCCAAAATAGGAGGATTGCTTGAGGCCAGGAGTTCACCCAGGTAACATAGTGAGAACTCGTCTCTATAAAAAATAAAAATAAGGCTCACAGTAAGGGCACAGTAGCTCACACCTGTAATCTCAGCACTTTCAGACGCCAAGGTGGGCAGATCCCTTGAGCTCAGCAGACTGGCAACATGGCAAAACCTCATCTCTACAAAAAACACAGAAGTTAGCTGGGTGTGCTGGCACGCACCTATAGTCCCAGCTACTCAGGAGACTGAGGCAGGAGGATCTCTTGAACCTGGGACTTGGAGCTTGCAGTGAACTGAGATCATGCCACTGCACTCCACCCTGGGCAACACGGCCAAACCCTGCCTCAAAAATAAACAAATAAATAAATAAATAAACAAATATAACATTGGCTGGGTGTAGGGGCATGTCCCTGGAGGCTGAAGTGGGAGAATCCCTTGAACCCAGCCCAGAAGTTCAAGGCTGCAGTGAACTATACATGATCACACCACTGCAGTCCAGCCTGGATGACAAAGTGAGATCCAGGGGCGCGATCTTGGCTCACTGTAACCTCTGCCTCCCGGGTTCAAGCGATTCTCCTGCCTCAACCCCCGAGTAGCTGGGATAACAGGCGCCTGCCACCATGCCTGGTTAATTTTTTGTATTTTTAGCAGAGACGGGGTTTCACCACATTGGTCAGGCTGGTCTCGAACTCCTGACCTTGTGAGTTGCCCGCGTCGGCCTCCCAAAGTGCTGGGATTACAGGTGTGAGCCACCACACCTTGCCAATGATCCCATCTCTTAAAAAAAAAAAAAAAGGAAAAAATTACAAAAAATTATAAAAGGATTACAAGCATTTTTTTTCCTTCTCCAAGAAGCAGGAATTACAGGCATTTTCTAATATGCATTTTTCCAAGTATCAATAAAAATAGCCCATCTTCATAAAGCATCTGCAGATGCAAATTCAATGTTCCATCTAGTTCTTCAATTTACTAGAAAATCCAAGTTTCTTTAGATGCATTTTGTATATTTTGTACGAACCTTAATGAACTCAAAGTATGTAAATATTTTATTTTTAGGGTTTACTTAATTTTCTTTATTTCTACCAACTGTAATGATTTTTTTTTTACTAGATTCCCTTCTGTACTGTTTGAACTCTATGCTATGTGCAAAAGCACTACTTTTCAAAATAATCCAAATCAGTAACGTAACAGGAAATATAGACAAGACCTCACATAAAACCATTCCCACCACACACCCTGTCCTACACACTCACGTCTCTCAACACAAAACTAAAAGTACTTTTAATATATCTTCAAAACTTCTTTCACTTGTAACAATTCTACATGGTTGTAAGTGTGGCATATATTTAGTACATCACTCTATCATAATAACTTACAAGTGTTATTCAAAGTAAGTTTGGAGCCTTTATAATTATCACTTTGATGAGCTACATAATAGACTTAAGTGGATGCCTAATCCTTTTGTCTGATATAACTAATGTTTAGATTGAATGTTTCCAGAATTTAAACAAAATAAGTGGTTGGAAGAGAAGCAATTCATAAGCCTGGTGCCCTTAACAACCTTGTCTGCACCATCTACATATAATTAAACTCTTCCTGTATGTTAGATTCTAAACTGGAACTAGAATAGTCCTTAACTTTTTTTTTTTTTTTGAGACAGAGTCTCGCTCTGTTACCCAGGCTGGAGTGCAGTGGCACAATCTCAGCTCACAGCAACCTTCACCTCCAGGGTTCAAGCAATTCTCCTACCTCAGTCTCCCGAGTAGCTGGGATTACAGGTGCCCACCACCAAGCCCAGCTAATTTTTTTTTTTTTTTTTTTTTTTTTTGAGACGGAGTCTCGCTCTGCCGCCCAGGCTGGAGTGCAGTGGCCGGATCTCAGTTCACTGCAAGCTCCGCCTCCCGGGTTTATGCTGTTCTCCTGCCTCACCCTCCCGAGTAGCTGGGACTGCAGGCGCCCGCCACCTCGCCCGGCTAGTTTTTTTGTATTTTTTTAGTAGAGACGGAATTTCACCGGGTTAGCCAGGATGGTCTCGATCTCCTGACCTTGTGATCCGCCCGTCTCGGCCTCCCAAAGTGCTGGGATTACAGACTTGAGCCACCGCGCCTGGGTGTTTTTGTTTTTTGAGATGGAGTCTCGCTCTGTCATCCAGGCTGGAGTGCAGTGGCGCGATCTCCACACACTGCAAGCTCTGCCTCCCAGGTTCACGTCATTCTCCTGCCTCAGCCTCCCATGTAGCTGGGTCTACAGGCGCCCGCCTTTGCGCCCGGCTAATTTTTGTCTTTTTAGTAGAGACAGGGTTTCACCGTGTTAGCCAGGATAGTCTCGATCTCCTGACCTCGTGATCTGCCCATCTCAGCCTCCCAAAGTGCTGGGATTACAGGCGTGAGCCACTGCACCTGGCCTGTTTTTGTTTTTTAAGACAGAGTCTTGATCTGTCACACAAGCTGGAGTGCAGTGGTGAGACCTCAGCTCACTGCAACCTCCACCTCCCAGATTCAAGCAGTTCTCCTGCCTCAGCCTCCCAAGTAGCTGGGATTACAGGTGCATGCACCACACCCGGCTAATTTTTTGTATTTTTAGTAGAGGCAGGGTTTCACCACGTGGCTTAGGCTAGTCTTGATCTCTTGACCTCGTGATACGCCTGCCTCGGCCTCCCAAAATGCTGGGATTACAGGCGTGAGCCACCGCGCCTTGTCTAATTTTTGTATTTTTAGTAGACAGTAGAGTTTAGGTTTTGCCATGTTGGCCAGGTTGGTCTTAAACTCATGACCTCAGGTGATCTGCCCACCTCAGCCTCCCAGAGTGCTGGGATTACCGGTGTTAGCCACTGCTCAGGCCATCCTTAACAATTCTGAATTTTCCTGGGGACAAGTAAACCTTAGGTTTCCATTAACATATACACCTGCCAGGCCAGTGGCCCACGCCTGTAATCCCAGCACTTTGGGAGGCCAAAGCGGGCGGATCACGAAGTCAGGAGACCGAGACCATCCCGGCTAACACGGTGAAACCCTGTCTCTACTAAAAATACAATAAATTAGCCAGGTGTGGTGGCATGTGCCTGTAGTTCCAGCTACTCAAGAGGTTGAGGCAGGAGAATGGCATGAACCCAGGAGACGGAGCCTGCAGTGAGCCAAGACTGCGCCACTGCACTCCAGCCTGGGCGACAGAGCGAGACTCCGTCTCAAAAAAAAAAAAAAAAAAAAAATTTAGCTTCTACCCCAATATGATCTCAATTGTGTACCTTTATGGACAGTCACCTGTGTGTCTGTGTCTATGTATAAAAAAGGTCTAGGCCAGGCACAGTGGCTCACACCTGTAATCCCAACACTTTGGGAGGCCGAGGCAGGTGGATCACTTGAGGTCAGGGGTTTGAGACCAGCCTGGTCAACATGGTGAAACCTCATCTCTACTAAAAATATAAAAATTAGCCAAGCGTTGCACGCCTGTAGTCCAAGCTACTCAGGAGGCTCAGGCAGGACAATCACTTGAACCCAGGTGGTGGAGGCTGCAGTGAGCTGAGATTGCGCCACTGCACTCCAGCCTGGAGGAGAGAGCAAGACTCTATTTAAAAAGAAAAAAAAAGTCTGAAAAGAAATGTACTAAAGTAATGGTGATGTTTTTCTCAGGATAGTGGGATTATTGGTCATTTTCTGTTTTATATAACCCAAGCTTCATTTGCCTTTTAGCAATTCAGTCAACATGTAGACCCAGAAGACATACACTCATCTGCTCACACACACACATAACAAGCCACGTCCACACAGATATCCCACTCTACATGCACGTCCCTCTCCTGCAGACACATGCTCCCACACATCTCACCACACACATATTACACACACACATTACACATCACATGCATAACTGCTCACACACACACATAACAAGCCACGTACACACAGATATCCCACTCCTACATACACGTCCCTCTCCTGCAGACACATGCTCCCACACATCTCACCACACACATATTACACACACATTACACACATCACATACATAACTGCTCACACACACACAACAAGTCACGTACACACAGATATCCCACTCTACATACACGTCCCTCTCCTGCAGACACATGCTCCCACACATCTCACCACACACATATTACACACACACACATTACACATCACATGCATAACTGCTCACACACACATAACAAGCCACGTACACACAGATATCCCACTCTACATACACGTCCCTCTCCTGCAGACACATGCTCCCACACATCTCACCACACACATATTACACACACACATTACACACATCACATACATAACTGCTCACACACACACGTAACAAGCCACGTCCACACAGATATCCCACTCTACATACACGTCCCTCTCCTGCAGACACATGCTCCCACACATCTCACCACACACATATTACACACACACACATTACACATCACATGCATAACTGCTCACACACACACATAACAAGCCACGTACACACAGATATCCCACTCCTACATACACGTCCCTCTCCTGCAGACACATGCTCCACACATCTCACCACACACATATTACACACACACATTACACACATCACATACATAACTGCTCACACACACACGTAACAAGCCACGTCCACACAGATATCCCACTCTACATACACGTCCCTCTCCTGCAGACACATGCTCCCACACATCTCACCACACACATATTACACACACACACATTACACATCACATGCATAACTGCTCACACACACACATAACAAGCCACGTACACACAGATATCCCACTCCTACATACACGTCCCTCTCCTGCAGACACATGCTCCCACACATCTCACCACACACATATTACACACACATATTACACACATCACATACATAACTGCTCACACACACACGTAACAAGCCACGTCCACACAGATATCCCACTCTACATACATGTCCCTCTCCTGCAGACACATGCTCCCACACATCTCACCACACACATATTACACACACACATTACACACATCACATACATAACTGCTCACACACACACATAACAAGCCACGTCCACACAGATATCCCACTCTACGTACACGTCCCTCTCCTGCAGACACATGCTCCCACACATCTCACCACACACATATTACACACACACACAATACACACCACATACATAACTGCTCACACACACACATAACAAGCCACATCCACATAGATATCCCACTCTACATACACGTCCCTCTCCTGCAGACACATGCTCCCACACATCTCACCACACACATATTACACACACACATTACACACATCACATACATAACTGCTCACACACACACGTAACAAGTCACGTCCACACAGATATCCCACTCCTACATACACGTCCCTCTCCTGCAGACACATGCTCCCACACATCTCACCACACACATATTACACACACACATTACACACATCACATACATAACTGCTCACACACACACACATGCTCACTCTCATTCACACACACCTTCACTCAAATTCAAGGCTAACAGACTGGAAATGATACAGGGCAAATAAAAGGTGATGCCAGGCCAGGCGCTATGGCTCATGCCTGCAATCCCAGCACCTTGGGAAGCTGAGGCCTGAGGAGGGTCACTAGAGCCTAGGAGTTCAATAATATGCCTGGGCAATATCACTATACTATATACATTGTCTCTACAAAAATAATTTTTTTTAATTTTTGTATTTTTAGTAAAGACGGGGTTTCACCATGTTAGCCAAGATGATCTTGATCTCCTGACCGCGTGATCCACCCACCTCAGCCTCCCAAAGTGCTGGGATTACAGGCGTGAGCCACCGCACCCAGCCAATTTTTTTAAATTAGCAGAGCATGGTCATGCCCGCCTATAGTCCCAGCTACTCAGGAGGCTAAGATGGGAGGACTGTTTGAGCCCAGGAGGTGGAGGTTGCAGTGAGCTGAGATCTTGCCACTGCACTCCAGACTGGGTGACACAGTGAGATCCTGTCTCAAAACAAACAAACAAAAAGGTGCAGTCTAACGTCCCTAGGAACTTTCTACTGCCACCAGTGGCGGTGCTGAAATAAAAAAATGTAGGGAGATCTGAGCATCCACACTTCCTTCAGCAGCCTATTTCTGCAAGTACTGAAGACACACAATGCCTACCAAGGTTACTGAAGGACATTCTCTGAAAAGAATCAGTGGCTATTAAAATACAAATGCTTAAGTGACTGTAAAAATTACACGTAAAGTCATAATCTTTAAAAACAAAACAAAATTAAAGTAACCCTTTCTCACAACACTCTTAGAATTTATTTTACAATCTCTGCTTCACGACGGGTGGTAGTAAACACAAAAGCATCAGTCCTCGCAGCATGAAAGGGTCATGTCAATCTCCAGAGATGGCTGAAGCCTTAAAAATCACCTACTCCGGCCCGGCGCGGTGGCTCAAGCCTGTAATCCCAGCACTTTGGGAGGCCGAGACGGGCGGATCATGAGGTCAGGAGATCGAAACCATCCTGGCGAACACGGTGAAACCTCGTCTCTTGGCCGGGCGCGGTGGCTCAAGCCTGTAATCCCAGCACTTTGGGAGGCCGAGACGGGTGGATCACGAGGTCAGGAGATCGAGACCATCCTGGCTAACACGGTGAAACCCCGTCTCTACTAAAAAAAAAAATACAAAAATACTAGCCGGGCGAGGTGGCGGGCGCCTGTAGTCCCAGTTACTCGGGAGGCTGAGGCAGGAGAATGGCGTAAACCCAGGAGGCGGAGCTTGCAGTGAGCTGAGATCCGGCCACTGCACTCCAGCCCGGGCTACAGAGCGAGACTCCGTCTCAAAAAAAAAAAAAAAAAAAAAAAAAGAAACCTCGTCTCTACTAAAAAATACAAAAAACTAGCCGGGCGAGGTGGCGGGCGCCTGTAGTCCCAGCTACCCGGGAGGCTGAGGCAGGAGAATGGCGTCAACCCGGGAGGCGGAGCTTGCAGTGAACTGAGATCCGGCCACTGCACTCCAGCCTGGGCAACAAAGCGAGACTCCGTCTCAAAAAAAAAAAAAAAATCACCTATTCCAACTTCATACCTAATTCCTGGATGCATCTGACTATAAATTCCTATTTCAAGAAAATATAACCAGAAAGCTCCACTTGCTCCTTTCATCTGCTGATTCCTGCTAACATAACACTGTGTTACATTACACCACACCTGATCTATCACCAGATGATGTAATTAGATCCAAACACACCATGACATTGCTAAAGAAAGAGGGACACAAAAGCCACCTGTATTATAAACAGGAGCTGCTTCTATTAAAAATTCAGATAATCCATTTAAATAATTTAAAATGCTACTTTCATAAACAGATTACATAGAAGACACTGAAGATGGGCCGGGCGCGGTGGCTCAAGCCTGTAATCCCAGCACTTTGGGAGGCCGAGACGGGTGGATCACGAGGTCAGGAGATCGAGACCTCCTGGCTAACACGGTGAAACCCCGTCTCTACTAAAAATACAAAAAACTAGCCGGGCGAGGTGGCGGGCGCCTGTGGTCCCAGCTACTCGGGAGGCTGAGGCAGGAGAATGGCGTGAACCCGGGAGGCGGAGCTTGCAGTGAGCTGAGATCCGGCCACTGCACTCCAGACCGGGCGACAGAGCAAGACTCCGTCTCAAAAAAAAAAAAAAAAAAAAGAAGACACTGAAGATGATACCTCTGAAAATTTGATAAAAATTAAGATACTTGGCCAGGCGCGGTGGCTCACGCCTGTAATCCCAGCACTTGGGATTACAAAGTGGCGGGTGGATCACCTAAGGTCAAGAGTTCAAGACCAGCCTGGCCAACATGGAGAAACCCCTTCTCTACTAAAAATACAAAAACTAGCCAAGTGTGGTGGCAGGCGCCTGTAATCCCAGCTACTCAGGAAGTTGAATGAAGCAGGAGAATCGCTTGAACCTAGGAGGCAGAGGTTGCAGTGAGCTGAGATCATGCCATTGCACTCCAGCCTGGGCAACAGAGCAAGCAAGACTCCATCTCAAAAAAAAAAAAAAAGGCCGGGCGCGGTGGCTCAAGCCTGTCATCCCAGCACTTTGGGAGGCCGAGACGGGCGGATCACGTGGTCAGGAGATCAAGACCATCCTGGCTAACACGGTGAAACCCCGTCTCTACTAAAAAATACAAAAAACTAGCCAGGCGAAGTGGTGGGCGCCTGTAGTCCCAGCTACTCGGGAGGCTGAGGCAGGAGAATGGCGTAAACCCGGGAGGTGGAGCTTGCAGTGAGCTGAGATCTGGCCACTGCACTCCAGCCCGGGCGACAGAGCGAGACTCCGTCTCAAAAAAAAAAAAAAAATTAAGATAATCTAGTTGTTATCATCACGGACAGTAATGTGACTGGCCTAAGAGTCTCTCATGTGTTCAATATTTTGAAATCTCAAGGTAGAAAGTACAAAAACTTACAATCTTTATTGCTGTTATCCAGTTTATCTGAACTGTTCCCTAGGGTTTTTTAAAAAATCATTAATGTTGGCCGGGCGCGGTGGCTCAAGCCTGTAATCCCAGCACTTTGGGAGGCCGAGACGGGTGGATCACGAGGTCAGGAGATCGAGACCATCCTGGCTAACACGGTGAAACCCCGTCTCTACTAAAAAATACAAAAAAATTAGCCGGGCGAGGTGGCGGGCGCCTGTAGTCCCAGCTACTCGGGAGGCTGAGGCAGGAGAATGGCATGAACCCGGGAGGCGGAGCTTGCAGTGAGCTGAGATCTGGCCACAGCACTCCAGCCTGGGCGGCAGAGCGAGACTCCGTCTCAAAAAAAAAAAAAAAAAAAAAAAAAAATCATTAATGTTTTCAAAAGAATTGATATATTTTGGAAATACATACTGAAGCATTTATGGAAGAAATGATATAACGTCAGGAATCCACTTCAAAAATCATCTGGGGGTAGTAAGTGGGTAGTTTACAGATGAACCAAGACTGCTGAGACTGAGGAATGGCTACAGGGTTACATAACATGAAAATCAACCTTTCTTTACCCTGTAAATTATCTGCTGCCAGACAGTAACTTAGCTTGAAGAAATCAAGAGCTCTCCTCCATTCCAGGAAGCTGGTCCAAGTTCAGGCACTCAGATCACACCCAACATGGCTTCTTCCTAAGCCATCCAGCAGAACAGACGGAAGGAGTAACACCACAGGAGATCCCTTCCACTTTCCCATCCTCATCAAACCCCAAGTCCTTGCCCCTAACCTTCGAATTCCACCAAGAACTGTCAGAGTGAAGAATTTTGTCTCATTTCTACTTTGTGATAACAAGAAAGCTTAGCCCCAAATAGCAACCCGAAGTTTTTCCCACTGTGATCATTAAGGGAGGTTATGACAAAAGCAGTTTCTCAAATAAAAAGAATTCTATGAAAGTCAAAAAGTTATTATCACAATAGGGATATTGTGAGCCACCACATCTAAGAGGCATCTAAGGTCTAAGAGCCAAAAGATCTAGTTCTACTCCTGTGAGGCCTTGGGAGAGCTATATTAGCCTTTCTGGGTTTTCGGTTTCTTCCCTGCAAAGTGGGGATGAACCATGCTTGCCTACCATCTCAGAGAACCGTGGTATAATCCAGTGGAAACATACCTGAGCCTCACAGAAGCTCTCTATCAAAGTTGGGTTGTGGTAACAAGGAGCAAAGGTGGTACTCTCCTGCCTTCCTTGCTGTACTAAAGCAAGAGTATGTTTGGGAGAAGCACAGCACACTAGCCAACAGCAACCAAGGGAGCTCAAGGTGCTCTCCAGCCCAGGGACAAGAAGGAAACGCAGCAAAACACCTAGACCAGCAACCACCATCCACACTGACCATGCAGGAAAGTATCAGTCACATATTTTACTGCCCATTAGAGTAGGTGGAAAACTATCCTGACAGTATCCCAACTGGAGCTAAGCACATGAGCAGTGCAGGCTGCCCCACAGGCACCTGTCTGTACACCTTCTTAGTGTGAACTCAGCGAGGAACCCTGATTTATCAGGACCCTGTTTTTCGTTTTTTTTGAGATGGAAGTCTCGCTCTTGCCCAGGCTGGAGGGCAGTGGCACAATCTCAGCTCACTGCAAGCTCCGCCTCCTGGGCTCACGCCATTCTCCTGCCTCAGCCTCCCAAATAGCAGGGACTACAGGTGCCCATCACCACACCGGCTAATTTTTTTGTATTTTTTAGTAGAGACGGGGTTTCACCGTGTTAGCCAGGATGGTCTCGATCTCCTGACCTAGTGATCCGCCTGCCTCGGCCTCCCAAAGTGCTGGGATTATAGGCATGAGCCACCGCACCCGGCCATCAAGGTTCTTAATGTTATGACTGACACCCTAAATAGCAGTGTGCCAATTTTACGTCTTTTCTTACAGACCTCTTGGCTTAAACATGCATATGTACTTGAACACCCACTTACCAGATGTCTGCATGTGTGAGAAGTCAACAAAATACAAAAAATTGACAGATGTACCTTAGGGATTTCCTATAAAGTAAACTATTTAAAAGTGAGCGCTGGTATTATTTGATGTCCACCGGGTTATTGGCAGAACACACACCGCCCTGCTGTTATCTCCACTTAAACTTATTAAGTGCTGAGGGAGATAGGAACAACTGCATCTTCCGGCCCACCTTCCCCCCAGGAGCAGGCGCCCTGAGGACCGCGTGGACCCCTGACACATTGTATTGTGCGCAGGGCCTGTCCACGCATTTCACCTCTCCTAGAGTGGAGGCGGCCCTAATGGAGTTCTGCTAGACTTCTGTATTTGCCACCAAGCTCAGAGGCTCATTCCCTTCCTCCCCAAAGGCACCAAAGTAAAAATTCTTAATTCCAGGACCTTCTACAAGCATCGACTGTCTCCCAAACAATAAAAGATGATATCTAAGTAGAAAAGATGTCAACCACACACAGTAAAAGCAATTGTGCTCAAAATAGGTAGCTATCAGTAGGATCTCAAGGTGTCTGGGCAGCCTGGCCTCTGCGGTTCGAACTTGGGTAAATTCAGCCGAGCAACATCTGGGCCCTCGGGTGAGGGAATCGCGGGGAACTTTTTCATTCAGGGGCACGTCGATCAGGCACCCTGGGGGGGGAGTCCCCAGGCCGGGAGCTGACCTCTGTAAGATCCAGCTGACGAGGCGATGGGGGGATGGGAAGAAACGGACTCCCCAGAATAGAACCTCCTTTTAAGAAGGGAAGAGGGACTCCAGTGAAATTCAACCAGAAATCCAGGGCCGAAGTGCTCAATAAGCAGTAAAAGCAGGACCCGCAGGTCTTGACAGTGCCTTTCCCGACTCCAGGGGCCGCGTCGACCGGTCCCACATCAACCCCGGAGGCCAGCCACGCACCTGCCCGGTTCCCACGCCCCGGCCCGGGCCGCTCCGTACCTGCTCTGCCCCGTAGACCGTGGCAAACTGGACGAAGTCCTCGATGCGGACGAAACCGTCCCCATCCCCGTCCAGGGCATCGAACACGGCTCGGAGGCGGGGGCCGTCCTCCTGACTCCCCGCGGGCTCGCTCGGAAGGGGGTGGGTCTGGCTGAGATCCGAGGGCTGCGGCGGGGACCCGGGACCCTCCTCCAGCGCCAGCTCGCCCACCGTGGGCTCGGGGAAGGGAGAGAAGAGGTCGACCTCGCCCCGCGCTCGGTGGCTGCTGCTGGACCCCTGCAAGCGGAAAGGCGCGCTCTCCGGGCAGCCCGGGGGGCCACACTCCTCGGGCTTCTCAGTCCAGGAGAACAACGGGTCGAGTTCTGGAAGCGGCGCCTCGGAGCGGGGCCCTGGGCCCGGGGCTTCCGGGCTCTCGAGCTGCCCCAGCGGGCCGGAGCACGGCGGCGGGGCGGGCGCCCCGGGGTCCCGCTGGCCTCCCTCCAGCCCCGGGGCCGGCCTGGCGCTCCAGCGCGCCCCGCTATCCGCAGCGGCTCCGGGCGCAGGCTCATCCAGGCCCGGGGGCTCCGGGTCCGGGCCGGCGGCGAGCGCTCCGAGGCGCAGCTCCGCAGGGCTCGGCGCCGGCTGCGCCGCCCCTGGCCCGTCCGGCTCGCCCGGCTCCGGGTCGGGCCCCGGCGGCTCCGAGCCCGGGGGCGAGGCCGGCGGGGCCGACGCCATGCTCCCGAGAGGCTAGTGGTGCGGAGGGCGCGGGCGACAGACAAAGGCGCTCAGGGCGCGGCGGCGGGCGCGGGCATCCCCTCGGCGGCGCGGGCGGGCGCGCGCGGGGCGCCCGGGCTGCTGGGGCTGGCGCTCGGGCCCTGCTCCGTCCTCGCCCATCTTTGCGCCGCGCCTCAGCTGCCCTCGGCCCGGCGGCGCGGCGGGCGCAGGCCCATGGCGGCGGGGCGGCCTAGGGAGGGCGGCGAGGGGCCGGGCGACGGGCGACGGGACGGGGGCCGCGGAGACCGGAGGCCGCGCAGCCCGTGAAGCAGGATGAGGAGACTAAGGAGGCTGAGCCTCCTGAGGTACCCGGAGAACTAACGCCGCCGCCGCCGCCCCGGCCCCGCCCTCCGTCGGGCCTGACGTCAGCACGTCCCGGCTGTGCCCCAGCCCCTCGCCGGCTTGCTATAAAGGCAGGCGCCGGGAGGGTCGCGGCAGTGCGGCGGCTGCGAGGGGGTGTTCTTCTTCTTTATAGACCTCGTCTCGCCGGAGCTGGGGTCGCGATCCTCGGGCGCGGGACGCGGGGGTGCTCCGAGGCTGCGAGTGGAGGCGTGACGTGACGTCCCTGGCAAGGGGCGCGCAGAGTCAAACCTTACTTAGAACGGTTCCCGCCGTACAGCTACCAGCGGGCGCGACCGCGACCACGACCCACGCATGGTGCGGACCAGTAAACGGCACCGCGCGGCGAGCGAGAGACGCACAGGGACATAGCCCCCTGGGAGCTGAGCCCTTCCGGGGTAAAGCGTTCTCACGTGGATGAGGCCAGGAGGCGGCGCACTCCTGGCTCGCGGCCCAGCGGTCGCAGGTGCCCCAGGGGTTGCGGGGCGCTGACGCCGCAGAGGGCGAGGCCCAGCCCAGGCCCCGCGCTGACCTGACGGACGCAGGGTCTGATACGGAGTGCGGAGGGGCCCCGGGCACGCAGTCCATGTCCCTCGAAACCAGAGGCACGCGCGGCCAGGCGCTAGGCCTTTCCCTTAAGCCTGTGACCAAGGTCTGCAAGACGCCCAGCGTTGGGACGGGCGCGGTGGCCCACGCCCAAGCAAGAGGATCGCTTGCGTCCAGGAGTTCGAGACCAGCCTGGGCACCAAAGCGAGACCTCGTCTCTACAAAAAAATAAGACTAAAGAAGACACCCAGCGTTAATCGCCCGTCTGCAGCCAGCCTCCCGAGCACCGTGGCCGTGTTTGACAACTGACCTCTGTGTCTGGGTATCCCTGCCCTCAGAGGGACACAGAACCTCAGACAGCACCACAGCCCGGCGGCAGACATGACGGTGGGACAGGCTAGTTAGGAGCAGGTGAGGCACTAAATTTAGCCTGTCCTGATTTGTATCAGGGAAATGATGAACTTGTATTTTTACACACCTTGGGCACCAACACAAGATACAGTTTCGTAAGCAGCTTTGGCAAAAATCAAAGGAACAGAATCTTTGCTTCCAAGTGTAGGGTCAGGAGCAGCGTGTTAATTAAGTGAGTCATCTCCCGTAGCAAAATCCCAGGGGACATGGGACCAGACTTTGTGAGGCTGGCATTGGGAAAAGGAAGGTGAGGGGTCCCCCTCCCCAAACTATATTCTCATTTTCTTGTAAGAGCTGTATGTGTTCATGAGGAAGATACTGCATTCGAAGAACGAAATCACCTCCAGCTTCGGCAAGAATTCAAGTTTGGGCTGATGCCTTTGGCCAGATAAAATTTTCAGAAGCAGTGATAGTGATGTGTCAACCTTTCTAAATAGGAATGTTAGTGTGGGTGAGGCAGAGACAGCAGGCTCCCTCTGCTTTTATGTGCTGGTGCTGCCAGAGGCAGAAGGCTGGCTTTCTGAGAGCAGGGGCGCGCACGCTCTGTCTGTGCCAGGGCTGGAAAACGTCCATTGCGTGCCTGGCTGGTGTCCTCCATGGAACCACAGCCTGGAAGCCTGCACCTCCCTGCCTGGACCAGTTAGAAGCTGTTCATGAAAAACTAAAGAGACAAGTTCCCGTCTATCCGTCTGCTGTTCAGACCTCCTATCTGTGTCCCCTTGGTAGGCTGTGAGCTGTGGCAGTTTCTTTTTTCTTTTTTTTTCTTTTTTCGAGACAGGGTTTTGCTCTGTTGCCCAGGCTTCAGTGCAGTGGTGCGACCGTAACTCACGGCAGCCTCAACCTCCTAGCTCAAGAGATCCTCCCACCTTAGGCCAGGTGCAGTGGCTCACGCCTGTAATCCCAGCACTCTGGGAGACTGAGGCAGGCAGATCACGAGATCAGAAGACAGAGATGGTGAAACCCCATCGCTACTAAAAATACAAAAAAAAATTAGAGATTAGCCACCACCTGCCACCATCCCAGCTAATTTTTTTTTTTTTTTTTTGAGATGGAGTCTCACTCTGTCACCCAGGCAGGAGCACAGCGCCATGATCTCGGCTCACTGCAACCTCCGTCTCCCGGGTTCAAGTGATTCTCCTGCCTCAGCCTCCTGAGTAGCTGGGATTACAGGCGTGTGCCACCAAAGTCAGCTAATTTTTTGTATTTTTCATAGAGACAGGTTTTCACCGTGTTGGTCAAGCTGGTCTCAAACTCCTGACCTCAAGTGATCTGCCCTGGCCTCAACATGCGTTTTGGAGGGTATAAATATTCAAACCATAGCCACCATCTTCTCTGTCGTCACATGTTAGAGAAAAATTGTCTCTTCTGGGCCGAGCGTGGTGGCTCATGCCTGTAATTCTAGCACTTTGGGAGGCCGAGGCGGGTGGATCACGAGGTCAGGAGTTCAAGACGAGCCTGGCCAAGATGTGAAACCCTATCATTACTAAAAATACAAAATTTAGGCCAGGTGCGGTTGCTCACGTCTATAATCCCAGCACTTTGGGAGGCCAGGGCGGGCGGATCATGAGGTCAAGAGATCGAGAACATCCTGGCAAACATGGTGAAACTCTGTCTCTACTAAAAATACAAAAATTAGGGCCGGGCGCGGTGGCTCAAGCCTGTAATCCCAGCACTTTGGGAGGCCAAGACGGGCGGATCACGAGGTCAGGAGATCGAGACCATCCTGGCTAACACGGTGAAACCCCGTCTCTACTAAAAAATACAAAAAACTAGCCGGGCGAGGTGGCGGGCGCCTGTAGTCCCAGCTACTCGGGAGGCTGAGGCAGGAGAATGGCGTAAACCCGGGAGGCGGAGCTTGCAGTGAGCTGAGATCCAGCCACTGCACTCCAGCCTGGGCGGCAGAGCGAGACTCCGTGTCAAAAAAAAAGGAAAAGAAAAGAAAGAAAGAAAAAAGGCAGGTGTGGTGGCTCATGCCTGTAATCCCAACACTTTGGGAGGCCGAGGCAGGTGGATAACCTGAGGTCAGGAGTTCGAGACTAGCCTGGCAAACATGGTGAAACCCCATCTCCACTAAAAATACAAAAACTAGGCCAGGCGCGGTGGCTCACGCCTGTAATCCCAGCACTTTGGCAGGCCGAGGCGGGTGGATCATGAGGTCAGGAGATCAAGACCATCCTGGCTAACATGATGAAACCCTGTCTCTACTAAAAATACAAAAAATTAGCCAGGCGGCCGGGCGCAGTGGCTCAAGCCTGTAATCCCAGCACTTTGGGAGGCCGAGACGGGCGGATCACGAGGTCAGGAGATCGAGACCATCCTGGCTAACACGGTGAAACCCCGTCTCTACTAAAAAATACAAAAAACTAGCCGGGCGAGGTGGCGGGCGCCTGTAGTCCCAGCTACTCCAGAGGCTGAGGCAGGAGAATGGCGTAAACCCGGGAGGCGGAGCTTGCAGTGAGCTGAGATCCGGCCACTGCACTCCAGCCCGGGCTAGAGCGAGACTCCGTCTCAAAAAAAAAAAAATTAGCCAGGCGTGGTGGCGGGCGCCTATAATCTCAGCTACTCAGGAGGCTGAGGCAGCAGAATGGCGTGAACCCGGGAGACAGAGCGTGCAGTGAGCTAAGACTGCGCCACTGCCCTCCAGCCTGGGCAACAGAGCGAGACTCCATCTCAAAATAAACAAAAACAAAAACTGAGTGTGGTGGCATGTCCTGTTATCCCAGCTACTCGAGAGTCTGAGGCAGGAGAATCACTTGAACCCGGGACGTGGAGGTTGCAGTGAGCTGAGATCACACCACTACACTCCAGCCTGGGCAACAAGAGGCAAACTCCGTCTCAAGAA
This sequence comes from Trachypithecus francoisi, assembly GCF_009764315.1. Classification (NCBI taxonomy): domain Eukaryota; kingdom Metazoa; phylum Chordata; class Mammalia; order Primates; family Cercopithecidae; genus Trachypithecus; species Trachypithecus francoisi. The sequence goes on from NW_022681460.1 coordinate 114,642,120, forward strand.
AAAAATAAAAAGGCCGGGTGTGGTGGCTCGTGCCTATAATCCAAGCACTCTGGGAGGCCGAGGCGGGTGGATCACCTGAGGTCAGGAGTTCAAGACCAGCCTGGCCATGGTAAAACCCTGTCTGTACTAAAAATACAAAAAATTAGCCAGACATGGTGGTACACACTTGTAGTCCCAGCTACTTGGGAGGCTGAGGCAAGAGAATCGCTAGAACACGGGAGGCGGAGGTTGCAGTGAACCAAGATCACATCACTGCACTCCAGCCTGGGCAGCAAGAGTGAAACTCCATCTCAAAAAAAAAAAAAAAAAAAAAGACTGTCTCTTCTGATAAGGGCACTGTTCCCATCATGAGGGCCCCACCTTACTGACCACATCTAACCCTAATTATTATTATTATTATTATTATTTTGTTTTTGTTTTTTTGAGATGGAGTCTCACTCTGTCGCCCAGGCTGGAGTGCAGTGGCGGGATCTCAGCTCACTGCAAGCTCCACCTCCCGGGTTTTTTACGCCATTCTCCTGCCTCAGCCTCCCAAGTAGCTGGGACTACAGGCAGCCGCCACTTCGCCCGGCTAGTTTTTTGTATTTTTTAGTACAGACGGGGTTTCACCATGTTAGCCAGGATGGTTTCGATCTCCTGACCTTGTGATCTGCCTGTCTCGGCCTCCCAAAGTGCTGGGATTACAGGCTTGAGCCAGCGCGCCCGGCCATATTGTTATTATTATTATTTTTTGAGACAGAGTCTTGCTCTGTCACCCAGGCTGGAGTGCAGTGGCATGTTCTCGGCTCACTGCAAGCTCCACCTCCCGGGTTCAAGCCATTCTCCTGCCTCAGCCTCCTGAGCAGCTGGGAGTACAGGCACCTGCCACCATGCCCAGTTGATTTTTTGTATTTTTAGTGGAGATGGGGTTTCACCATGTTGGCCAGAATGGTCTCGATCTCCTGACCTCGTGGTCTGCCTGCCTTGGCCTCCCAAAGTGCTGGGATGACAGGCATGAGCCACCGCGTCCGGCCGGAACCCTAAATTATTATGCCTTCCAAAGACCTCATCTCCAAATACCATCCATTGGCATTAGGACTCCAATATATAAATGTTGGGGTAGCAACTAGGAAAAGAGATAGTTAGAAAGGATTTAACAGACAAAATATTCATTTCTAGAATACACAAAAGAATTTCTCAAAAAACGGTAAAAGAACAGCAACCCGGGCCGGGCGCGGTGGCTCAAGCCTGTAATCCCAGCACTTTGGGAGGCCGAGACGGGCGGATCACGAGGTCAGGAGATCGAGACCATCCTGGCTAACATGGTGAAACCCCGTCTCTACTAAAAAAATACAAAAAACTAGCCGGGCGAGGTGGCGGGCGCCTGTAGTCCCAGCTACTCGGGAGGCTGAGGCAGGAGAATGGCGTAAACCCAGGAGGCGGAGCTTGCAGTGAGCTGAGATCCGGCCACTGCACTCCAGCCTGGGCGGCAGAGCGAGACTCCGTCTCAAAAAAAAAAAAAAAAAAGAACAGCAACCCGGTAGAAAAATGAGGAAAGTATATATATATATATATATATATAAATTTTTTTTTTTTTTTTTTTTTTTTTTTTTGAGACGGAGTCTCGCTCTGCCGCCCAGGCTGGAGTGCAGTGGCCGGTTCTCAGCTCACTGCAAGCTCCGCCTCCCGGGTTTACGCCATTCTCCTGCCTCAGCCTCCGAGTAGCTGGGACCACAGGCGCCGCCACCTCGCCCAGCTAGTTTTTTGTATTTTTTAGTAGAGACGGGGTTTCACCGTATTAGCCAGGAGGGTCTCGATCTCCTGACCTCGTGATCCACCCGCCTCGGCCTCCCAAAGTGGTGGGATTACAGGCTTGAGCCACCGCGCCCGGCCGAGGAAAGAATATTAATAAGCAGCTCCAGAAGGAGAAATTTAAGTGGCCGGTAAAGACATAAAAAAGATTCTCATCCTCACAGGTAACCAGGAAAATGTGTGAGTGTAGCCCTGCATACCAATCAGAGTAAGTCTGAGGACACCAGCAAGTGGGAATTTGGCGCTACTCATGCAGCTAGAGGTCGGAGTACTCCAGTGTGGGATCCGCCTTCCGGTGCCTGCCAGAGAAACTGCACGTGTTCCCAGGGCGGTGGAAAGACTTGTTTCCTTCAGGTGTTTGCATTTCTCTGGAAGAAGAACCGAACGGCTTCGGTGGAGCCTGTTGTCTGTTGTGAAGTGTAGCAGTTTCAGTGAGTGCACCACATCTGCACGATTGACACGGCAGACTTCTAGACAAGCCAGGTGAAAAAGCAACTTACAGAATAATACATGCTATATCATACCATTTTTTATTTTTATTTTTTAGACAGAGTTTTGTTCTTGTTGCCCAGGCTGGAGTGCAATGGCATGGTCTCGGCTCACGGCAACCTCCATATCCCGTTTCAAGCGATTCTCCTGCCTCAGCCTCCCAAGTACCTGGGATTACAGGTGCCCACCACCACACCCTGCTAATTTTTGTATTTTTAGTAGAGACGAGGTTGCACCATCTTGGCCAGGCGGATCTGGAACTCCTGACCTCAGGTGATCCTCCCACCTCAGCCTCCCAAAGTGCTGGGATCACAGGCGTAAGCCAACATGCCCAGCCAATTTTTGTTAAGTTTAAAAACACATAATCGGCCGGGCGCGGTGGCTCAAACCTGTAATCCTAGCACTTTGGGAGGCCGAGACGGGCGGATCACAAGGTCAGGAGATCGAGATCATCCTGGCTAATACGGTGAAACCCCGTCTCTACTAAAGAATACAAAAAACTAGCCGGGCGAGGAGGCGGGCGCCTGTAGTCCCAGCTACTTGGGAGGCTGAGGCAGGAGAATGGCGTGAACCTGGGAGGCGGAGCTTGCAGTGAGCTGAGATCCGGCCACAGCACTCCAGCCCGGGCGACAGAGCCAGACTCTGTCTCAAAAAAAAATAAAAATAAAAACACATAATCAATGACTTATGTTGTTTTCAAATGCTTTCATTTGTAGTAAAAATACCAAAACATACTTGTGAATTATATTGAGGCCAGTGCAGTGGCTCACGCCTGTAATCCCAGCACTTTGGGAGCCCCAGTGGGGTGGATCACTTGAGGTCAGAAGTTCAAGACCAGCCTGGCCAGCATGGTGAAACCTATCTCTACAAAAATACAAAAAATTAGCCAGGCGTGGTGGCAGATGCCTGAAATCCCAGCTACTGGGGAGGCTGAGGCAGGAGAATCGCTAGAACCCCAGAGGTGGAGGTTGCGTTGAGCCAAGATCACACCACTGCACTCTAGCCTGGTCAACAGAGCAAGACTCCATCTCAAAAAAAAAAAAAAAAAAAAGGCCAGGCACAGTGGCTCATGCCTGTAATCCCAGCACTTTGGGAGGCCAAGGCGGGTGGATCATGAGGTCAGGAGATGGAGACCATCCTGGTTAACATGGTGAAACCCCGTCTCTACTAAAAATACAAAAAATTAGCTGGGCGTGGTGGCGGGCGCCTGTAGTCCCAGCTACTCGGGAGGCTGAGGCAGGAGAATGGCATGAACCCGGGAGGCAGAGCTTGCAGTGAGCCAAGGTTGCACCAATGCACTCCAGCCTGGGCGACAGAGTGAGACTCCGTCTCAAAAAAAAAAAAAAAGGCCGGGCGCGGTGGCTCAAGCCTGTAATCCCAGCACTTTGGGAGGCCGAGACGGGCGGATCACGAGGTCAGGAGATCGAGACCATCCTGGCTAACACAGTGAAACCCCGTCTCTACTAAAAATACAAAAAACTAGCCGGGCGAGGTGGCGGGCGCCTGTAGTCCCAGCTACTCGGGAGGCTGAGGCAGGAGAATGGCGTAAACCCGGGAGGCGGAGCTTGCAGTGAGCTGAGATCCGGCCACTGCACTCCAGTCCGGGTGACAGAGCGAGACTCCGCCTCAAAAAAAAAAAAAAAAAAAAAAAAAACTTAGTATAATGTCCTCCAGGTTCGTCCAAGTTGTCACAAATGGCAGTTTCGCTCTTGTTGGCCAAACTGGAGTGCAATGGCGTGATCCCGGCTCACCAAAACCTCTGCCTCCCGGGTTCAAGCGATTCTCCTGTCTCAGCCTCCTGAGTAGCTGGGATTACAGGTGCGCACCACCATGCCCAGCTAATTTTTGTACTTTTATTAGAGACGGGGTTTCATCATTTTGGTCAGGCTGGTCTCGAACTCCTGACCTCAGGTGATCCGCTCCATCTTAACCTCCCAAAGAGCTGTGATTACAGGCATGAGCCACCATGCCCAGCCTCAATGTCTTCTTTTTTTAAGGCTGAAAAATAAAGCAAATACCTTTAAAAACTAAATGTAGGGCCGGGCGCAGTGGCTCACGCCTGTCATCCCAGCACTTTGGGAGGCCGAGACGGGCGGATCACGAGGTCAGGAGATCGAGACCATCCTGGCTAACACGGTGAAACCCCGTCTCTACTAAAATACAAAAAACTAGCCGGGCGAGGTGGCGGGCGCCTGTAGTCCCAGCTACTCAGGAGGCTGAGGCAGGAGAATGGTGTAAACCCGGGAGGCGGAGCTTGCAGTGAGCTGAGATCCGGCCACTGCACTCCAGCCTGGGAGACAGAGCCAGACTCCGTCTCAAAAAAAAAAAAAAAAAAACTAAATGTACATTGTTTATATGACCCAGCCATTCCACTCCTAGTACCTAGGAGAAATTAAAGTACCTGTCCCCACACACACTTCTGTACAACTGTTCATAGCAGCTTTACTTGTAATAGCCCAAACCTGCACGCAGCCCAAGTACTCATCAGCGGGTGGGTGAATAAACAGATGGGTACATCCACACCATGGAGCCTAGCTCGACATTGAACAGGACTCGGCATGGAACCCGGCTCGACATTGAACAGAGGGGGCCTCGGCGTGGAACCTGGCTCGACCCCGAAGAGGATTTCACTACTGACACACACTACATCACAGGTGAATCTCAGAACAATCAGGTTCAGTGAAAGAAGCTGGACAAAAAAGAGTGCATACCTTATGACTCCACTTACATAAAACCCCAGAAAACACAAACACCAGGCAGGCGCCGTGGCTCACAGCTATAACCCCGCACTTTGGGAGGCCGAGGCGGGCAGATCACTTGAAGTCAGGAATTTGAGACCTGCCTGGCCGACGTGGCAAAACCCCATCTCTACTGAAAATATAAAAATTAGCCAGGCGTGGTGGCAGGCACCTGTAGTCCCAGCTACTCGGGAGGCTGAGGCAGGAGAATCGCTTGAACCCGGGAGACAGAGATTTCAGTGAGCTGAGATCGCGCCACTGCACTCCAGCCTGGGCGACAGAGAGACTCCATCTCAAAAAATGAAAATAAAAAACATAAATAGCCGGGTGCGGTGGCTCAAGCCTGTAATCCCAGCACTTTGGGAGGCCGAGACGGGCGGATCACGAGGTCAGCAGATGGAGACCATCCTGGCTAACACGGTGAAACCCCATCTCTACTAAAAAATACAAAAAACTAGCCGGGCGAGGTGGCAGGCGCCTGTAGTCCCAGCTACTCGGGAGGCTGAGGCAGGAGAATGGCGTGAACCCGGGAGGCGGAGCTTGCAGTGAGCTGAGATCCGGCCACTGCACTCCAGCCCGGGCGACAGAGCGAGAGAGCGAGACTCCGTCTCAAAAAAAATAAAAATAAATAAATAAATAGCAACAAAGAGCAAATCAGCAGTCACTTGGGAAATAAGGGGTAGGGACAGGTGAGACGGAGGGATTACCAGGGGCACTTGCAGCCTGGATAGTGCTGACGGCTTCACGGTGTAGACACATCAGCCTCATCAGACTACACACTCTACATGTGTGCGGTTTGCCTTGTGTCAACTGTGCAGCCATAAGACTATGAACAAAAACTGCCTGCAAACTATTTTTAACTGACAACTTTTTATTTTTTTGAGATGGAGTCTCGCTGTGTCGCCCAGGCTGGAGTGCAGTGGCATGATCTTGGCTCACTACAACCTCTGCCTTCTGGGTTCAAGCAATTCTCCTGCCTCATTGCCCGCCACTGCACCCAGCTATTTTTTGTATTATTAGTAGAGATGGGGTTTCACCATGTTGGTCAGGCTGGTCTTGAACTCCTGACCTCAAGTGATCCCCCCGCCTTGGCCTCCGAAAGTGCTGGGATTATAGGCATGAGCCACCGCACCTGGTCAGACAACTTTGAAATCTAGATTAACATTTTATATTCAGTAAGTAAACTTAGGGTGAAGTCACTTTTAGGACCAGGTCACGCTCTCCCTCGTGGCCTCCAGCAGTTGAGAGCACAGAGCTTCACTTGTGTTTATTGGTATTCTATTCGGTGGGGAAGAATTTGTATTCTCACCTTCAAATTTGGTAAAGTACATGTCTTAGAGTAAAAATAGAACATGAGTGTGTAAGGCACAACTGAATTCCTCCTGACTCAGCCCGAGTTTTGATGATTTTCTTATTTTAACACCTCACTATGAGGCTACGGTGCCTGCTCCGTCTTCCTGGGGTGACCTGGCAGCCCCGGCTCCCGCCAGGCCTGGAGATTTCCAGAGCCCCGTTCCGCACCCTCAATGCTCCCCGAGGCCAAAACTTCAGCCTGCAGAGGGGCCCTGAGAAGCCAGCAGGAGAGGCCATGCAGAGCTTCTTCTCTCAGCCCCTCCACATTTTCCAAAGCAGCAGCGAAGGTCTAGTTCTCATCACTCTCCTCTCCCCTGTGTAACAGTTTTCCAAGTGACACATGATAGTCGAAGAGCTGAAAGGTAATTCTTCTCATTTCTGGCGAATATTTCTCATTCTTGCTTGAACAAATGCCTGTCAGGTGCAGTCTGGCACCTCCCAGCTGCCTTTGAGGTTTCCCAGTTTCCCTGGCACCAGAGAGGGGCCCTGAGACCTGTGCGGTCAGTGGAAGGAACTCAGGAACCTGCTGAGAACTTAGTAGCAGGGTGTGTGTGGCTCACGGCCACACTGGTCGGTGCCAGCCAGAAACCTGTGATGGATGGTCTATTGACACATTTTCTAGAAGAAGCCTGTCTCCTAGCTCACGGCGGCTTTTCGAGTGACCACATTCATCAGGTGAGGCCAGCCCTCAGCCCGTTTATTCTTTATTTGATTATTTATTTATTTATTTATTTATTTATTTATTTATTTATTGAGATGGAGTTTCACTCTTGTTGCCCAGTCTGGAGTGCAATGGCGTGATCTTGTCTCACCACAACTTCTGCCTGCAGGGTTCAAGCGATTCTCCTGCCTCAGCCTCCAGAGTACCTGGGATTACAGGCGCCTGCCACTGCACGCAGCCAATTTTGTATTTTTAGTAGAGATGGGTTTCTCCATGTTGGTCAGGCTGGTCTTGAACTCCTGACCTCAGGTGATCCGCCCACCTCAGCCTCCCGAAGTGCTTGGATGACAGGCGTGAGCCACCACACCTGGCCGATGCACTATTTTGAATTTATTTATTTTAGGAGACAGAGTCTCGCTCTGTCGCCCAGGCTGGAGTCCTGAATGTGGGCCCAACATTCAGTGTCGGCTGCATCTGAGCATGCAGCCTCTGCCAAGGGAGCAGGACCCTGCCTGTAGCCTAGGGCTTCCAGCATGAGGCAGGAAGAATTCTAAAGGTCACAGAAGGCCGGGCGCAATGGCTCAAGCCTGTAATCCCAGCACTTTGGGAGGTCGAGGCGGGCGGATCACCTAAGATTGGGAGTTCAAGACCAGCCTAGGTGAACATGATGAAACCCCGTCTCTACTAAAAATACAAAATTAGCCGGGCATGGTGGCAGGCACCCATAATCCCAGCTACTCGGGAGGCTGAGGCAGGAGAATCGCTTGAACCTGGGAGGCAGAGGTTGCGGCGAGCTGAGATCGCGCCACTGCACTCCAGCCTGGGCAACAAGAGCGAAACTGTCTCAAAAAATAAATAAATAAATAAAGCCAGGCGCAGTGGCTCATGCCTGTAATCCCAGTACTTTGGGAGGCCAAGGTGGGCAGATCACGAAGTCAGGAGATCAAGACCATCCTGGCTAACAAGGTGAAAACCCATCTCTACTAAAAATACAAAAATTAGCCCAGTGTGGTGGCGGGCACCTGTGGTCCCAGCTACTCGGGAAGCTGAGGCAGGAGAATAGCACGAACCCAGGAGGCAGAGCTTGCAGTGAGCCAAGATTGCACCACGGCACTCCAGCCTGGGCGACAGAGCGAGACTCCATCTCAAAAACAGTAATAATAATAATAATAATAATAATAAAACATCACAGAAAAGACAGGAAGGAAACACAACCCATAAACGACAGGGTCACCAGCAATTCTCTTTAATGCTCTTTTCCTTCTAAAAGCTTTGGCAAAGTCCAGTTTATTTTCACAGTAAATAGATTATCTTTTAAGAAAATGCACTATCTAGCAAGATTGTAGCAAAGTGTGTTTGTGCAAACAGGTGGTGCAGAGACAGAGGGGCGGACCTTGTGGGCAGCCTGAGGCCCATCCCAGCTCATGGGCCGTGCACAGACGGGAGCACCTCAGTGTTTTCAGCCAAGAGAACACAAGTCTCAGGATCCATGTGGCTCCGTCAGGCCCTGGACCCAGGCAGGCAGGACAGCCTTGACCACGGGGCAGGGGACATCTCAGTATCTTGTCTGCACCCGCACCACCTGCGTGGCACCTGGCCCTCAGACACCTGCATGGCAGCTCCACGGGCCAGGCCCACTGTCCAGTTGCTCCTGCCCTGGAGTTGGGACCATGGGGAGGGAGACTGCAGAAATAGCTGAGGGTCCGGAGGAGGGGCTGGGCTGCAGGCATTGCTGGTTCAGACTGGTGCTCTCCACCTGGCTGTGAGGCGGAGAGAAGCAGCAGCCGGAAGAATCCTGCAGAAGTTCCAGAACTTAGGAGCCGGCTGAGGACGGCTTCCCCCTAAAACAACTCGGCTGCCTCAGCCACCCAGCACCTGCCAGAAATGCCAACAGAGGCCGAGGCCACTACAGAATAGCCCCAGCGCCCGCCTCCTGCCCAGCCCCACGGAGCAACACCCACGTGTGGCTAGGCTGGCACAGGGCTGGTAGGATGCAGCACCTGCCCCCTGCCCAGCCCCATGGGGCAGCACCCACGTGTGGACAGGCTGGTGCAGGGCCGGCAGGATGGGGACCAAGGAGACGCCAGCCCCGTGGGTCCCGCAGAGACCTGCCCATGCAGCGACCAACATCCAAGGACAAAGGTGACCCCAAGAAGCGGGAGCGGCACCTCACCTAGAGCTTAGAAGAGAAGGATGCGATATCCGCCAGCCCTTTGACATCGTTTGGGAACGTCAACCATGCCCCGCCATCGGCCACCAGCACAGCCCCCGTCACATAGGAAGCCAGAGGGCTGGCCAGGTAGAGCACGCTGTGGGCAATCTCGGTCTTGTTCCCCAGCCTCTGCAGTGGGCTCACAGTGACCTTGGTGCTCAGGCTGGCCTGGGGGCCACCTGGAGGGTAGCAGAAGGCTTAGGCTCCATGGGCCCCAAGACCCAGCACCCTCCCCTCTCCCCCTGCTCGTTCCCTGAGAGGCATCTGGGAACAGCAAGGGCACACTCAGTGTCCCCAAGGCCTAGCATGGAGCAGGATCAGGCCAGACACCGAACATAGTTGCCACCATGGAACCAGCACAGGGCTTTTCTTTCTTTTTTTTTTTTTTTTGAGATGGAGTCTTGCTCTGTCACCCAGGCTGGAGCGCAGTGACGCGATCTCCACTCACTGCAAGCTCCGCCTCCCGGGTTCATGCCATTCTCCTGCCTCAGCCTCCCAAGTAGCTGGGACTACAGGCGCCCGCCACCTCACCCGGCTATTTTTTTGTATTTTTAGTAGAGACAGGGTTTCACCGTGTTAGCCAGGATGGTCTCGATCTCCTGACCTCGTGATCCGCCCGTCTCGGCCTCCCAAAGTGCTGGGATTACAGGCGTGAGGGCTTTCAACATACCCCCTGCCAAGGTTCTGGAAGCTTCCATGGGTACCCTGTGCCCCAGGGGAGGATCTGTGGGAGGCCTGGGCTCCCTGAGAGCCGTACCCAGTCGCCGGAGCCCCTCTGTGCCACTGATGGGGCCAGGGGCGAGGCTGTTGACGCGGATGTTCTGGGGACCCCACTCTACAGCCAAGTGCCGTGTCATCGCGTCTGCACGGGAGAAAGTTGGATATGAAGTGGCCGCTCTGCCCTCTGCGGGGGTCAGGGCCAAGGCCAGGCCTCGCTGCCTGAAGCTGGGCTCAGCTTCACGTGGAGACTGCTGTCTTCCTGGGATGGAAGCAGAGGGCCCAGTGGGAACCCAGGTGGGCAGACCTGGGCAGGGGGGGGTCATACCCACAGCAGCCTTGGCAGAGCCTGCATGCACCTGGAGCGCCTGCCCCCGGTTCCCCAGGGTGGCAGTGATGTTCACGATCACCCCTCCGTGGTCCTGCAACACACAAGGCCTGAGGCAGTGAGTGGGTGGCTATAAGGGGGAGGCCGCAGGGCAGTGGATGGCGGCCGTAAAGGGGAGGCCGCGGGGCGGTGGGCGGGTGGCCGTAAAGGGGAGGCCACGGGGCGGTAGATGGCGGCCGTAAGGAGGAGGCCCCCGCCGGGAGGACGCCCACCCGGAAGAACTTCTCATAGAGCACACGAGACACATTGAAGGTGCCGCTGGTGTCGATGTCCATCACGGTCTTGAAGGCGTTGAAGGACAAGGCGCCGGCGGGGCACAGGAAGTTCCCAGCAGCACCTGCAGAGTGGGAGACCGTAGGAGCTGCTGGAGCCTGGGGAGGGATGCCAGGTGGGCGGTGGCCAGGTGGGTGGAGGGGAGGGTGCAGGAGGGAGCCCAGATGCCCTGTGGCACAGGGAGGAGACCCATCCCCTAGGATAAATTCCAAAATGACCGGAGCAAGATGGGTGTCCTGGCTGCACTACGTCCCCGAGAAGAGACATGCTGAAGCCCTGACTGTGGCCTTGTTTGGAAATGGGGTAGGTTGCAGAGATAATCGAATTACATGGAAGTCACAATGAATTAGGGTGAACCCTAAATCCAATGACTAGCATCCGTATAACAAGGGAAGAGGACACACACACACACACACGCCACGTGAAGACAGGGGCAGACAGCGGAGCGACAGTCTTCAAGCCCAGGAGGGCCAAGGACTGTGGCAGTACCAGAAGCCACGCAGAAGGCAGGAACAGGCTCTCCCCTGCGGCCTTCAGAGAGCACAGCTTTGCCAACACCTTCCCCTTGGAGGTTCTGACCTCCACAAGGGGGAAGATTATATTTTGGTTGTTTCAGCCACGCAGGTTGTAGTACTCTGTTAGCCCAGGAAACTAATACACAGGATGTTTTTCAAAACGAATTTCTGCAGAGTGAACCCAATGTTGGTTCATCAATTGTAACAAATGCAAGATGTTAACAGGGAAAACTGTGGGTGGGAGTTTGGAATTCCATGTACTATTAATTATTCTATAAACCTAAAACTGTGATAAAAAATAAAAGCTGGGGGCCGGGCCCGGCGGCTCATGCCTATAATCCCAGCACTTTTGGAGGCCAAGGTGGGCGGATCACCTGAGGTCAGGAGTTCGAGACCAGCCTAACCAATGTGATGAAACCCCATCTCTACTAAAAATACAAAAATTAGCCAGGTATGGTGGCGGGTGCCTGTAATCCCAGCTACTCAGGAGGCTGAGACGGGAGAATCACTTGAACCAAGGTTGCAGTAAGCTGAGATTGCACCACGGTACTCCAGCCTGGGCAACGAGAGTGAAACTCCGTCTCAAAAAAAAAGCTAGGCCAGGCTAGCTTTTATTTTATTGGTGACTCTTGCCTGTAATCTCAGCATTTTGGGAGGTCAAGGAAAGAAGACTGCTCGAGCCCAGGAGTTTGAGACTGGCCTGGGCAACACACGGTAAGACCCTATCTCTATGAAAAACAAAAAATACAAAAATTACCCAGGCGTGGTGGCACACGTCTGTAGTCCCAGCTGCTTAGGAGGCTGGGGCAGGAGGATGGCTTGAGCCCAGAAGGTGGAGGCTGAAGTGAGCCATGATCACCCCAGCCTGGGTGACAGAGTGAGACGCTATCTCAAAAAAAAAAAAAAAAAAAAAAAAAGGCTATCACTTTTTTTTTTTTTTTGAGACAGAGTCTCGCTCTGTCGCCCTGGCTGGAGTGCAGTGGCCGGATCTCAGCTCACTGCAAGCTCCGCCTCCCAGGTTTACGCCATTCTCCTGCCTCAGCCTCCCGAGTAGCTGGGACTACAGGCGCCCGCCACCTCGCCCGGCTAGTTTTTTGTATTTTTTAGTAGAGACGGGGTTTCACCATGTTAGTCAGGATGGTCTCGATCTCCTGACCTCGTGATCCGCCCGTCTCGGCCTCCCAAAGTGCTGGGATTACAGGCTTGAGCCACCGCGCCCGGCCCACTTTTTTTTAAGAGGGAATTTCAGGACACAAGGGCACCCGACTCTGCCATTTAGCCGTGATTATGGAGTCCACTTGGACTGCAGCTGTGCTGACCTGCTGCCACCTAGAGAAGTGGAGTCAGGCTGGAGACAGAGGCCTGGAGACAGAGGGCTGGAGACAGAGGACCAGAGATAGAGACCGGGAGACAGAGGGCCGGAGACAGGGCCAGAGACAGAGACCGGGAGACAGAGAGCCGGAGACAGGGCCAGAGACAGAGACCGGGAGACAGAGGGCCGGAGACAGGGCAGAGACAGAGACCGGGAGACAGAGGGCCGGAGACAGGGCCAGAGACAGAGACCGGGAGACAGAGGGCCGGAGACAGGGCCAGAGACAGAGACCGGGAGACAGAGGGCCGGAGACAGGGCCAGAGACAGAGACCGGGAGACAGAGGGCCGGAGACAGGGCCAGAGACAGAGACGGGAGACAGAGGGCCGGAGACAGGGCCAGAGACAGAGACCGGGAGACAGAGGGCCGGAGACAGGGCCAGAGACAGAGACCGGGAGACAGAGGGCTGGAGACAGAGGACCAGAGATAGAGACCGGGAGACAGAGGGCCGGAGACAGGGCCAGAGACAGAGACCGGGAGACAGAGGGCCAGAGACAGGGCCAGAGACAGAGACCGGGAGACAGAGAGGCAGAGGCCTGGAGACAGAGTCTGGGCCTCAGGTACCTGGAGGGGTGACAGCCCACCCCAGGGCAGGCAGCTAGGTTCCATGGCACAGTCCCCACCCCAGGACCAGAGTTCTAGGGCCTCCAATCGGTACCACCAACCTGTGAGAAGCCACCACCCTCACTCAGCACCGACTCACAGTTAATGAGAATGTCAATTCTGCCAAACTCCTTCAGAGCCTGGTCCACGGCAGCCATCACAGCTGGGGGCGCTCGGACGTCCATACAGAGAGGGAGGCAGCGCTGGCCGGTGGCCCCAGCCAGCTTCCTGGCGGCCTAGAAGCCCAGGTAAAGAGGCAGACAGCAGCCCTGCAGCCCCGGCCTGGAGAAAAGGCCTTTGGAGTCTGCAGAGGACAATGCGCCCAGGTTCCACTGGAACCCTGGGTTTGCTGCTGGGCCCCACACAGCCTGCAGGTACCCACGGCCCTGGTAGATGTTTGTGGGAACCTGCCACACTCTCCCTGCACCTGCCACCCGTCCTAGAATCCTCTCTCTGCATCGCCCTCCAGGCCACTGTCACCCATGTCCTGCCCCTGCCGCAGACCAGTGGCACAGGTGAGACTCTCCTCATAGGTTGAGGGCTCCGGTGGGTGGGACGCACGGACCACCTAAATAACCCAGGTGAGCCCAGAGATCTTTCTTGGGGCCACGTTACCCCCAAACAGGAAGGTCCCTTCCAGGACCCAATAACTAGATTTTTAAAAAGTCAAAGATGTCTCTGGTTGGCCACTTACACTGAAACTCCACATTTAGGAGAGGTGCAAGTTTTGGTGCCAGCTGGGCACGGTGGCTCACGCCTGTGATCCCAGCACTTTGGGAGGCTGAGGTGGGCGGATCACCTGAGGTCAGGAGTTCGAGACCATGGTGGTCAACATGGTGAAACCCCATCTCTACCAAAAAAATGCAAAATTTAGCCAGATGTGGTGGCGGGTGCCTGTAGTCCCAGCTACTCCAGAGGCTGAGGCAGGAGAATGGCATGAACCTGGGAGGCAGAGGCTGCAGTGAGCCGAGATTGCACCACCACACTCCAGCCTGGGCGACAGAGCGAGACTCCCGTCTCAAAAACAAAAAAAAATTTTGGTGCCGGCCGGGCGCGGTGGCTCAAGCCTGTAATCCCAGCACTTTGGGAGGCCGAGACGGGCGGATCACGAGGTCAGGAGATCGAGACCATCCTGGCGAACATGGTGAAACCTCGTCTCTACTAAAAAATACAAAAAATCAGCCGGGCGAGGTGGCGGGCGCCTGTAGTCCCAGCTACTTGGGAGGCTGGGGCAGGAGAATGGCGTAAACCCGGGAGGCGGAGCTTGCAGTGAGCTGAGATCCGGCCACTGCACTCCAGCCTGGGTGACAGAGCGAGACTCCGTCTCAAAAAAAAAAAAAAAAAAACAAAATTTTGGTGCCAACATCCCCTTAGCCTCTGGACCCTCCTGGCCCAGGCCCAGCACCCCCACAGCCACCCACACAGGGGACCACGGGAGAGGTCCTCTCACCATCAGCACTCGTGGCAGGCTCCTGCTGGCGATCACCGTGTGACAGCCGTGCCTGCAAAACCAGAAGCAGGTGTGAGGACAGTGCAGGCGAGGGGCACTCCCAGGGAGCGTCTGCCCGGCTCCTGGGCAGGAGTCTCTCAGGCGGAAGTACCAGTCCAGGGCTGAAGGCCCAGCTGGCAGAGGGCACAGGGGCGTGAACAGGACTGAGCAACTCTGGAGGGACCTCAGGTGGTGCCCACCCTGAGGTTTCTGGCATGGGACATCCCACCGCACAGGCCTGCCAGCCCTGCCCCAAACACCAGGTACAGAGACCGCTGTGAGCCACAGAGGCCCAGCCCACACATCTGCCTGGGGCCTGCTGGGCCCACATCCTCCACCCCCTTCTCCCTGTGGGGCTGGCGTGGAAGACCGTTCTGAAGCGGGGTGCTCCCTACTCCCCTTCCTGACCACATGGATGCAAATCCACCACATTGGCCTCTAGGGACCCCGGTTCCAGGAAGGCCGCTATGATTTCCAATTTCCAGCTTATCTACTGTTCTTGCAGAAGAGCACAAAGATAAGTCCTGCCTTTAGGTCAAAACAATCTTGATGTTATCCTCAACAAATTCCTACACACTCCCTCTGAAGCAAGACCCTTTCCCTGTGGTACAGAAGCCCTGGGCCTGGGGGTAACAGCTTGGAGACACCTGTCTCACAGCCACCCGCCTGTCTCACAGCCACCCGACTACGCTTCTGCCCATAAATTCCCCAATAAAATCACCTCACAGGGACAAACGGGATCTGTCTGCCTTGTTCTTTGATTTCTCCGCTCTTCTGGTTTGGGAGTTGCTTCCCCACAATAGCCACAAAGGCAGCTACCCCTGCTAGGCAAGCCCCACTGGAGCCGCAATGTCCCGTTCGGTCCTCAGCCACAAAGGCAGCTACCCCTGCTAGGCAAGCCCCACTGGAGCTGCAATGTCCCATTCGGTCCTGAGACACCCCGAGCACAGAGCCACCAGTGGAAAGGCCAAATCTCTTCCTGTGGGACTCACCTTTCTGGTCTGAAAAGCAGGAGCCTCAGGGGAACCGAAGAGGAGTCCCTCTCACCCACCTCAGCCTAACTCTAGCCTCTGTCAGGTGGGATACGTTGCTGACCCCGGCCTGAAGCCACAGAATTGCATCCCAAGAAAAAATGTGTTCTGCAGGGCGCCAGCACTGGGGCCTGACACAGCCCTGACTCTCGAGGTCCCAGCAGGCCCCAGGCCAGAGCCACACAATCTCCATTGACCTGTAGGAGCCCCGAAGTCCTGACTCCGCCCAGGGCAATCCTCGACCCCTCCCCAGTCCCTCTGGCAGGCACCTGGATCCTGTCA
The DNA here is from genome assembly GCF_009764315.1 of Trachypithecus francoisi. Lineage (NCBI taxonomy): Eukaryota > Metazoa > Chordata > Mammalia > Primates > Cercopithecidae > Trachypithecus > Trachypithecus francoisi. Next base: position 114,658,032 of record NW_022681460.1, read on the forward strand.
GGTGGATGAGCAAAGGACTTCTGCCTCCCACCAGCATCTGTCCAGGGGTCCAGCATCCAGCAGGGCCCAGGGAGGGAGAAGCGGGGAGCAGGGAGGGGACACAAAGCAGTCTCACCGCATGAAAATCTCAGCAATCCGGAACCCAATCCCAGAGCCGCCACCTGTGATGAAGGCCACTTTGTCCCTGAGAGTAAAAAAGGAGGCTCCGTTAGAAGAGCCCTATTGGGCCAGGCCGGTGGCTCCCAGCACTTTGGAAGGCCAAGGTGGGCGGGCCACAAGGTCAGGAGTTTGAGACCAGCTTGGCCAATATGGTGAAACCCTGTCTCTACTCAAAATAGAAAAATTAGCTGGGCGTAGTAGTGGGTGCCTGTAGTCCCAGCTACTTGGGAGGCTGAGGCAGGAGAATCGTTTGAACCCGGGAGGCAGAGGTTGTGGTGAGCGGAGATCACGCCATTGTACTCCAGCCTCGGCAACAACAACGAAACACAGTCTCAAAATAAATAAATAAAATGAAAATTCATAAAATTATAGTATTTTATATATTTATTCTGAGACAAATTCTTGCTACGTCATCCAGGCTGGAGTGCAGTGGCACCATCACGGCTCACTGCTGCCTTGACCTCCCAGGCTAGGATCCTCCTGCTTCAGGGATTACAGGTGCATGCCATCGTGCCCAGCTGATTTTTCTTCTACTTTTTCTAGAGAGGGGTATTGTTTTGTTGCCCAGGCTGGTCTTGAACTTGTGCTGATACAAACTTGCAAAGTGCAGTGGGGGAAAGAGTATTTTGGTGCACAGGCTCATGCCTGTAAATCCCAGCACTTTGGGAAGCCGAGGCGGGTGGATCACCTGAGGTCAGGAGTTCAAGACAAGCCTGACCAACATGGTGAGACCCCCATCTCTACTAAAAATACAAAAAATTAGCTGGGCTGAGGCAGCAGAATCGCTTGAACCCGGGAGGCGGAGGTTGCAGTGAGTATTTCGACAGAAATTGACAGAAGTAGATACAAGACAGAAAAAATAACCCTGGTTTAAACAAGATAGAGGTTATAGTTTCCTCTCCTAAGCCCTGCATGGCATGAACGTCAAAGATGATTCCTGAGATTCAGCAAGCTAGGTCAGGATAATATGGCTTTTTTATTTATTAGAGATTTTCTTGTACATATTAAATGTGCACTAATCGGTATGACTGGCACAAATTGTACCAGATGGATGGGCAGAGCTCTAAGTTGCCTTTCCTATTCTTAATGATTAAAGATTAATTTTGGGCCAGGCGCAGTGTCTCACTCCTATAATCCCAGCACTTTGGGAGGCTGAGGCAGATGGATCATCTGAAGTCAGGAGTTCCAGACCAGCCTGATCAACATGGTGAAACCTCATCTCTACTAGAAATACAATTAGCCCAGCGTGGTGGCGTGTGCCTATAGTCCCACTTGGGCACACTGAGACTGAAGCAGAATTGGGAGGCTGAGGCAGGAGAACTGCTTGAACCCAGAGTGAGACTCCATTTCAAAAAAAATTTTTTTTTTTTTTTTTTTTTTTTACTTTGCAGAACACTCAAAAAGAATTGTCAATACCTTTGCTTGGAGAACATAACTTAAAACTTTTTTTCTTTTTTTTTTTGAGATGGAGTTTCACTCTTGTTGCCCAGGCTGGAATGCAATGGCGCGATCTCGGCTCATTGCAACCTCCACCTCCCGGGTTCAAGCAATTCTCCTGCCTCAGCCTCCCAAGTAGCTGGGATTACAGGTGTGCGCCACCACACCCGGCTAATTTTTTGTAATTTTAGCAGAGGCTGGGTTTCACCATGTTGGTCAGGCTGTTCTCGAACTCCTGACCTCAGGTGATCTGCCCACCTCGGCCTCCCAAAGCGCTGGGATTACAGGCGGGAGCCACTGCTGCTGGCAAAAGATCAAATTTGTAATAAAAACTTGAACATGTGGCCGGGCGCGGTGGCTCAAGCCTGTAATCCCAGCACTTTGGGAGGCCGAGACGGGCGGATCACGAGGTCAGGAGATCGAGACCATCCTGGCTAACATGCTGAAACCCCGTCTCTACTAAAAATACAAAAAAAACTAGCCGGGCGAGGTGGCGGGCGCCTGTAGTCCCAGCTACTCCGGAGGCTGAGGCCGGAGAATGGCGTGAACCCGGGAGGCGGAGCTTGCAGTGAGCTGAGATCCGGCCACTGCACTCCAGCCTGGGCGACAGAGCAAGACTACGTCTCAAAAAAAAAAAAAAAAAAAAAAAAAAAAACTTGAACATGTTGCAAATTGAAAAAAAGAAAAGGAAAGAAAAAAAAGGATCCGCCCATTGGCCGAGTGAGGGAGGACTTCGACCTTTACCCGGGCTGCCTTCCCATGTGAACACCAAGGCGTTTGCAGGGAAATGAAGAGCTGCTGGGCAAAACCCGGCATTTCTGGGCCTTCTGGTTCTTCGGAAAAATGATTTCAACCTAAAATTGTATGTTAAGAAAGAAGAAGCTAGGTTGGGCCGGGCACGGTGGCTCACGCCTGTAAATCCCAGCACTTTGGGAAGCCAAGGCGGGTGGATCACCTGAGGTCAGGAGTTCAAGACAAGGCTGACCAACATAGTGAGACCCCACCTCTACTAAAAATACAAAACATTAGCCAGGCTGAGGCAGGAGAATCGCTTGAATCCGGGAGGCGGAGGTTGCAGTGAGCCAAGATCGCGCCACTGCACTCCAGCCTGGGCGACAGAGCGAGACTCCGTCTCAAAAAAAAAAAAGAAAAAAGAAAAAAAAAAAGAAAGTGCAGGGGCCATTGAAAATAATATGCTAAGAATAGATAAGGCTCAAGGACAGTATCTCTAGCTAGTTGCACTTTCAATGAACTCCAGTAGTCAAGGACAGTATCTCTAGTTGAACTTTTAATGAACTCTAGTAGGCGCCAAGAAGGCAAACAAATAAGAAAGAACTTAGAGACAAGGAACTAAGCAGAAGGTTATATCTGGGTGCAGAAAGTTTGTTTTGCATTGTGTTATTTTTGCTGAGTGGGATTTATGGAGTATAAATAAAGTGAGGCAGAACCTCTAGGAGCAGCCGCCATGTTCTCTGTTTGTCTTTGTCTCTTGTGCCTGTTCATTCTCCACCACCCCTGGCACGGGCCCCAATAGAAAGAAGCCAGGCGAGACAGGTTTCCTAACACACTAGTCCTCCGTGGGGACCCCGCCGGCCCTCTGGGCGCTACGGGAACCACGTGGGGGCGCCCGCGCCCGCAGACCGGACGCCGCACCGAGGCTGCGCCCGCTTCCCGGGCCCCGCTCACCGCAGCAGGTCCGGGCAGAAGAGGTGACGGTACGCGGGGAGACAGTCGTCCCCCTCCACGTCGAGCGGCGGCTGGGCCATGACGCTCGCGGCTAGGACTGCGGGGACAGCAGGCGGCAGCTGCCTAGGCCTCCGGGACCCCGCGCACAGTGGCTAACGCTCCTGGAACCGGGAGCCCCGCCCCACTCCCCGGACGCCCCGCCCCTCCTCTGATTTTTCCCCGGAGGCCCCGCCCCCGCGCGCGGGCTGCTGGGACTGGAGGTCGGCGCGCGAGGTGCAGGCGCGGTGCAGGCGCGGTGCAGGCGCGGTGCGGGGCGGGGCGGGGGGGGGGGGGGGGAGCGGTTCCCGCGGGGAAAGTCCGGCGTTCTGCGTGTCCCCTCCCCGAGTCTTTTTCACAGGTATTCGGCGTCAGCGCCGCGTTCGGAGCCTGCGGAATTGTGGGATACCCCTGGCTCCTGGGTCCAGGCCGGACTCGCAGCCTCTGGGCCCCCGTTCGCATCCCCGTAAACACCATGGGGAGCGCGGCCTGCCCCGCGCCGCTTCCCAAAATGACCCGTTTTGAGGCCAATAAAGAATGGTCCGGGGCCGGACGCGGTGTAATCCCAGCACATTGGGAGGCCGAGGCGGGCGGTTCACGAGGTCGGGAGTTCGCGACCATCCTGGACAACATGGTGAAACCCCGTCTCTACTATCAAAATACAAAAATAAGCAGGGCGTTGTGGCAGGTGCCTGTAATCTGGGCTACTTGGGAGGCTCAAGCAGGAGAATCCCTTGAACCCGGGAGGCGGCCCGGGCGGGGCTATGCCGCGAACCCGGGACGGGGCGCCCCGCTTGTACCACTGTTGGAAGAGGGGAGCCCGCCACGGTCACGGGGGAAAACACACAGGGCTGCTCCTGGACTGGACATACCCGCGGGCCAGCGGCTTCAGGGGCGCGATGGAGCCGCCACCGCCACAGTAAAGGCTGCCAGGCCCTTTTTGCGCTGGATGGGGTCAGCCCGCCCGCCCCTTTCTGTCCCTTCCCAGGGAAGGCAGCTCCTCCTTTGGCGAGATCAGACAGCACGGCTCGCTCCCAGCTTGGGTTTCCCCCGGATTGCAGGCTGGTGGTCTCTGGACCCCCGCCTGGCTCATACATCCAACAACGTTATAGAACTAGGTGTGCAAAACTTCATCTTTACTCTTCAACTCTTTACAACTTGCATAAAAGCGTCATTTCTACCTCAGAGTTGGCGGAAGTCATAATTAATGTACCACCCATGTGCTAGGCACGGTGAATTTTAATGCCTCCTCTTTGGAGGAAAGGTTAGGATAACTTGCGAAGACCCCACCACCACCACCACAAAGGCTGTCCGGCGCTTTGGTGCAAAACGGATTGGTCCAATCTTGTGCTGGCTTGGGGTACAGAAAGGCACTGAAGTTGGTGGCCGAAACACCTCTGGGCTGGGCTGGGGCAGAGGTGAACAGGGAAGTAAGTGGTTTAGGACAGGCAGGTATGGATGTGGGCTTGGGTTCTTGCTGACGGAGGTAGTTGTTCCTGCGTGGAGGCTGGGGTGGTAAGGGCAGCTTGAGCCTCAGGCTGAGTGGATGCTGCTGTGCTGGCCCCCGTCTGCCCAGCTCACCAGCTCACTGCTCTGGAACCACAGCTGGATCTCCCGCTGGGCCCCCTCCACAGAGTCGCTGGCATGGATGACATTCCTGTGCCAGTGACAGGAGCAAGGTGAGGCTCAGGCTTCATGTGCACCCTGAGGAGTCCCAGGGACCATCTGCTGCTCCCCTGTTGCCCTCTGTCTAGGGGAGCAAGCCTGTGACTGCAGACAGGGAAGGAGTAACAGTGGAGCTGGGAAACCGGGTTCCAGCCTGGCCTCAGCCTCTTACAGCCTCATGGACCCACCCAGGCCCCAGCTTTTGGGAGCCTCATTTCCCCCCAAGTTGCCCCGTGCCAACCCCTTGGGGTGTCAGGCAATGATGGCACAGTACATACAACACGAAGGGAACGCCTCATTGCCCGGTGTGCAGGAGGGTCTGGGAGAACACCGCTCTCACCAGCGTGAGCTGTCATGTTCCACCTGGCTTCAACCCAGCACAGCAAGACACCCAGGTCTCGTGGATCTGCCGCCACCCCAAGTGCTGGCCCTCCTCGTCGCCAGCAGCAGCCCGGTGTGTCAGGACCCCCGTACCTGCTGATGTGCACACTGAAGTCACCCCTTATGGTTCCTGGGGCAGCCTCAGCTGAATCAGTGTGTCCAATCATGGCCCTGGAGGCGCGGACGACATTGTACCCTTCCCAGACCTGCAGCGAGAGAGAATGGTTGGGAAGAAGTGGGGAACACCAAGGGCCCCTGGGCTCAATCCAGGGCCCCTCCCTTTGCTGGGGGGAAGACACACCCCCAGGCCCTTCCACCACCCCTGCCCTGCCGTACCATGGCCACCACGGGCCCAGAGCTCATGTAGCGGATGAGGGCAGGGTAGAAGGGCTTCCTCCGCAGGTCCTGGTAGTGCTCGGCAAGGACGCTCTCTGGTGCCTAGGTGGCATGAGGGAAGGAGGAGGAGCCGCAGAGAGTAAACCTGGGCACTAGCGCAGCAGCTGTGATGCCCTGACCTCAGGCACCTTGCAGATAACACCAGCATGGGCAGCATCTGCAGAACAGATCCCTCCTGCCCCTTCAACTGCCAAAGCCGGGCCCTACCCCGGTACTGCCTGGGATGTGAAAAGGCTGAGAAGGATCCCCCAACCCTATCCCCAGGGGGACACCCACAAGCCCAGAGCCCCACTACCTGCAGCATCTTCATCCCCACCAGCGTGAAGCCCCGCCTCTCAAAGCGCTGGATCACATCCCCAACGAGCCGCCGTTGCACCCCATCTGGCTTCACTGCCACCAGGGTCCGTTCCCGGGTCCAGGAGGGCCCTCCTTTAAAAGGCAAGGGGTCGGGGCACTGACACCTCACCCTTTCACATCCCCACGACCCAGGTTTCCCTGCCAGAGCCCAGGGGTCACCAGGCTTCAGGGTGTCTGCCTCTATGCAGAGCACTCTGGAATGGACAAGGATGGTGCCCATAGCCAGAAATGCTCCCATGATAGTCCCTGTCAGGGACACCCAAGGCAATGTGTCCCTAGGGCTTCTAGCCTCTCCCAGGGGCCATGGCTCCTCCCAGCAGAGGCAGAGGCTGCCTGAGATGGCGCGATCGCCTGTTCAGGGAGACACTGCCCAGCTCAGAGATCACCACCCCAAGGTCCACAGAGGCACAGCCCAGCTCAGGGACCACCCCGAGGTCCACGGAGGCACAGCCCAGCTCAGGGACCACCCCGAGGTCCACGGAGGCACAGCCCAGCTCAGTGGCCGCAGGGAAGTCTGGAGATCTTGCAAAGCTCCAGCCTCACTTTTGACTCCAGGCCTTCTGGATGACGACAGACATGGTCTGAAGCCCAGACTTTGCACGTGAGGAGGAACCCAGAGCCCACCCTGTGTTTGAGGTGAAGGAGTGGCAGGAAACCAGGGAGAAACATGCTTTCCCCACCGGTGAGCCCTGGAAACAGGACAAAAGGGGCCTGAAGATTGAAGAGGGAAGGTAGCAGGGTTCCTGCCCGAGCCCGGAGACGGGGTGCTGCTGTGGAGTTTCAAGGCCTGTCGCTTCCAGACCCAGGGTCAGCACTGAGCTCCGCCCCAGCCGTCCTCCTCTGGAGGGGACGCTGCCAGGGAGACAGAAGACGTCCTCACCCTCCCACAGTCCCAGGCTGCTCCAGAGCCAAGCTACCCTCCGCATCGGCTCCCTGGTTTCCAGACGAGCCCAGACCCTGTATGTCCCACAAAAAGGCTGGACAGAGCCAAAGGGGCCCCGCCAGGCCAAGAGGAAAAGTTAACCTCAGCAGGCGGCTGAAGCCCATGGGAGGAAGACCCCCTGGTTGCTTTGTTCCCCCAAAACCCAGTTCACAGGGCGCCCTGTGTAGCCTGGGGCTCTGCTGCGGCTGGTGCGGGCATTGGAGGCGGCGGCTCACTTTTCAGGGCCGATGGAGGGAGCCCTGGGACATGGATCGTCCTGTGAGGTGGCGGCTGGGGGGGGCCGGGGACTTAGCGCCTGGCGTCCCAGTCAGATTCTGGCCTAACTTGGCCTTCAGCGAACGCCCCAGCGGAGCGGCTCCCCACCCCTACCCCGGCCGGGAGCCCCCTCACCGCCCAGCGCTGCCGCCGGCCTCTGCCTTCCTTGGGCTCCCGGGCCCTCGGTCGCCCGGGATCCGCCCAGGCTGCCAACTCGCCGGGCGCCTGCAGCCTGGGGCCTGGGGAGGCGAGAAGGGGCCGCATAGACGGGCGGGCCCTGGAGGGGTGCGCGGGTGCAAGCCGGCGCCTTCCCCAACTCGGGCGGACCCCGCAGCCCGCGCCCCGAGGCCTCTGGGGGAGTCGGACCCGGATCCGCACGTGCGCGGACAAAGGCCGAGCGGCGCGCGCCCCTTCCGCCCCCCGCGTCCCCGCCGGGGCGCGCGGCTCCACTCACCCGAGCTGGGGCGCGCGAGCAGGCTCGGGTCCCGGGCCCGCGGGCCGCAGCGCAGGCCCCGCAGCGCGGAGCGCCAGAAGAGGCCGCCCATGACGCCCGGCCCGCGGGCCGCAGCGCAGGCCCCGCAGCGCGGAGCGCCAGAAGAGGCCGCCCATGACGCCCGGCCCGCGGGCCGCTGCGAGCGCGAGGAGCGGGCGCGGAGGGCGGTGCCAGCCCCAGACCCGCCCCCGCCCGCCCGGGAGCCCCCCGCCGTCCCGCACCCCCGTGGCCCGGCGCTCACGGGGCGCGTGGAAATGTTCAACGCCAACTTCTGTTAAAATCAGAAGAGAAAATAGAAAATAATAATAAATCTCTCTCGAATTGCATTCGTCCTTATACCGACGCAACTGTTAACTATCGTTTTAACGCTTTCCCACGGAGGAAGGCCCACTCGGGAGGCTGAGGCGGGAGGATCGCTTGAGCCCAGGAGGTTGAGGCTGCAGTGAGCTGTGACTGCACCGCTGCACTCCAGCCTGGGCAACAGAGCAAGACTCTGTCTCAAAAATAAATAAATTCACGGACCAAAAGGAGGTCTAGAAGCCCTGGTCTGAGCTGCCTCCAACGGAGGGTGAAATTCCCACGGGAGCCCCAGGGCGGGAGGAGGCGCTCCGGAGACGCTGGCCCTGCGGCCAGGACGAGTAGGCGGGTCTACAGACCCGCGCCACCACAACCAGCTAATATTTTAATTTTTTGTAGAGATGGGGCCTCCCTGTTGCCCATGCTGGTCTCAAACTCCTGGGATCAAGAAATCCTCCTGCCTTGGCTTCCCAAGGTGCTGGGATTAGAGATGTGAGCCTGGTCTGTGAATTTGAGTGGGGAAAAATCTGACCTTTATTCTCAAATGGCCTCTGATGTGGCTGCATTCCTCTAATTCATTCAACTGTGGATATGAGGAACAAGGCACAGTCATAGTTGCAGGGCCTGTGACTTTGTCACCAACAGAATTCACAGGTATGGTAATATTGGGTGGATACCACAGTGTGCCACTGTTTGAAATGGTTAGGTCTCCCACTCCTAGAACTTAATGAATCTTGAAAAAGCTTGTGTTCTTTTTGCTGCTATGTGAATGGAATTGCTTTCTTATTAAAATTGTCCGTTGCAAGTGTATAATGTACAATTGAGGTTTGTTTGTTTGGTTTTAGACGGAGTGTCGCTCTTGCTGCCGGGGCTGGAGTGCAATAATGGCATAATCTCTGCTCACTGCCGCCTCTGCCTCCCAGGTTCAAGCAATTCTCCTGCCTCAGGCTCCTGCAGGTGTTTGCCACCACACCTGGCTGGTGTTTTTTTGTATTTTTAGTAGAGACGGGTTTTTGCCATGTTGGCCACGCTGGTCTCAAACTCATGGCCTCAGGTGATCCACCCACCTTGGCCTCCCAAAGTGCTGGGATTACAGGCGTGAGCCACCACACCTGGCCAACAATTGAGCTTTGTGCATTGGTCTTGTATCCTGCAAGCCTGCCGGATGCATTTATTAGTTCTACTAGTTTTTTAAATGAATTCCTTGGGAATTTCTTTGTATAAGATTGTGTCATATGGAGCGGGGCACGGTGGCTCATGTCTGTAATCCCAGCACTTTGAGAGGCCAAGGCAAGCAGATCACGAGGTCAAGAGTTCAAGACCAGCCTGTCCAATGTGGTAAAACCCCATCTGTACTAAAAATACAAAAATTAGCTGGGCATGGTTGTGCATGCCTGTAATCCCAGTTACTGGGGATACTGAGGCAGAAGAATGGCTTGAACCCCGAAGGGGGAGGTTGCAGTGAGACGAGATCGTGCCATTGTACTCCAGCCTGGGTGACAGAGGAAGACTCTGCCTCAAAAAAAATGATGTCATATGGGAATAGAGATGGTTTCAGTTCTTTCTTTCCTATCTGAATGCTTTTATTTTCTTGTCTAGTTGCGCTGGCTAAAATTTGCAGTACTATGGTATAAAGAAGTGGCTTTCTTTCTTTTTAGAGGCTGGACTCTATGGCTCAGGCCTATTATCCCAACAATTTGGGAAGCTGAAACTGGAGAATCACATGAGCCCAGGAGTTTGAGAGTAGCCAGGGCAATATAGCAAGACCCTGTCTCGTCAAAAAAATAATAAAAGGCCGGGCGCGGTGGCTCAAGCCTGTAATCCCAGCACTTTGGGAGGCCGAGACGGGCGGATCACGAGGTCAGGAGATCGAGACCATCCTGGCAAACACGGTGAAACCCCGTCTCTACTAAAAAATACAAAAAACTAGCCAGGCGAGGTGGCGGGCGCCTGTAGTCCCAGCTACTCGGGAGGCTGAGGCAGGAGAATGGCGAGAACCGGGAGGCGGAGCTTGCAGTGAGCTGAGATCCGGCCACTGCACTCCAGCCCGGGCGACAGAGCAAGACTCCGTCTCAAAAAAATAAATAAATAGGCCGGGCGCGGTGGCTCAAGCCTGTAATCCCAGCACTTTGGGAGGCCGAGACGGGTGGATCACGAGGTCAGGAGATCGAGACCATCCTGGCTAATACGGTGAAACCCTGTCTCTACTTAAAAATACAAAAAACTAGCCAGGCGACAAGGCGGGCGCCTGTAGTCCCAGCTACTTGGGAGGCTGAGGCAGGAGAATGGCATAAACCCGGGAGGCGGAGCTTGCAGTGAGCTGAGATCCGGCCACTGCACTCCAGCCTGGGTGGCAGAGCAAGACTCCGTCTCAAAAAAAATAAATAAAAATAAATAAATAAATAAATAAATAAAAATAAAATAAAAATAAAAAATATATGAGTGAAGTGTATAGTATGTCAGTTGTATCCCAATAAATCTATTTCAAAAAGAAAAAAGCAGTTATTATTATATCATACATTGTTTAACGTTTTGTTTTTGTTTTTTTAGCAAGAGTCTCGTTCTGTTACCTGTGCTGGAGGGCAGTGGTGCAGTCATAGCTCACTGCAGCCTTCACCTCCCAGCCTCAAGCAATCCTGCCTCAGCCTCCCCAGTAACTAGGAAAACAGGCCTGAGCCACCACACTTGGCCTAAAATATGTTATTTGTTTGTTTGTTTGTTTATGAGATATAGTCTCACTCTGTCACCTAGCCTGGAGTGCAATGCCATGATCTCGGCTCACTGCAACCCCCACCTCCTGTTTCAAGCAATTCTCCTGCCTCAGACTCCCAAGTAGCTGGGATTACAGGTGCTCACCACCACACCCAGCTAATTTTTTGTATTTTTAGTATAGACAGGGTTTCGCTATGTTGGCCAGTCTGGTCTTGAACTCCTGACCTCAGGCAATCCACCCACCGCAGCTTCCTAAAGTGCTGGGATTATAGGTGTGAGCCACTGCACCCGGCCTGGTCTATGATATTTTGATAATGGTATTTCAGTATAGTTTTTTTCTTTTTCTTTTTTTTAATTTTTTTTGAGACGGGGTCTCGCTCTGTCGCCCAGGCTGGAGTGCAGTGGCATGATCTTGGCTGATTGCAACCTCTGCCTCCCGGGCTCACGCCATTCTCCAGCCTCAGCCTCCGGAGTAGCTGGGACTACAGACGCCTGCCACCATGCCCGGATAATTTTTTGTATTTTTAGTGGAAACAGGGTTTCACCGTGTTAGCCAGGATGGTCTCAATCTCCTGAGATCGTGATCCACCCGCCTTGGCCTCCCAAAGTGCTAGGATTACAGGCATGTGCCACCGTGCCTGGCATTTTTTCCTTTTTATTTCCGTGTATTTTATTTTGCACATTAAAAACATGCTGGCTGGGCGCAGTGACTCATGCCTGTAATCCCAACACTTTGGGAGGCCAAGGTGGGTGGATCACAGGGTCAGGAGTTCGAGACCAGCCTAATCAACATGGTGAAAACCCATCTCTACTAAAAATTAGCCATGCGTGGTGGCATGCACCTGTAATCCCAGCTACTTGGGAGGGTGAGGCAGGAGAATCCCTTGAATCTGGGAGGCAGAGGTTGCAGTGAGCTGAGATCGTGCCATTGCACTCCAGTCTGGGTGACAGAACAAGACTGCATCTCAAAAGTAACAAAGAGGCCGGGCGCGGTGGCTCAAGCCTGTCATCCCAGCACTTTGGGAGGCCGAGACGGGCGGATCACTAGGTCAGGAGATCGAGACCATCCTGGCTAACACAGTGAAACCCCGTCTCTACTAAAAAATACAAATAAAACTAGCCGGGCGAGGTGGCAGGCGCCTGTAGTCCCAACTACTCGGGAGGCTGAGGCAGGAGAATGGCGTAAACCCAGGAGGCGGAGCTTGCAGTGAGCTGAGATCTGGCCACTGCACTCCAGCCTGGGCGACAGAGCGAGACTCCGTCTCAAAAAAAAATAAAAATAAAAAAAAACAAAGAAAAAGAAAAAAATTATGCTGGGCTGGACGAGATGGCTCATGCCTGCCATCCCAGAACTTTGGGAGGCTGAGGCGGGTGGATCACCTGAGGTTGGGAGTTTGAGACCAGCCTGATCAACATGGAGAAACCCCAGCTCTACTAAAAATACAAAATTAGCCAGGCGTGGTGGCAGGTGCCTGTAATCCCAGCTACTTAGGAGGCTTAGGCAGGAGAATTGCTTGACCCCAGGAGGCAGAGGTTGCTGTGAGGTGAGATTGTGCCACTACACTCCAGGCTGGGAGACAGAGCAAGACTCTGTCTCAATAAATAAACAAATAACTCTCTTGGCCGGGCGCAATGGGGTGGCTCACCCCTGTACTCTTAGCACTGTGGGAGGCAGAGGTGGGAGAATCACTTGAGGCCAGGAGTTTGAGACCACCCTGGGCAACATAGTGAAACCCATCTCTACAGAAAATAAAAAATTAGCAGGGCGTGTTGGTGTGCGCCTGTATTTCCAGCTACTGGGGAGGCTGAGGTGGGAAGATTGCTTGAGCCCAGGAGGTCCACACTGGATTGAGCTGTGATCGCACCACTGCACTCAGCCTGGGCAACAGAATGAGACGGTGTCTCAAAACAAAACAAAAAAGAACTCTCATAACTCAACAAGAAAAGCACAACCCAGTTCACTGCCTTATGTAATCCCTACCCTTGAGTGTGGGCCGCGCCTGGTGACTGACTTCTGACACAGCAGAAGAGACAGGTGTCACCCTCACGGTCTGGTCACCAAAGACTGCAGCTGCTGCTGCTCCTCCGCCTCCCGGGAGAAGCAGCTTCCCTGTTGTGAGCAGCCCTGCGGAGAGGCCCCCATGACAAGGAACTGATGTTTCTGGCCAAAAGTAACACAGGTGGGCTTAGAAGTGAACCCGCAGAGGCCGGGCGCGGTGGCTCATGCCTGTAATCCCAGCACTTTGGGAGGCCGAAGCGGGCGGATCACAAGGTCAGGAGATCAAGACCATGGTGAAACCCCGTCTCTACTCAAAATACAAAAAATTAGCCGGGCGTGGTGGCGGGCGCTTGTAGTCCCAGCTACTCAGGAGGCTGAGGCAGGAGAATGGCGTGAACCCGGGAGGCGGAGCTTGCAGTGAGCCGAGATTGCGCCACTGCACTCCAGCCTGGGCGACAGAGCAAGACTCCGTCTCAGAAAAAAAAAAAAGAAGAAGAAGTGAATCTGCAGGAGGCTGAGGCAGGAGGATTGCTGGAGCCCAGGAGGTTGAGGCTGCAGTGAGCGGTGATTGTGCCACTGCACTCCAGGCTGGGCAACAGAGCGAGACCCCATCTCAAAATAAACAACAAAAAAAGTGGGCCTGGCGCAGAGGCTCACACCTGTAATCCCAGCACCTAGGTTGGGCAAGGTGGGCAGATCGCTTGAGGTCAGGAGTTTGAGACCAGCCTAGCCAACACGATGAAACCCCTTCTCTACCAAAAATACAAAAATTACACTGGTGGGGTGTGACACGCCTGTAGTCAGTCCCAGCTACTCGGGAGGCTGAGGCACTAGAATTGCTGGAACCTGCGAGGCAGAGGGAGCAGTGAGCTGAGACTGCAACCGCACTCCAGGCTGGGCAACAGAGCGAGAGCCTGTCTCTATCTGGAAAGAAAAACAAGTGCATCCTCCCCGAGTCAAGCCTTGGGATAACCTCAGCGTGGTTGACACCTTGACCACAGTCTATGAGCACCTCGGAGTCAGAGGCACCCTGCTAAGCCCCACCCAGCCCCCCGTCCACGGAATCTGGACGATAATGAACATGTGCTGCTTATATCATAAAGTTGTTGGGTATTTGTCATGCAGCATAGATGACTAATACAAAGATCAGCCAGGGAGGTGCAGAGTGGCATCACCTCCACTCACAGCTGGGCTCCAGGGGGCTCCGGTGGTCCATGGGGCTATACTGCCCCTCAGAGGCCAGCGCTGGAACTGCGTCTGGGTCTCTGCCAGACTGAGCGAAGGCTCCCTCCATCCAAAGCAGGAACCGTCTATCCGGCTTCACTCTTGGGGTGTCACCACTCAAAGGGCCCCAGAGCCTGACTGAGGATGAGGTGGAATGAGGAATCAGGGCTGAGCACAGTCGTGGATTTCTGGAACATTCCTATGGATGTGCTGGTGGTCCTTGTAGAAGGTGCTCAAAAAGACACCTGCAGGGTGGGACAGCGCGGGGTGGGTGGGGGGGTCAGGACAGCCGAATTCTGTCCCAGCCCTACGGCTGTCACACCCATGTAGGGAGGGCATTGCCCTACATGGAGGTCTCCAACCTGTTTTTTTGTTTGTTTGTTTTGTTTTTAATTTTTATTTATTTATTTAGGACGGAGTCTCCCTCTGTCACCCAGGCTGGAGTGCAAAGGCGTGATCTTGACCCGCTACAACCTCCGCCTCCCGGGTTCAAGCGATTCTCCTGCCTCAGCCTCCTGAGTAGCTGAGATTACAGGCACCTGCCACCACACCTGGCTAATGTTTGTATTTTTAGTAGAGACGGGGTTTCATCATGTTGGTCAGGCTGGTCTCCAATTCCTGACCTCGTGATCCACCCGCCTCAGTCTCCCAAAGTGCTAGGATTACAGGCGTGAGCCACGGCGTCTGGCCTGGTTTTTCCTCTTTTTATTATTTTCTTAATTTTTTTGAGATGGAGTTTCTCTCTTGTCGCCCAGGCTCGAGTGCAGTGGCGTGATCTCAGTTCACTGCAACCTCTGCCTCCTGGGTTCAAGCGATTCTCCTGCCTCAGCCTCCAGAGTAGCCGGGACTACAGGAGCACCCCACAATGCCTGGCTAATTTTTGTATTTTTAGTAGAGACCAGGGTTTTTTTGTTTTTTGTTTTGTTTTGTTTTTAATTTTTATTTATTTATTTAGGACGGAGTCTCCCTCTGTCACCCAGGCTGGAGTGCAAAGGCGTGATCTTGACCCGCTACAACCTCCGCCTCCCGGGTTCAAGCGATTCTCCTGCCTCAGCCTCCTGAGTAGCTGAGATTACAGGCACCTGCCACCACACCTGGCTAATGTTTGTATTTTTAGTAGAGACGGGGTTTCATCATGTTGGTCAGGCTGGTCTCCAATTCCTGACCTCGTGATCCACCCGCCTCAGTCTCCCAAAGTGCTAGGATTACAGGCGTGAGCCACGGCGTCTGGCCTGGTTTTTCCTCTTTTTATTATTTTCTTAATTTTTTTGAGATGGAGTTTCTCTCTTGTCGCCCAGGCTCGAGTGCAGTGGCGTGATCTCAGTTCACTGCAACCTCTGCCTCCTGGGTTCAAGCGATTCTCCTGCCTCAGCCTCCAGAGTAGCCGGGACTACAGGAGCACCCCACAATGCCTGGCTAATTTTTGTATTTTTAGTAGAGACCAGGGTTTTTTTGTTTTTTGTTTTGTTTTGTTTTGTTTTTTGTTTTTTTGAGACAGAGTTTCGTTCTTTTTTGCCCAGGCTGGAGTGCAATGGCATGATCTCAGTTCACTGCAACCTCCGCCTCCCAGGTTCAAGTAATTCTACTGCTTCAACCTCCCCAGTAGCTGAGATTACAGGCATGTGCCACCACCCCGCCTAATTTTGTATTTTTAGTAGAGACGGGGTTTCTCCATGTTGGTCAGGCTGGTCTCAAACTCCTGACCTCAGGTGATCCGCCCGGCTCGGCCTCCCAAAGTGCTGGGATTATAGGCGTGAGCCACCGCACCCAGCCTCTCCCACCTGTTTGTAAACTTGTGCCACTTTTTTTTTTTTTGGATATTGCGTCTTTCTCTGTCACCCAGGCTGGAGTGCAGTAGCATGATCTCGGCTGACTGCAACCTCCGCCTTCTGGGTTCAAATGATTCTCCTGCCTCAGCCTCCCTAGTAGCGGTTACTATAGGCGCCTGCCACCACATCTGGCTTATTTTTGCATTTTTAGTAGAGAAGGGGTTTTCCCGTGTTAGCCAGGATGGTCTCGATCTCCTGACCTCGTGATCCACCCACCTCAGCCTCCCAAAGTGCTGGCATTACAGGCGTGAACTACCATGCCCGGCCTGATATCTTATTGTTATAGGTTTGTAACTTCATTTCATTGTGGTCAGAGAACATATTCCCTTTGGGAAGTCAAGGTGGGCGGATCATGAGGTTAGGAGTTCCAGGTCAGCCTGGCCAACCGGTGAAATCCTGTCTCTACTAAAAATACAAAAATTAGCTGGGCGTGGTGATGGGTGCCTGTAATCCCAGCTACTCGGGAGGCAGAGGCAGGAGAATCATTTGAACCTGGGAGGCAGAGGTTGCAGCAAACCGAGATTGAGCCATTGCACTGCAGCCTGGGAGACAAAGGCAAAACTCCATCTCAAAATTAATTAATTAATAATTAATTAATTAATGAAAGAGAACATATTCTCTAGACTTAAACTGTTTTAAATTAATTGAGCCTTGGTTTATGGCCCAGCATGTGATCTGTATTGGGGAACAAATTGTGTGCGCTTGAAAAAAATGTTATTCTGGCTGAGTGCAGTGGCTCACGCCTGTAATCCCAGCACTTTGGGAGGCCGAGGCAGGCGGATCCCTTGAGGCCAGGACTTGGAGACCAGCTTAGCAAGATGGCGAAACCCTGTCTCTACAAAAAAATTTCAAAAATTAGGTGGGTGTAGTGGTGCGCGCCAGAACTCTCATTAGAAACCATCAAGCTGTTGCTGATCCTCCCGTCTTGGCCTCCCACAGTGCTGGGATTACAGGAGTGGCCACGGCGCCCGGCCCTGTCCCCCGTCGTTTCTAATGGGAAGTTATGCCATTCCGTTGTTCCCTGGACTGTAATGTGTCATCTTTCTCTGTCTGCTTTCAATATTTTCTCTTTAAGTTCGTTTTCCAGCAGTTTGACTATGATGTAATTGGTTATGGTTTTCTTTGCATTGATTCTTGTTAGGGTTCACTAAGCTGCTTGAATCTGTAAATTAATGCCTTTCACCAAATTTTAGAATTTGGGGTATTTCTTCACATATCTTTTTCTGTGTCAGTTTCTTTCCTGTCCTCTTGGACACACATTAGACTTCTTTCTTTCCTTCCTTCCTTCCTTCCTTCCTTCCTTCCTTCCTTCTTTCTTTCTTTCTTTCAAGACGGAGTCTCGCTCCGTTGTCCAGGTTGGAGTGCAGTGGCGTGATCTCGGCTCACTGCAAGCTCTGCCTCCTGGGTTCACACCATTCTCCTGCCTCAGCCTCCCAAGTAGCTGGGACTACAGGCATCCACTACTGCACCCGGCTAATTTTTTTTGTATTTTAAGTAGAGACAGCGTTTCAGCGTGGTCTCAATCTCCTGACCTCATGATCCACCTCCCTGGGCCTCCCAAAGTGCTGGGATTACAGGCGTGAGCCACTGCATCTGGCTAGATCTCTTTCACCTCTGCTCAGGTCACTGCAGGGAAGATCCAGGAAAAGTGGGTTCCTCCTACAAGGAGGGGCCCAGCACAGCCTCAGTCCCATCGGCCAGCCCAGGTACACTGCTGAGGGATGCCAAGGGGAGCCCTCCAAGCAGAGAGCAACTCTTGGGCCTCCTGCCCCAGCAGTCATCTCTGTCCCTGTCACCTTTTGTTCCCACCCCTTGGAAGGGACAAGGACATCTGCTGTGGTTCCGCGCTCCAGTACTGCTGGACTCACCCCAGGCTCCCTGCAGGCTGAGTGCTGTACGGTCACTGCCCATGCCCTTCATCTTCCAGCTCACTAGCACCCACACCCAGGACAGGCGTTCATTTGCTCAGACAAAATGGGGATAAATAAGAACCACCGCTAGGCGTGCTGGTACTGGCCTGTAATTGCAGCCACCTGGGAGACTGAGGCAGGAGGATCCTTTGATCCCAGGAGGCCAACGCTGCAGGGAGCCACCATCTTCCCACTGCACTCCAGTCTGGGTGACAGAGCAAGACCCTGTCTCAATAAAAAAAAAAAAAAGGAAAAAGAAAAATCCATCTACTGCCATCTACTGAATGTAAAACAACAACAACAAAAAACTGTACTGAACATAAAACAACAAAAAAAACTGAACCTTCATTCAAATTCTAAGAGTATGTACTTCCGGCCAGGTGCAGTGGCTCATGCCTGTCATCCCAGCACTTTGGGAGGCCGAGACGGGCGGATCACGAGGTCAGGAGATCGAGACCATCCTGGCTAACACAGTGAGACCCCCCCATCTCTACTAAAAATACAAAAAATTTAGCTGGGCGTGATGGTGGGCACCTGTAGTCCCAGCTACTCGGGAGGCTGAGGCAGGAGAATGGTGTGAACCCAGGAGGCGGAGGTTCTAGTGAGGCGAGATCGCGCCACTGCACTCCGGCCTGGGCGACAGAGCGAGACTTCATCTCAAAAAAAAAAAAGAAAGAAACTCCATTTTGATATGTACTAAGAAAAATTGTTTCTGCTTTGAGATGCTGTTCACCTGTAACTTTAGCCCCAGTCCTGTGCTCACAGAAACATGTGCTGTGTGGAATCCAGGTTTAAGGAATGAGGGCTATGCAGGATGTGCCTTGTTAACAATATGCTTGCAGGCAGTGTGCCTGGCAAAAGCCATCGCCATTCTCCATTCTCGATTAACCAGGGACATGATGCACTGCCGAAAGCCGCAGGGACTTCTGCCCAAGAAAGCCTGGGTATTGTGCAAGGCTTTCCCCAACGGAGACAGCCTGAGATACGGCCTTGTGGGAAAGTCAAGACCTTACCATCCCCCAGCTCGACCCCAGTAAAGGGTCTGTGCTGAGAAGTAGTGAGAGAGACGCCTCTTTGCAGTTGAGATAAGAGGAAGCCTTCGGTCTCCTGCTTGTCTCTGAGAATGGAATGTCTGGGTGTAAAACCGACCATGCGTTCTTTTCTGAGATAGGAGAAAATCAGCCTGTGGCTGGAAGCAAGATATGCTGGCAGCAATACTGCTCTGTTACTCTTTGCTACACTGAGATGTTTGTGTAAAGTGAAACATAAACCTGGCCTATGTGTACATCCAGGCACAGTACCTTTTCCTTGAACTAGTTCATGATTCAGATTCCTTTGCTCACATGTTTCTCCACTGACCTTCTTCCCACCTGTTGCTCTGCTACACTCCCCTCACCAAGATAGTAAAAATAATGATCCATAAATACTAAAGGAACTCAGAGACCAGCGCCAGTGCAGGTCCTCGTGTGCTGAGTTTGCCGGTCCCCTGGGCCCACTGTTTTTTCTCTATACTTTGTCTCTGTGTCTTAGTTCTTTTCTCAGTCTCTCATCCCACCTGACAAGAAATATCCACAGATGTGGAGGGGCAGGCCCCGCTCAAAAATGGTATGTACTTCTTAACTTTTTGGTTCGAAAATGACTTTTTTTTTTTTTGAGATGGAGTCTTGCTCTGTCTCTGTCACCCGGGCTGGAGTGCAGTGGTGCGATCTCAGCTCACTGCCACCTCTGCCTCCCGGGTTCAAGCGAGTGTCCTGCCTCAGCCTCCCAAGTAGCTGGGACTACAGGCGCATGTCAGGTTTTTGTAGTTTTTTTTTTTTTTTTTTTGAGACGGAGTCTCGCTCTGTCGCCCGGGCTGGAGTGCAATGGCCGGATCTCAGCTCACTGCAAGCTCCGCCTCCTGGGTTTACGCCATTCTCCTGCCTCAGCCTCCCGAGTAGCTGGGACTACAGGCGCCGCCACCTCGCCCGGCTAATTTTTTCGTATTTTTAGTAGAGGTGGGGTTTCACCGTGTTAGCCAGGATGGTCTCGATCTCCTGACCTTGAGATTCCCCCGTCTCGGCCTCCCAAAGTGCTGGGACTACAGGCTTGAGCCACTGCGCCCGGCCATTTGTAGTTTTAATAGAGACAGGTTTCACCATATTAGCCAGGCTGGTCTTGAACTCCTGACCTCGTGACCCGCCCACCTCTGCCTCCCAAAGTGTTGGGATTACAGGTGTGAGCAACTGTCTCCAGCCCTGGGATGATTTAATTAATTAATTAATTAATTAATTTTTGAGATGAGGTCTCGCTCAGTCACCCAGGCTGGAGTGCAGTGGTGTGATCTTGGCTCACTGCAGCCTTGACCTGCTGGGCTCAAGGGATCTTCCTGCCTCAGGCTCTGGAGTAGCTGGGACTATAGACACACATGCCACCATGCCTGGGTACAATTTGTTTGTTTGTTTTTAGAGACTGGTTTCACTGTGTTGCCTAGGCTGGGAAAATGACCTTTTTTTTTTTTTTTTTTTTGAGACGGAGTCTTGCTCTGTCGCCGGGGCTGGAGTGCAGTGGCCGGATCTCAGCTCACTGCAAGCTCTGCCTCCCGGGTTCACGCCATTCTCCTGCCTCAGCCTCCCGAGTAGCTGGGACTACAGACGCCCGCCATCTCGCCCGGCTAGTTTTTTTTTTTTTTGAGACGGAGTCTCGCTCTGTCGCCCAGGCTGGAGTGCAGTGGCCGGATCTCAGCTCACTGCAAGCTCCGCCTCCCGGGTTTACGCCATTCTCCTGCCTCAGCCTCCGGAGTAGCTGGGACTACAGGCGCCCGCCATCTCGCCCGGCTAGTTTTTTTTTTTTGTATTTTTTAGTAGAGACGGGGTTTCACCATGTTAGCCAGGATGGTCTCCATCTCCTGACCTTGTGATCCGCCCGTCTCGGCCTCCCAAAGTGCTGGGATTACAGGCTTGAGTTTTTTGTATTTTTTAGTAGAGACGGGGTTTCACAGTGTTCGCCAGGATGGTCTCGATCTCCTGACCTCGTGATCTGCCCGCCTCGGCCTCCCAAAGTGCTGGGATTACAGGCTTGAGCCACCGCGCCCGGCCAAATGACCTTTTTTTAATGAAAGAATGATAATGCATGGTAGTGGAGCCTAAAAAAAACCCCAAACTCTGGGAAAACTATTTCTGTCTGTGAAACTCTGATATCTGGGTACCTCTGGTGTGGTTCATGCTGACAGGTTGGGACACTGGGTCAGAAAGACGGGGTTATCGTCTGTACCCCTCTTGCCTGGCCACAGAGTGAAAGAGACCCATCTCCTGCCCTCAGGAAACTTGGGGCAGAGTGGGGAGACAGGTCTACTATGTCTACCAGGTGGCCATGAACACACAGAGGGAAACTCCTTTCAACCTGCAAAGCATGGGAAAGTGTCCGCGCGAGAGAGCAGTCCTCATACAGTCTTGCACACAGGAAGCATTTGGAGGTGCAGCACAGGGTGGTTATTTGGAGAAAACTGGAGTACAGCTTCTTTTTTGCTTTTATTTAACTTTTGATATTTTTATCCAAGGCAACTATAATAATGCTTATTGCTTCTGGGCGAAGAGCACACCCACTGTGGAAAGCAGCTCCCACACCCAGCAACCCTCCCCTCTGGCCAGGGCGCAGGCAGCTGGAGTTCACCCTCACCCAGGCTCACTAGAGGGGGACCTGGGGACGGGGCTTGAGGGTCTTCCTGTTTGTTTGGAAATACGATGCGTCCATGTTATCCAGCAGCTGAATTTTTCCACTTTACCGACATTCCTTCAGAAGACACATTTATAGACCTATCTAAAAGTTGCATAAAAATTCAGAGTAGGCCGGGCGCGGTGGCTCAAGCCTGTAATCCCAGCACTTTGGGAGGCCGAGACGGGCGGATCACGAGGTCAGGAGATCGAGACCATCCTGGCTAACACGGTGAAACCCCATCTCTACTAAAAATACAAAAAACTAGCCGGGCGAGGTGGCGGGCGCCTGTAGTCCCAGCTACTCGGGAGGCTGAGGCAGGAGAATGGCGTAAACCCGGGAGGCAGAGCTTGCAGTGAGCTGAGATCCAGCCACTGCACTCCAGCCTGGGCGACAGAGCAACACTCCGTCTCAAAAAAAAAAAAAAAAAAAAAAAAATCAGAGTAGGCTGGGCGTGGTGGCTCATGCCTGTAATCCCAGCATTCTGGGAGGCCGAGGTGGGCGGATCATGAGGTCAGGAGATCGAGGCCATCCTGGCTAACACAGTGAAATCCCATCTCTACTGAAAACACAAAAAATTAGCTGGGAATGGTGGCGGGCGCCTGTAGTCCCAGCTACTCGGGAGGCTGAGGCAGGAGAAAGATGTGAACCCGGGAGGCAGAGCTTGCAGTGAGCCGAGATCGCGCCACTGCACTACAGCCTGGGCAACAGAGTGAGGCTCCATTTCAAAAAAAAAAAATCAGAGTGTATTATATAGCATAATTTGTTTACCCATTGCCCTCATGGAGCTCCCAGGTTTTTGCAACTACAAGCAGTTCTGCTGCAAACATCCTTGTGTGTCTGTCCCTAGGCCCTAGTGTTCTCCAGTATGTTATTATTATTTTAATAATAAAAAATTATTTTGTAAATTAATATATTTTAATAATAATAATAATAAAAATGGAATCTTTCTCTGTTGCCCAGGCTGGAGCGCAGTGGCCTGATCCCTGCTCACTGCAACCTCCACCTCCCGGGTTCAAGTGATTCTCCTGCCTCAGCCTCCTGAGTAGCTGGGATTACAGGCGCACGTCACAATGCCTGGCTAATTTTTGTATTTTTAGCAGAGACAAAAATAATTTGCCATGTTGGCCAGGCTGATCTTGAACTCCTGACCTCAGGTGACCCGCCTACCTCAGCCTCCCAAAGTGCTGGGATTACAGGCATGAGCCACCGTGTCAGGCCTCTCCATTACATTTTAATGTTGCCACAGTAATTTTCAAAAGGTTGAGGGGGTTCACATTCCTGCCAGCAAAGCGTGAGTGCCTGTTGTGGCGAGGGCTGCGTGGCTGCTTTTTGACAAAATGACTTGTTTTAATTTGTTTCCCTGACCACTAGTGTGACTGAGCTGTGTCTCCTGCTACAGAAGAGTCTCTCCATTGCCAGCGCTCTGTGACTTAGCAGATGTCTCTGGACTTCCGTCTGGGGATCCTTATCCACCTTCAAGTTCACCAACCCTCAGCTGGAGCACTGGAAGTGGGGGCTCTGCTGCTTCTCTCCCTCTCTGGTGGGGAACTTGGGGCACAGGAACCTCCAACTAAGGTGACTCACTCAGAGGAGGGCAGTGGGAGGAGGGGGGCTTGGGCCCAGCCTGGGGCAGGGACTGGGTCTGATGCAGCAGTCCTGGGTGCTGGTGCTGACCACGGCTGCT
Source organism: Trachypithecus francoisi (assembly GCF_009764315.1). Classification (NCBI taxonomy): domain Eukaryota; kingdom Metazoa; phylum Chordata; class Mammalia; order Primates; family Cercopithecidae; genus Trachypithecus; species Trachypithecus francoisi. The sequence goes on from NW_022681460.1 coordinate 114,681,188, forward strand.
GGGTGCAGCCCGGCACGGCACACTCCAATCACGGCTCAGCAAAATCCACGATCTGACTTCTGTGCCTTTAAATTGAGAACTGCCTGGGAGCCCCCTCACCCCTCAGCAGGGCAGAGGACGGCCAGCTGGCATTCCCGGGAAACAAAGGCTCTCTTTAAGGCTCAGCCGGGGCTTCCTTCCTCCCGGGCCAACACCTCCACCTCTGCTGCTCTGGCCTTCAGGGGTCTGGGCTCGTGGAGTCAGCTTCCCCTCCCCCGCTCCGTAAACCCTCACCACCCGCTGCGGCGTTCAAAAGGTACAAACGGGTATAGTCCCTGCGGCCACCCCCACCCCCACCCCCACCCCTGCCTCTCTGGCCCCAAGGTCAACCAGTGTAGCCGGTGCTGGATCATTCCAGACATTCGATGCCTTTGACACACACAAATGAAACGTGTTTTTCTCCCTTTTCTACACAAATGGTAGTGCGCTAAACACACTATTCTGCCTGTTCCTTTCTTACAGCTACTGCTGCATCTGGTAGACCATTTCTAAGCAGCACAGCGCTTCCCGTCTTTCCTGTGTCGGCCACAGTCTGTCGCACCTGGACCCCGTATGAATGACTTGAATGCCCCACTGGCCAGTGACACACATGTAGGCGGTGCCACGTTGAGTCACTGGACGTATGCAGTGTCCCACTTCCGTGAACGTATCTGCAGGGAAAATCCAGAGGTGCAATTCCCGCGGGAAGGTCATTGCTGCTGTTACTCCAGTGGACAAGTCCAGGGTTCCCACCAGGCTCCCACATCCTCTGCCTGCTGCAAGCAGTGTCTGTGGGCCGCAGTCTCACCTGTCAGTACAGTTTTTATTTGCCAATGTGTTAGGTGAAACGAAAAAAAAGTCACTGTAATGGGGTTTTCCTTTTTTTTTTTTTTTTTTTTTTTTTTTACCTTTTTACCCTCACATCCTGGAAAGACACTTTAGTGTTTTGCTTTTGTTTTTGTTTTTTTTGAGACAGAGTCTCCCTCTGTAGCCCAGGCTGGAGTGCAGTGGCGCGATCTCGACCTCGGCTCACTGCAAGCTCCGCCTCCCGGGTTCAGGCCATTCTCCTGCCTCAGCCTCCTGAGTAGCTGGGACTACAGGCGCCCGCCACCGCGCCCGGCCAATTTTTTGTATTTTTAGTAGAGACGGGGTTTCACCGTGGTCTCGATCTCCTGACCTCGTGATCCGCCCGCCTCGGCCTCCCAAAGTGCTGGGATTACAAGCGTAAGCCACCGCGCCCGGCCTGGAGAGGTTTTTAATTTGCATTTCTGCGCTGAGAGAGGAGGATCCCCATATCTCTGGCAGCTGTCCTTCAGGATCTTCTACGGGAGCCTTTGTGTGGTTGATTTAGAGCTGTTTATTACTACACTGTTACTAGTCTTATTAAGGTGAGCTCTGTGATGTGAGTTGCAAGTTGTGTCCCCCACCTCCCAGTTGGGGGCTCGTCTTTTTGACTTCGCTTATGCAGTTTGGCTCTGCAGACGCCCCCCACCCCCCTCCCACCCACGACGCGGTGGAACTTCTGGATTCTATGCCACGCTTGGAAAAGCCGCCTTGGCCCCAAGACAAAAAAAGCTTCCCTGAGTTTTCTTCTAGGCTTTATCGCTTCCTTTCTTCGGCTTAAATCTTACATGATGGGAATCCATCCCAGTGCAAAGTACCAGGACTTGATGACCACGCACCCGTCTGAATCGCCATCCCAATCGGGTACTACAGTCCCTAAGCACAAGCAGCCTTCTCGTCTGTGCAGAAAAGCGTGGATCTGACACGCACCTGCAGGGCTCTGCGGCGTGAAGGCCGGCCCGGGGGTCCTCGTGTTGAGGCGCCTGGCTCAGGCCCACGCGCGCCGGGCAGGGCAGGGCGCCGGCCCCTCTAGGTCCCAGGCGGAGGTCGGCGCCTCTGCGCCCCGTGGGCTCCCCGAGCCCGCCACGGACGTCCCGGCCGAGCAGAGCTGGGACTCAGCGAACCGGCGGGGAAGCCCCGCGAAGCCTACGCCTCGGGGAGAATTTCCTGCGTGTTCCGAGCGCGCCCAGCGCGACCTCTCCGTCCTGGGACCCCCGCGAACACCCCGTCTCGCGCGACCCTCCATCCCGCGAGCACCCTCCGGCGTCCCCCAGACCCCGCGTCCCCCGCTCTGTCCCCCGCGCGCCCCAAGTGAACGCTCCCCCAGCGCCCGGCGTCCGCGCCCCCCCGGTCCCGCCCCCCGACCCGCCCGCGCCCTCCCAGCTGGGCCTGCGGGGTGGGGCCTGCGGGCGGAAGTGCCCGGGGCGACTGTGGCGGAGACCGGTCGGGCCATGGGCGCCGGGGGCAGAAGCGGCGGCGGCCGCGGAGGCGGCAGAGGGTGCCCGGGCGGCGGCGGGGGCTGGCGGCGCGGGACGCGGGCCGGGTAGCGCTGGGCCGAGCTCGGAGCCATGGGCCGGGCTGGCACCGGGACCGGGGACGAGGCGGTGGCCGCGGTGGTGGCGGGGCCGCTGCTGCTGCTGCTGCTGCTCGCCCGGCCCCCGCCTGCTTCCGCCCGCGACAGCGGGAAGAGCGGTGAGCGGGGGGCGCGGGCGCCATCGGGGGCGTGGGGCCGGGGCCGCGGGCGGGGCGGGATTGTGACTCACCCCCGGCGCACCTGTGCGCTCATCTGGCGCTGGCGCGGGACTGGGGTCCCCGCCGCGGGTTGGGGGCTCAGGGTGGCCCTTTGCGGCGTTTCGTGTCCAAGGGGTCGAGGCGGGCGGGACCCCGCTCTTCCTTCTGGTTTCCCCGAACTAGGTTGGGCCACATCGGCCCCTGGAGCGCCCTCTCCTCTTCCTCCTCCCTCCAGAGCGCTCGGGTCCGGCGCCCCCGGCGCCCTCGGCGCGGGGAAGTGGAGGGGCCCAGGGGACTGCCCGGGACTCCAGATGGGAGGAGTGTCTGGGCCCTGAGCTCACCGGCCCCGTCCGGCCTGGGAGAGGGGCAGAGCCAGGAGAAAGTTGTTAGACCCTGGAGCGGGGCCCGTGGGCGTCATGGTTCCAGCCCTTCCACAGCGACCACCAGCCCTGGTACAGCCACTTTCCACCGCCCGCCCGGCTTCTGGGAGGAGGGACTGAGGAAAGGGCGCCCCTCTCCCCTCTTGTTTGGAAACTTTGCATTTCTGTTCCCTGAGGGTCGCCGTCCCTGACTGAGGTCCAAGGAGCCGGCTGGACCAGGGAGAAGGTGTTGCCCTTCCAGGGTCTGTACGGAGTAGGGACGTGGATGTAGAGACCGCCAGGCCTTGGCCACCCGGAGATGCTGAGGACTTGCCCAGGCTTCTGTGGCCTGGAACTCTCGAGGGGTCGTGTCCTTGCCGGCCGACTGGAAGGACCCACAGGTCCCCAGTCACTCGGGTGCCCAGGTTCCTGGCAGCTGATCCGATGCTGTTCCCTGACTTCCCGGCCCCCAGCCTCTCCCCCGCCCCTGAAATATTGCTCCTTTGAGCTCCTGTTTCTTCTGGGGGCTGTGCCTCCTGCTTTCTGAGCTTGGCACAGCTAGAGATGAAAAGCAGTTTTCCCCGAGGACCGTGCCGGGGATTAAATTGCTCCATGGCCAGGCGCAAAGCTCACGCCTGTAATCCCAGCACTTTGGGAGGCTGAGGTGGGTGGATCACCTGAGGTCGGGAGTTCGAGACCAGCCCGACCAACATGGAGAAACCCCATCCCTACTAAAAATACAAAAATTAGCTGGGTGTGGTGGCAGGCGCCTGTAATCCCAGCTACTCAGGAGGCTGAGGCAGGAGAATCGCTTGAACCCAGGAGGCAGAGGTTGTGGTGAGCTGAGGTTGCTCCATTGCACTCCAGCCTGGACGAAGGAGCGAGACTCCATCTCAAAAAGAAAAAAGAAAAAAAGAAAAAAAAAAATCACCTGGGTGTGGTAATGTGAGCCTGTGGTTCCAGTTACATGGGGGGCTGAGGCTGCCATGAGCTGTGTACATGGCACTGCACTCTAGCCTGGGTGACAGAGTGAGACCCTCAAAAAAACCAAAACCTTACTCCTTAGGAAACTGGCAAAGGATTCCCCTGTCCCAGAACGCAGGCCTGGTGAGGGGTCCCTGGGAGATGGAACACCTGGGTGTGGGCAGTGGAGAGGCCTGATGGGCTGGCTCAGCCCCTCACTCCTCCCAGCCTACTGTGGAGCACGTGCTCTGTGGCAACTGTGGGTGGTGAGGGTCTCCCATGGGTGCCTGTCCTGGTTTGGGGGATGTGGGTCAGGGGTCTTCACTCAGGTTCCCAGGACAGGGGCAGGGACTTGCATTCCCACCTTCCCCACCCAGCCCTGTGTCCGTGGAGGGGCTGTGGGGCAGGCAGGGGGGTGTGTAGCTGGCCCTCCTCACCCTGTGATCACCTCGGGCTCAGAGCACCGCTAACAGCCTGGTAGTGTGGGCGACTTGGGCAGGGAGCTTGGGCTACAGAGCCCTGGGAGAGGCCTGGAGGGGCTGTGAGTCCTGGGAGTCGGGAACTGGGTGTTAGGACAACCTTGAACAGATCTCTTATCTCTGTGTACCTGCTGAAACTTCACAGCCACCAGCTGGGTTCTAGGCGCCCTCAGGCTGGCGCTCCAGGGCCAGAGGGGCTGAGGGCTTTGCCCCAGCAGGCCCAGGGCTGTGTGCTGCCGGTGGCCTCCCCTGCCTGTCCCCACAGAGGCCGACTCTCTCCCGGGACACCGTGGTCCTGGGGGCTTGAGTTTTCTCTGCCCACATTATCAGGCCACAGCCTGGTGGGTGGGACCTGGTGGCCAGCAGACACCTGGAAAGCCTGGAGTGCGTCGTGGGTGGAGCCTGCCCCTGCCCCTGCCCAGCCCCCAGGCTGGGCTCCCCTGGAGCTTGGCTTGGCTTTTCCAACAGGCTGCTGTTGGCAGGTATATCGTTTCTTCGGGTGCTTCTATGGGAGGGTCACCAGGCTGGCAGGAGAGCCTGCTGCTCACCTGTCTCCCTCCTCAGGAGAGGCCTGGGCCTGAGCCAGCCACTCTCCAGTGAGACCGAGGCAGGGTTCCTGAGTGCAGGACGGGGAACTGCAGCGGAGGGAAGGATGCCACACCCTGCTGTGTCCACTGTGCATTTCCTCCTGAAACCTTTGTCATTAATTAACCTCGGAGGGAGGGCCCCCAAAGGGACGTGCCCTCCACCCTGACCTACCCAGGAGAAGGCTGGGACCCAGGGAAGGAAGGATGCCCAAGGTCACAAGGGCACGAGGCCGGAACTGGCACGGGGTCTGGGGGTGAGAGCCTGTGAGTCCTCGCCTGGGGCCATGAGCAGGATGTCTCCCACGGGCCCTTCTCCATCCCCGCACCAGGCATGGGCACGTTCCCTGAGGACAGTTAGGAGCCTTGCCCGCTTGGAATGCAGGGACCAGCTGTCCCCTTGTTCTCATGGCTGGCCAGGCTTCTGGCCTGGGTCCCTCCCGCACGCGGGATCTCCCCCTGGGTAAGGGGGAATTTGGGCTCTGGTCTGGCTGTGTCCAAAGACGTCATAGCCCAAGCAGGCAGCCAACCCATGGGGGATGTGGAAGGCTGAGAGGAGGTGGGAGGCCCGTGCCTTGGCCTTGGTGGCCAGGGCATCTGTGATGAGGGGCAGGGGCTCCTTCCTGACACCTGCTGGGTCCTTCAGCTTCCACCTGGGTTGGCCGTGGGGAGTGGGGTCTTCTCAGGTTGGAGGCGTTAGGGTGGCGATGGGTGCTGAGGTGCCCTGGGGCTTGTTTGGAAGCTGCTGCAGTAAGATGGCAGCTGTGAAAAGACCCAGATGCCAGGAGGGTGGGATGTAGGTCATTTGGGGAGGGATGGCAGAGGACTGGCTGAGGGGCCAGAGGGCGGCCGTGACCTTTACCAAGGTCAGAGTTGGTGTGCCAAGGGCTCCAGGTGGGTCCCCCGGGGCTTCCAGCCCTTTCCCTCTGGGGACCTCATCCTCCCTATCTGCGGCCCTGGAGGAGGGCGCCCAGCCTGGCTGACGCCTCCTTCTCCTCACAGAGGTGGGGCTGGTGTCCGAGCACTTCTCGCAGGCCCCGCAGAAGCTGTCCTTCTACAGCTGGTACGGGAGTGCCAGGCTCTTCCGCTTCCGCGTGCCCCCAGACACTGTGCTTCTGCGCTGGCTGCTGCAGGTCTCCCGGGAGGGCGGCACCGCCTGCACCGACGCAGAGATCACCGTGTAGGTGGCCGCCTGCCTGCCTGCCTGCCCACCCCCCGCGCCTGGCCAAGCCCTGTGCCTGAGCCCTGTGCTGCTCTCCCGTCTCCAGGCACTTCCGTTCTGGCGCTCCTCCGGTCATCAACCCACTGGGCACCAGCTTCCCAGACGACACCTCGGTGCAGCCCTCCTTCCAGGTCAGGGTGCCGCTGAGCGCTGCACTGCTAAGCAATGCCTCTGTCAACGTTTCCCACCCAGCCCCCGGGGACTGGTTCGTGGCCGCCCACCTGCCCCCCTCATCCCAGAAGATCGAGTTGAAGGTGAGAGGGGCTGCCCTCCGGGATGGAGGCAGAGAACCTCGCGGCGATGGCCAGTCCCTGCCGTGCACCTCTTTGGGGTGGTCCTTGCTCTAGGCTCCACACTGCGCTCTGGGGCCCGCCCTGCTCCCTGCATGCCTGGGGTTTCTGGTGGGATGCTGCCCTCATGCCTGCATTCTCTGACACCACTCCTGCCCACATCTGTTCTCTCCCTAGGGCTTGGCTCCCACCTGTGCCTACGTCTTCCAGCCTGACCTGCTGGTCACACGGGTGGTCGAGATTTCAATCATGGAGCCGGATGTGCCCCTTCCACACACTCTCCTCTCCCACCCCAGCTACCTCAAGTGAGCAGGGCCAGGTGGGGCAGCCCGGCTCTGGCCTGCGGCCCCACCTCAGATTGGGTGGAGCGGGTGCGAGAGCCTGGCCCTGAGCCCTGGGGTTGGCCTGGGAAGTTCTCCAGATGCCTGGCCTCCTTGGGTCCCCATGAGGTGGGCTGAGGAACGGCAGAGCCTGAGCCAGCTGTGTCCCCTTGCTGCAGGGTCTTTGTCCCCGATTACACGCGAGAGCTTCTGCTGGAGCTGCGGGACTGTGTGTCCAACGGGAGCCTGGGTTGCCCTGTGCGTCTCACCGTGGGCCCGGTCACCCTGCCTAGCAACTTCCAGAAGGTGCTCACCTGCACCAGTGCCCCCTGGCCCTGTCGCGTGCTGCTGCCCTCACCGCCCTGGGACCGGTGGCTACAAGTGACAGCTGAGAGCCTGGTGGGGCCTCTCGGGACAGTGACTTTCAGTGCTGTAGCTGCCCTCACAGGTGGGCCACACAGGGGCTGGAGGGATGGCCCTGCCCCTCCCCAGATCCCTAGACTTTCCTCCAACCAAACCCCTTGTCCTCTCGGCAGCTTGCAGGCCACAGAGTGTAACCGTCCGGCCCCTTCTGCAGAGCAGCCAAAACCAGAGCTTCAATGCCTCCACTGGTCTGCCCTCCCTGAGCCCCGACCACCAGGATCTGGGCAGGAGTGGCAGGGTGGACCGCAGTCCCTTCTGCCTCACAAACTACCCAGTCATGCGGGAGGACACGGATGTGGTGTCCGTGCACTTCCAGCTCCTGGACAGGGTCTCGGTGAGGGTGTGTCCGAACACACCGTCCATGATGCGACTGCGCCTGAACACCGGCATGGACAGCGGGGGATCCCTCACCATCTCCCTGCGGGCCAACAAGGTACCTGCTGTCTGCAAGCGGCCTGTGGCCTGGGCTCGGGCAGGGCGTCGGGCAGCCCCTGCAGGGCCTCCTCATTTACCTTGGCACTGGGACAGGCAACACAGTGACACCAGCAGGCATGGGCCAGGACAGGGGCCCATGTTGGGGGCACCTACACTGCTGGGCAGCCTTGCTCCTGTCAGCAGGCCCCAGGGTAGCTAGGGTCAGAGGTGGGGTGGAGGCAGGACATCCCAGGGCCTGGGGAGGAAGGGTCCCGGTGGGCCCTGGGCCTGTAGGAGTCTCAGAGAAAGGCACCAGCACTGACCGGGCGCGGTGACTCACACCTGTAATCCCAGCACTTTGGGAGGCCGAGGCGGACAGATCACGAGGTCAGGAGATTGAGACCATCCTGACTAACACAGTGAAACCCCGTCTCTACTAAAAATACAAAAGTATCAGCCAGGCGTGGTGGCGGGCGCCTGTCGTCCCAGCTACTCAGGAGGCTGAGGCAGGAGAATGGTGTGAACCCGGGAGGCGGAGCTTGCAGTGAGCCGAGATTGCGCCACTGCACTCCAGCCTGGGCGACAGAGCGAGACTCCGTCTCAGAAAAAAAAAAAGGCACCAGCACCAGGCTGAGCTGGCACGTGGGGCGGATGACCCCACTGCGGCCAGGGGCTGCTGGGGCTGAGCCAGCACTGCCTCCCTTTCCAGACAGAGATGCGGAATGAGACTGTCATAGTGGCCTGTGTGAACGCTGCCTCACCCTTCCTTGGCTTCAACAGTTCGCTCAACTGCACCACAGGTATGTTGGGCAGGCGTCACCATCAGGGTGGCCCCAGCCAGCTCCCCACCCCGGCCTCCTCTGATGGGGCCCTCTGGCTCCCCTGCAGCCTTCTTCCAGGGCTACCCCTTGTCTCTGAGCGCCTGGTCTCGCAGGGCCAACCTCATCATCCCCTACCCAGAGACAGACAACTGGTACCTCTCTCTGCAGCTCATGTGCCCTGAGAACGCTGAGTAAGTAGACCTAGGGCAGGGACGGGGGTCAGGCACCCTGCCATTTCACTCAGGATCGCAGCCAGGCTGCCTGAGGTTGGCATTCTGAGTGACCCAGCTAGAGGGGTGCTTCTTCCAGGGCTACTGAGAGCCGGGGGCCTCAGTGCTGGGTTCTCCTGTCCGTCAGCCTCTTGGGTGTGCGGGTGGCAGCTGGGCTGTCAGACCACTGCACCAGCTTTCCTGTGGCCCCTTCCTCAAAGGGAGTGTGAGCAGGCTGTGGTCCATGTGGAGACCACCTTGTACCTGGTGCCCTGTTTGAACGATTGTGGACCCTACGGCCAGTGCCTTCTGCTCCGCAGACACAGCTACCTGTATGCCGGCTGCAGCTGCAAGGCAGGTAAGGGCCAGGGCCCCGCCCACCCCAGACGCTGCTGCTGTTGGCTTCCAGTGCCGTGCCATGCCTTTCCCCTGGGGAAGCACCGCAGGGGGCTGGAGAGAGACCCCTGCAGGAGCAAAGCCTCCTCCCCACTCCCCTGTTCCCCACCAACCATCTGTCTGCCCGGCACAGGCACCAGGTATCCCCGGGGGTGATACTGCCTCCTGACCTTGGCCCCCGCCCACGGTGCCTACCCAGCTTGCTCCTGGGTGATGAAGGGGCTTCTCTGCAGGGTCCTGGGTGAGGGGTGGGCCCCGAGTTTCAGCAGTGCCCCCAGCCTCCGCCGTGGGGTTTTGTGCCCCCAGGCTGGCGTGGGTGGAGCTGCACGGACAACAGCACAGCCCAGACGATGGCCCAGCAGAGGGCAGCCGCACTGCTGCTCACGCTCAGCAACCTCATGTTCCTGGCCCCCATCACCGTCTCAGTGCAGCGATTCTTCCTGGTCGAGGCCTCCGTCTACGCCTACACCATGTTCTTCTCCACGGTAGGCCAGCCCCTCCTGCAGGGACTTGGGGTGGGAGGGCGGGATGGCGCTCACGGAGCCTCTCCACAGTTCTACCACGCCTGCGACCAGCCCGGGGAGGCGGTGCTGTGTATCCTCAACTACGACACACTGCAGTACTGCGACTTCCTGGGCTCCGGGGCGGCCATCTGGGTCACCATCCTGTGCATGGCGCGGCTCAAGGCAGTTCTGAAATACGTGAGTGGCCCTCGACGTAGGGTGTGGGCCCTGGGGGAGCAGGGCCTCCGAGTGCAGCCTGCGAAAGGCAGTACCGTGGGAGAGGCCGGACCTGGCGTTGGGCACAGCCCCTGGAAACCTCACATCTCGGCCGAGCGTGGTGGCTCTGGTGGCTCACACCTGTCATCACACCTGTAATCCCAACACCTGGGGGAGGATCCCGTGAGGCCAGGGGTTCAAGAGCAGCCTGGGCTCTACAAAAAATTGAAACGTTAGCTGAGCGTAGTGGGTGCATGCCTGTGGTCCCAGCCACCCGGGAGACGAAGGTGGGAGGATCGCTTGATCCTGGGCGTTGGAGGTGTTGGAGTGAACCGAGGTCACAGCACTGCACTCCAGCCTCGGTGACAAAAGAAAAGAAACCTCATGTCTTCTGTGATGCCACCCGGAAATGCGGGTCTGAGACCCTGCAGGCAGTTGTGCGGGGCAGTGCCGGCTGTTTGGAGGATGCCAGGAAGGAAGGTCGTAGGCAGGGGAGGCCAGGCCCCTACCCTCGAGAAGCCCCCACCCATGCTCCCTGGGTCCTTGGTGCCAAGGATGCTTTGGGGACTCTGTGGCAGCTGGCCCTGGCATGGGGAGACTCGTGCCCTGGGTTTGTGAGCTGCACGCTCTGCCCTCCCGTCTGCTCTGGGAACTGCAGGCTGGGTGCTGCCCCAAGGGGGTGCCCGTGGGAGCCCCACAGCCAGGGCAGGGGGGAGGCTGGGAAACACTAGGCTCCTGCAGGGCTGAGTGCAGGGCCTGAACCTGCAGATAGGCGGAGAGCTGGAGGTTGTGGGCAGAAGTGTCTGAGGGAGACTAGGGGGTGGGGGCCCCTCCCTATGGAACGGTGGGCGGGAGACTGAAGCCACCCTGATGGGGGATTCCTGGAAACCCAGGGGTACAGAGGGCTAGTGAGTGTGTGGGTGCAGAGCTGCCATATGTGGCGGTCCAGTTTGACCACCCTCTAGTCCCCCAGAGGTGCCTGCCTGGCCACATTCATCTGTGGATGCAATGCAGAAGCTGAAGGAGGGGCGTGTCCCTGCCGGCTGGCAGAGCTGGTCAGAGGCTGGCAGAGCTGGTCAGAGGGTGGCAGCAGCTCCGAGGGGGCAGGCAGAGGTGCTGCGGGGCCCTGGGGTGCACTTGCTCCTGCTGGGCCTTCAGCCCTCAGAGATGTCCCTGCAGTCATCCCTGTGTCTTGCTCAGGTGCTGTTTCTTCTGGGCACACTGGTCATCGCCATGTCCTTGCAGCTGGACCGCAGGGGCATCTGGAACATGCTGGGGCCCTGCCTCTTTGCCTTCGTGATCATGGCCTCCATGTGGGTAAGGAGTCGGGCTGGCTGGCACTGCTGCCCAGATGCTCGCAGAAGAGAGCCTGGCCCCTTGCTCTGGCCACGTTCCCGGTCTTGCTCCAACCAGTGAATGCCCGTATCTCCTGGGAGTTGCCATGGCACCCACAGAGGCCCAGCATGGCTGTGTCCCTGAGGCCTGGGCCTGAGGACCAGTGGCCTTGTGCCCTTGAGCCCCCTTGAAGCAGCCCACCCTTGTCATTGTGCTGCCCAGACCTGGGCAGGCGCCCAGTAACCACTGTTTCCGGGCCCTGGGAGCTGCGGCTGCACTGATGCCTGCGTGGCTGTTTTCTCTAGACTTACCGCTGCGGGCACCGGCGCCAGTGCTACCCCACCTCGTGGCAGCGCTGGACCTTCTACCTCCTGCCCAGCATCTCCATGGCCTCCGTGGGCATTGCCATCTATACCTCCATGATGACCAGCGACAACTACTACTACACCCACAGCATCTGGCACGTCCTGCTGGCCGGGAGCGCAGCCTTGCTGCTGCCGCCACCTGATGAGCACACCGAGCCCTGGACCTGCTCACAGAAATTCCCCTGCCACTATCAGATCTGCAAGAACGATCGGGAGGAACTGTACACGGTGACGTGACACCAGCCGGAGGACCGCTGCTGCTCTGATGACCTCTTCAGCCAGGAGCTGCATCGAGGGGGAGGCACCTGGTTCAGCCCCGGACAGATTAATTTCCAGCTGAATAAAATTGGCCTGGGTACCCTCTCACTTCCTCCCACTGAGGAGAGGGCCACCCCTCCCTCACACGCACCTCTCCCTGCCAGCTGCCTGCTGGCTGCTGAGGTCCCTCTGCAGATCCCAGCTGCTGTCTGCAGTGGCCCCTGGGGCCTGGGCTTGGTTACCTGGAGACCACAGGTGCCTGTGCGAGGATGGGGCTGTGTGCTCTGCTGGCCTGCGGGTGGCTAGAGATGGGGTGAAGGACTCCCTATGGTCCTGTTCCCTGGTGAGGCTGTGGTAAGAGACCCATGGAGCCCAGGAACCCTGAGCCCACCACTAGAGCTGGGAGCTGTGAACTCCGAGACCCCTGCTCCTGGCCCCTATGTGGCCCTGATGCCAGCCTGCTTGGGGCATGGAGGATCCCCCTCTGCTGCTGTGGTCATCATAGGGACTGGAGACCAAGGTCTCCACCAGAGCTGATGGGCGCTGGGGATGCAGGCTTCCGCCCCGCCCTTCCCTTTTTCTTGGCTCTGGAGCCTTGGGTCCCTGAGAAGAGTCTCCTGGGACTGGGGTGCTCTGCTGCTGTGGGGGTTTGGACCACAAGGAACCCCTACTCAGCCCAGTCCACCCACCCCAGCGTTCCTGGGCCTCCCTCTGGGAGCTTTCTCTGGTCCCAGGAGCTGTGGTGGTGTCTGCCCCTGCACTGGGCTGTCTCTGTGCCCTGTGGGTGTTCAGGAGACTGGGCTGTCTCTGCTCCTCGTGCAAGCCTCGTGGGGGAAGCCATGACTAGGCGCAGCACCTGGCCCCTCCCTGAGGCCTGTGAGTGTTGGATCCACTCTGGAGAAGTGGGCGGCTGAGACCTGGGTGGGGTCCTCCTACACTTGGCTCTGGGGGCTTCCCTGCTGGGTCTTGTCCGGGGTGTGGCTTTCCTGGGGGTCTTACCTCCCCCAGCCACCCCTGCCTTTGACCACCAAAGCAATCTCTAAGCTTATAAAAGAGAAACATGTATATATGGGGTGTTTTGGAGTAAAAGGAAATTCTAAGACATTAAGACATATTTTTCTGTAGATCTGATTTATCTGTGATTGGTGAATTTAATATTCTACAGTGATTTTTCAAACTAAACGAGTTTTTACATTTTTTCTGCGCTCCTTCCCTGGCAGGGTAAGTGGGCCCCGGGCGAACAACCCCCGCCCCGCCCGCGTCGCCCTTTTGCGGAAACGCTTGGGCCGCACATTGCCAATGGTGCCTTGAGCTGCTGCTGCTGTCTCTGCAGGGTATTTTTTACGGTCCCTAAAGGGGGCGGGACGAGAGGTAGACGGATGGCCTTTGCAGCCAGTCGGCGGTGGGAGGAGGTCCAGGCGCGGCAGACCGGCTTCCGGTTCCGGTGGGGCGCCGGGTTTAGAGCTCTGACAGGTGGGCGCGGGCTGGTGGGGTGCGGCGGGGAGAGCGCGGCAGAAGGGGAGGGGCAGGTGGGTGCAGGGCGGGGGCAGGAGTAGGGGGTAGGAGGTGAGAGTCCGAGGGCAGGAGTAGGAAGTAAGAGCGGAGGCAGGGGTAAGAGGTGAGAACCGGGGGCCGGGGTACGGGTAGGGGGTGAGAGCCTGGGGCCGGGGTAGGGGGTAGTGGTAGGTGGTGAAAACCGGGGGCTGGGGTAGGGGTAGGGGGTGAGAGCCGGGGGCCGGGGTAGGGGTAGGGGGTAGGAGATCAGAGCCGGGGGCCGGGGTAGGGGAGGGAGTGAGAGCCTGGGGCCGGGGTAGGGGTAGGAGGTCAGAGCCTGGGGCCGGGGTAGGGGGTAGGTGGTAGGTGATGAAAACGGGGGCTGGGGTAGGGGTAGGAGGCAGAGCTGGGGGCGGGGTAGGGGTAGGAGGTCAGAGCCTGGGGGCGGGGTAGGGGGTAGGAGGTCAGAGCCGGGGGCCGGGGTAGGGGGTAGGAGGTCAGAGCCTGGGGGCCGGGGTAGGGGGTAGGAGGTCAGAGCCTGGGGGCCGGGGTAGGGAGTGAGAGCTGGGGGCCGGGCCAGGCTGCAGGTGACTGCGAGCCCTCACCTCCCGCCAGGCCCGCGATGCCTCTACACAAGTATCCCGTGTGGCTCTGGAAGCGGCTGCGGCTGCGGGAGGGCATCTGTGCCCGCCTGCCTGGCCACTACCTGCGCTCCCTGGAGGAGGAGCGGACGCCCACTCCCGTGCACTATAGGCCTCATGGGGCCAAGTTCAAGATCAACCCCAAGAACGGGCAGCGGGAGCGTGTGGAGGACGTGCCTATCCCCATCTACTTTCCCTCCGAGTCCCAGCGGGGGTTGTGGGGCGGCGAGGGCTGGATCCTGGGCCAAAGATACGCCAACAACGACAAGGTGGGTCGGCAGGCGGCCTTCAGGGGCTCCTCTCAGGGCTTGACTGTGCGGAAAGCCCCGGGTACCTGGAGGGACGTGGATGGACTCTGGGGATTACAGCCTGGCGGAGACACAGCTCCAGCAAAGGGGCACGCAGAGTAAGAACCGCAGTTCTGGCAAACAGGACTGATAAATTAGGGGTGAGGTGGGGTGATTCAGGCCGGGGAGCAACCAGAGGCCGTGGGGAGTCGGGGTAACGTTAGGATGAGGAGGAGGCCTGTGTGTGGAGCAGAGCAGGTCCGGGAGGCCAGCAGAGCTTGGAGGCTGCTTATGGTGGACTTCCTGGCGGGACTGCTGAAGCCTCTGGGGAGACTTGTGTCACCTCCAGCCTGCAATGTGACGACCTGTGAACTGTGGGGTTGCACATATTTCTGAAACACATGCAGCAACCATGTGACAAGGGCGGGAACGCCCAGCTTGCTGGGGAGCAGCTGACTTCTGGGTACACAGCCAGGACCAGGGGTTGGGCTAGGGCAGCACTGGGCTGGGGGCCGGCCCACTCAACTCCAAGTCCCCAGTCTGACAGCAGTGGGTCTGTGATGGAGTCTCCCAGGGGAGGGTGAGGGCAGTTGCCCTGGGTCCCCCTTGGTCTGTAGGAGGAAGCAGCAGTACTCACGCGGGCTCCGTTGCACCCCCAGCTCTCCAAGAGGCTGAAGAAGGTGTGGAAGCCACAGCTGTTTGAGCGAGAGCTCTACAGTGAGATCCTGGACAAGAAGTTCACGGTGACCGTGACCATGCGGACCCTGGACCTCATTGATGAGGCTTACGGGTTCGACTTTTACATCCTCAAGGCAAGCAGGGTGGGGCGAGTCAGTGCACAGCAGGGTCTGGGATGGGCCAGTCAGACTCTAAGGGAGCCCCAGGTCAGCCTCACACCGGGGCACGCTGGGATCTGTGCAGGAGAATCACTGGGAAAGTGTGAATGGGGCCGTGCCCCTTTCTGGCCAGCACCTGTGGGGTTTCCTGCCTGCAGGAGAGGCCGTTGCTCTGTGGGTGGCTGACTTGCCCGTGGGGCCTGAGGGAGCACAGCTGACCTTTTCCTGCTCTTGCACTTGCTTCTGTTCTGATCCCACCCCTGTGTTGGGGTGCTGAGGCGGCCCCACCTGGGCCTTCTCTGTCCTGCCCTGGGACCACCAGCGGCTAGAGAGGAGCCGGGTGGGTTGGCTGGAAGGGTAGGCGGGGCCCTGCCACCAGCACCTGGCCCCATGTGAGCCTCCTGCCAGACCCCGAAGGAGGACCTGTGCTCCAAGTTCGGGATGGACCTGAAGCGAGGGATGCTGCTGCGGCTTGCCCGGCAGGACCCCCAGCTGCACCCCGAGGACCCCGAGCGGCGGGCGGCCATCTACAACAAATACAAGGTGAGGTTTTCCATCCCGCTCCCTGCCCCTGGGGCCTCCTGGCTCGGCCCTGGGCCTCACCGCCCTTTCCGTCTCCGCCTGCCCAGGAATTCGCCATCCCAGAGGAGGAGGCGGAGTGGCTGGGCCTCACGCTGGAGGAGGCCATTGAGAAACAGAGGCTTCTGGAGGAAAAGGTGAGTGTGTGAGCACTGCTGCCTGCCCAGGGCCTGGTGTCCGGGGTCTGGGAGTGTGCTGCCTTGGAGAGCCTGCACGAGGGGCTGCTGCACCGGGTGGGCTGGGGGAGGAGCTGCTGCTCTGCATTGCCCCCGCAGAGGGGCATGGCCCGCTCCCTCCTCTCCAAGTCCCCACCCTGTCCTGCCACAGGACCCTCAGTAGGAGGATTGGGTTCCTGCACCGAGGGTCTGCTCGGCCACCAGCATCCCAGGGTCTGGAGCCTGTGGTAGCTGTCGGGACAGGGAGCCCCTGATGGCATGGCAGTTGGCTGCCCCCTTCCCCGTTTATCCACAACCACAGGGATGGGACAGGGGCAGGTGTGTGCCTCCAGCGTCCCCAAGGGAGGGGGTCTCTCATCTCACGGACAGGGCTCTGCCCTCCAGGGCCTCTCATGCCCCAGTTCCTCTGGGCGGCAGCTGCTGGTCCCATCCCCACCAGAACTCCAGCTGCCCTGGGCTTCCCTGGCCTCACCATGAGCCCCTCTTTCCTTCAGGACCCTGTACCCCTGTTCAAGATCTATGTGGCGGAGCTGCTCCAGCGGCTGCAGCAGCAGGCACTGTCAGAGCCGGCAGTGGTACAGAAGAGAGCCAGTGGCCAGTGACCACACAGCTCCTCCGTGCCTGACCACCAGGCTCAGCCTTCCCTGCCAGGCTCTTTGCACTGAGGACACAGATCCCGGGGAGCTGTGAGGGCCACTCGTGGGCAGTGAGTGGATCCTGGTTTTGTGTGCTGCCCATGTACCTTCCAGCCTGGGGCCAGCTTGGCAGGGATCCCCAGGAGGCCTGGGGCCGCTCGGTTCCTCCCAGGCGGGGCCCCCATGCTTGGGGCAGTGCTGCTTGTGCCCGTGGGGCCGGGAGCGAGTAAAGTCTGGGCCAGGCTGTGTGTGCGCGTCTTTGCTTTGAGGATCGGCGTTTTCTTTGGGGACCCTGATCCTGTCACCCCTGGCCCTGCTGTCCCTGAGACCTCGGATGAGATGTGGGCATTGACTCTGGCTGCCTGTCCCCAGCTGAGCTGCAGAGAGCGAGGTTTGATTCTGTGTTTTGTGGTTGTTTTTTTTTTTTTTTTTTGAGATGGAGTCCCGCTCTGTCGCCCAGACTGGAGTGTGCAGTGGCGCAATTTCAGCTCACTGCAACCTCCGCCTCCCGGGTTCAAGTGATTCTCCTGTCTCAGCCTCCTGAGTAGCTGGGATTACAGGTGCCTGCCACCACGTCCGGCTCATTTTTGTATTTTTAGTAGGCGTGGGGTTTCACCGTGTTGGTCAAGTCTCGAACTCCTGATCTTGTGATCTGCCTACCTCGGCCTCTCACCGTTTTTTGTGTTTTTTCTTTTTTTTTTAAGATGGAGTCTCACTCTGTCATCCAGGCTGGCGTGCATCTATGTGATCTCGGCTCACTGCAACCTCCAACTCCTGGGTTCAAGCGATTCTCCCACCTCAGCCTCCTGAGTAGCTGGGATTGCAGGCACCTGCTGTCATGCATGACTAATTGTATTTTAGTAGAGAAGGGGTTTCACCATGTTGACCAGGCTGGGCTTGAACTCCTGACCTCAGGTGATCCACCTGCCTCGACCTCCCAAAGTGCTGGGATTACAGGTGCAAGCCACCGCCCTGGCTGGATTCCGTGTCTTTCTTTCCTCTGGTAGAGGGTCTAGTGTAGCTGGGGGCATCCAGGCCTGTAGCCGGATGATGCCCGTTCCCTCTCCATTGCACATTCTTGCCCTTCTCGAACATTCTCCAGAGCAGGGCAAGGGAGGCTGTGGTCTGGTTCTTCAGGGACTGGAAGGAACCAGGAGGGGCAGGCCTTCAGAGGGCCCTGCTGGTGCAGCTGCCTGAGTCAGGAGCCTCTCCCTGGTCCGCACTGTCGGGGCAAGTGGTACAGGAGGTGGGGATGACACGAACTTGGGGACCTGTGACCTTGGTGTCCCCTCCTGCTACTTCCCACTTGACCTGCAGGGTGGAGGTATGGCTAGTAGGAAGCCGGGCTGTGTACCCTAAGGCTTTTCCTGCCCTGAGGTTTAGGGGTGCCTGGCCCTCTCCCCTGACTCTTACCTGGATATCCTGGTCCTCCGGACCCATTCAGTTCTCCTAGGGAGCACAGGGAGGGCTCCCCCAGCCGCATGTGCAGAAGGACAAGGGGGTTTTATGTCCCCGGAGCCTAAGCCAGCCCCAGCTGGTGGCAGGATGGGGTGAACTGGAGGCAGCTGCCCGATGTGGGCCTGCTGGCTGATTGAGGGGCCCTGAGCTCCTAAGAGGGCTGTGGCAGAGTCCAGAGAGACCGGCTGGCCCTGCAGGGCTGTATAGGAGCCCGTGGCTCGCGGGGCCACAAGGGGTCACTGTGTCAGGACCTGCCTGGTTCAGAGCCCTGGGAGTGCCCACGAGGTCTCTGTCCACGCCAGGCACCTCTGCTCTGCCCTCTGCCCACGTGTCCTGCTGCTCTGCATACCAGTGCTCTCCATGCCAGTGCTCTCCATGCCAGTGCTCTCCATACCAGTGCTCTCCATGCCAGTGCTCTCCATGCCAGTGCTCTCCATGCCAGTGCCTTCACGCGGTGCCCCTGCTTTGTGAACGAAGCTGAAAAAAACTTTAGGCCAGGCACGGTGGCTCAAGCCTGTAATCCCAGCACTTGGGGAGGCCGAGACGGGCGGATCACGAGGTCAGGAGATCGAGACCATCCTGGCTAACATGGTGAAACCCTGTCTCTACTAAAAAAATACAAAAAACTAGCCAGGCAAGGTGGCAGGCGCCTGTAGTCCCAGCTACTCGGGAGGCTGAGGCAGGAGAATGGCGTAAACCCGGGAGGCAGAGCTTGCAGTGAGCTGAGATCCAGCCACTGCACTCCAGCCTGGGCGACAGAGCGAGACTCCGTCTCAAAAAAAAAAAAAAAAAAAAATTAGCTGGGCATGGTGGCAGGCACCTGTAGTCCCAGCTACTCAGGGGGCTGAGGCAGGAGAATGGCGGGAACCCGGGGGCAGAACTTGCAGTGAGCCGAGATGGTGCCACTGCACTCCAGCCTGGGCGACAGAGCGCGACTCTGTCTCAAAACAAAACAAAAACAAAAAAAATGTATGAAAAGCAGACAGTGCTTAGCCAGTCCCTTTCCCAGCTCTGTGGGGCCATAAGGCTCAGCCCAGCTGCCCACACCACGAGTGCTGTTCCAGGCCCCAGCTCTAGCCGGAGTTGGGATGTTCTGGCCACTCCCTGCCCCCTATAGTTCCGGTGTTCAGCTCTGAATTTAAGCCAAGCCCCCTCCAGTCCCTCATCTTGCCCCTGGCTCCCGGATGGTGTGTGTGTCCAGCACGTGCCAGCTCAGGCCTCGGCAGCTGCCCCTCACTCACCACCTGCTCCTTCCCACCCCAACCAAGGCCCCAGGGCAAGCAGGGCTCATGCCAAGGCCAGTAGGGTTTCCTGGGTCAGACTCCGGGGGCCCCAAGGGGTGAGGGGCCAGGCTTGGCAGTGGGCTCGCAGGTGTTGGCCTCGGCCTCCCTGTTGGCTGTGGTGGAACGTGCTTATCAGTGTCCTGACCTGTGTTGACTCAGGGTCGTGGGTCTGGAACCAGGCTGCCAGCAGACCAGTGAGAGGAGCTGCATTTGGCCTCAGCAGGTCACCTCCTGTGCCAGTCGCCTCGCTGGAGCCCACGGCAGGGGAGGCCAGGCTGGACGGAGGTGGGGTCTGGGTGTGGCCAGGGCCCTGACTGCTTTCTGGTCAGAGGCCACAAAAGTGCTAGACGGAGAAAAGGGCAAGAGGCCCTCCGTGAATGCCGGACCCATCCCCCAAGATCAAACCATGACTCAGTTCTGGGACAGGCCCAGCAGCTGGATCCAGCATGCTATTCTGCCTCCTGGGATGTGGGGAGGGGTCCCAGGGACTGTACCGGTTCCGACATGGACGTGGGGAACCCAGAACCGAGCTGGGAGCCTGGGGAGCCGACCTGGGAATGGCTGCCAGCCACCCTTCCCTGTCCTCCCTGTGCCCACCCCACACCTTCCTGCCCTGCCTGTGCCCACCTCACCCCTTCCAGAGCCAGGTCAGGCTGGGGCCACCGGACCCTCCTGCCGTCCTCACCAATCACAACTGTCAGGCTCCTTCCTGAAGTGTTGGACTCCGTCTGTGAGAACGGCCAGTTCTCCCTCACTGAGGCCTGCAGACCTTCAGGCACCAGGAGTGGGAGAGGGGTCTGTGCAGAGCAAGATGAACCCCACAGGAGGCAGAGCTGCCCTGGGCCAGCCTGCACCAGCCCCAGCCTCTCAGAGCCCTCAGGGGCCAGGAGTTCCCCACCGTGTGTCCCAGGCTTGGCAGAGGCCATGTGTCTCCATGACAACAGTCAGCGGCGGTGTTGGGCAGAGACTGGGCTGTGGACTTCAGGGTGGATTCCGGGGTGGACCCTCACCATGGCTATGGGCAGGGGTCCTTTTGAGGGTAGAAAACTGGAGACCTGGAAAAGGCGTCAGTGACCTGATCACATAGAGACCGGGAAGCCAAGGCCAGGAAGGGTAGGGTGGAGTGGATGTGAGGCTGGCCTGTGGCACCCAGTCTCAACTCCATGTCTGACCCCTGACCCCAAGGGTCTCGCCTGCTTCCTGAGTCCTGCTCAGGTGCACAGAAGCAGCAGGATAGTGGAAGGAAGGGTGTGGAGAGCAGACGGGCCCTCTGGGTCGCTTGGCACCTCTGCTCCTGTCCTGTGCCCCCGTCAGTGTGCTGGGAGCCCAAGGGAGCTGCCAGGAGACCACTGTGTGTCCCTTGGTCCTGCTTAGGGCTCCACCTCCACCTTCAGTCCTTGGCCGCCCTCTCCCTCTCACCAGTGCCCATCTGTAACACCAACCCTCTGCCGGCCCCAGGCACAGGCTGGGTTGTGTGGGGCTCCCAGGCTCCCTCAAGTCCCTGTCCCTCCGACACCCACCAGCCACCAAAGCTGGAACCCTGGCCACATGGCCACACCCAGCAGCCTGGGCTCCCTCGCAGTCCTGGCTCCCTCTGTTGCAGTGCCCCGCAGCCCTCCCTAGGCTGGCTGCAGCCGTGGACCATCCTCCCCAACCGCTGCCTGCTGTCCCAGGCTGGCGTCCCCACCCACACTCTGTCCCCAGACAAGCTGGTATCTCTGAGCATGGCATGGGGGGTGGTGCTTCAAGGCTGGGTTCCATCCTGGGACAGGTGGCTCACGACCAGGCCAGTGTGAAGAAGCCTGGAGCTAGGCCCAGGGTCCTTGGGGAGCAGCCGCGGCCCAAGACCCCCGGCGCCCAGGCCATACCAGGTTCCCTGGGACCGGCCCTGAAGTCGCCCTCTTGAAGGTGGATCCCCGTGGACCATACTGCAGGCTCCCCTGGCTCCCGGGTCCCTCTGCTGGCCTTGGCAGTGGCCTCCCTGGGCTGCAGCAGCCCGAGGCTCTCGCTTGCTCCTTGCAGCCCTGGAGCAGGTCATCACCAGATTCTGCTCATCAGGTGCTGGGCCTGGGCCAGGAAGGGGGACTTAGCTTCCCAGGCTTAGGGGAGGCCTTTGAAGGGGTCTTGGCCGCGCGGTGCTGCTGCCAGGGAGCTTGGACAAGCCAACATTGTTTCTGGCTGTCACAGGGCTGGGGGTGGGGGGTGGCTCTGAGGATGCTCAGTGCCCTGCAATGCCCAGGGTGACGGGTGAGAAGCCTGGTCTCCGGACATATAGGAAAGCTCTGCTAGGGGCCGATGCTGATGCACCCTGGAGGGAAGAGGCATTCTCAGGACGCAAGAGGGCACTGCAGCCCAGGGGGAGAGCAGGTGTAGCCGCAGGTGTGTGGCTGATGGCCAGACGGTCTGCTCAGCGTGGCCAAAGACCCAGAGTCCTGCCCGGCGGGAACCCCAGGTCCAGGGAGCAAGGCCGTGGGAGGGGCCTCAGGGGGCTTGTGAGACAGGACTGTGAGCACATGAGTATATTCCAAGGGCTGCAGCTAACGAGAGGGTGGTAGAGTGGACTGTGGGCAGAGATAAAGCTGGCAGCCTTTGCCGTCTGAGGTGGGTGAGAGCTTGGCTCTGCCCACTGGGGCTAGGAAGTTCTCCCTGCTCCCCCTCCCACTGCTTCCACCCTTTATTTTCCCACCAGAGTGTGCCTGGCCTTCAGCCCCTGGGGCAACCCTGACCTGAAGTCCTCCTCTCAGCAGGGGCTTCAAGGCCAGTGCTTCTGCCTCCGCTGGGGGTCAGGCAGGGCACGCAGTGGCCCCAGACAGGCCGGGAGAGGGACAAGGACCCCACACACTGGACATGAATGAAACACATGCAAACGCTTAACAGCTGTTGTGGGGACAGCCACCATGCAGCCATGCCCACCTCGCTCCTCCAAGGGACAGCCACCACGCAGCCATGCCCACCTCGCTCCTCCAAGGGGACCCTGGCATGGGCCCACGGGCAGCGCCGCCTGCTCCCTCGGCAGTCAGGAGTGGCTCGGGGGTGGCGGTGTCTAAAGGGGCTGGTTGCCATGGCTACCATAGGGTTCCGAGGCCCGTCATCTGGTCCCTGCCTCAGCCAATCGGCGGCGGGAGCCCGAGCTGCAGCCCAGAGTCACGCTTCTGCCTCCCAGCCACACAGTGGCCAAGAGCAGGGACCTGCTTCCCAGAGTGGCTGAAAGTGCTCGGACGGACGGCCAAGCCCATCATGGCGGACAGCGGGACGGTGGGGCGTGAGCAGGCACACGGAGCCAGGCAGGTGAGGTAAGCCGGGCAGGCGGCCGGGCGGACAGGTGGACGCGCCTCCTCTGCCCATTGTTCTCGCGGCTGCGGCCCTGCCCTCGGCCCACCCCACCCTCAAGCGCAAGCCCACACCCAGCGCCCGCACCCTCACCCTCAGACCCTCTCCGGGTGTCCCCAGGAAGGGTCAGGGGAAGAGACCAAGGGAGCAGGGTGAGGCAGGATGGACCCTGAGGGACCTCGGACCCCAAAACCGCCCTGGTGGGTCTTCCACGTCAGGTTTCACATAGAGGCGGCATCAAAGACCCCCGACTGATCCAGGCCAGCGTCCCGGCCACCGCTCCAGGGTGACGAGCCATGTCAAGTCGGTGCCATTTAAGCAGCATTTTTTCGAGGAAAAAAAAAAAAGAAACAGAAGCGATAAAAAGAAAAAAATGTCCACCTATGACAGGGGAAGCGGCCAGCCCGATGGATCAGAAGCGCCAAATCCCATTACTCGGGACTTCAGGGACAGGCCCTGCAAGGGCGGCTGCGATTAAGAGCTTGTCAGTGGAGTCTCCTTTGGAGATCAAAGCGGGGCGTGCTTGTGTGTGTGCATGTGCACGTGTGTGCGCGTGCATGCGTGGACGGGCAGGAAAGGACACGGTGCGGTGACAGCAGAGATGTCGTGCACCACGGCACTGTGGGACCCACGCGTCGCCTGCACGGCCGTCTCCATGCCGCTTGTGTCCTTGCTGCTGTGTGCGACGCGTGTGGATGCCGCTGGGGGCCTGGGCCGGACACCTGGTCCCGGCACCCGCGCCCTGTGGAAGACCTCCACCTCCTGCTAGAGGCTGTCCCTTCCCCAAGTTCTGCCCAGAGGAGCCTGCGGGGGCCGAGCCGGGTGTGAGGACAGCCGTGGCCACGTCTCCTCCCCCTGACCACGCCCTGCTGTCCACAGAGGCCTTGAGCTCTCATTTGGCCTGGCAGGCGCGCCCTGGGGGTTCAAAGCTCCCGTCGACATGATTGTTAGGTTATTAGGTAAACTCTGAGAAGCAAATCTTTTAATCCACTGTGGCTAATCCAGTGCACTTTTGTTTGCCACGACAGACGCTGCGGCAACAAAGGGGCCTGGGGCCCGGCACAGACAATCACACACTCAGAACTTGGCCGCGGCCGCAGGGTTCCTAGGCAGCAGAGAGAGACATCTTGGGACAGCCGAGCAGAGGGAGGCAGTGGAGGGCACAGGTGGACGGGAGCACAGGTGGGCTGGGGTGAAGGTACCTGCCCGCTGGGGGCCGCACTTCCTCACCTCCCATTTAATGTCCCCTTGCCAGCTTGAGAGGGTACCGCTGGGCTCTGGGGTGTGCAGGCATCGGGGCCGCTGGGGAGAGTGGGTAGAAAGATGAGCACCAACCGGAGGACGGCGGCGCCCGGAGAGTCCTGTGGGATAGAGGCCATCAGGGCAGGGAAGGGTATTCAGGTGAGGGAACAGCAGGGACAAGGACTGGGGTTGGTGGGGCAGGGGCAGGAGTGCCCCCAACAAGGACAGGAAGCGGCCTGAGGCTGCCCAGGGAGGTGGGACTTCACCTGCTGCTTCCTGAAGTCAGCCCGAGGCCCCTCGGGGCATGGCCCCTGCACTTGGATGCCACCTTTTTTGGGAAAACAGCACTGAGGTTGGGGAAGGCCAGTGGGCCCTACCCTGTACTCACGATGTGCCTGGAACACCAGAATTGGGCCACGGCCAGCCGTGGGCTCCGTCCCACCACCCAGCCTGTCAGGGAGCCAACACACCTAGCCCAGAGTCAGGTCTTGCTCTCACCCAGACTGGTAGTGGAGTGGCACCATCTTGGCTCACTGCAGCCTTGACTGCTCAGGCTCAAGCCATCCCCATCTCAGCTTTCCGTGCACCTGGGACCACAGGCGCACGCCACCATGCCTGGCTAATTAAAAACAATGCTTCTGTAGAGACCGGGTCTTGCATTGTTGCCCAGGCTAATCTTAAACCGCTGACTTCAAGTGATCCACCCACCTCAGTCTCCCAAAGTGCTGGGATTACAGGTGTGAGCCACCGCGCCTGGCCCACATTTTCTATTTTCACGAAAAGTGGTGCTCTATGTGTGTGGCCTTGCAGCATCTCTCCGGGGTGTTATATCTCCTTGTTCTCTGTTGGGCTCGGGATGAGGGCACAGGCAGCATCTGGCCTCTCCCGTGGGCTCAGAACTGATAGAAAAAGAAGACTCAGGGATGAGAGCTGGGGCTTGCCTTACGCCTTACCACCTGGAAGGCCACGGAGGGTGGTGGTTGGTGGCTGTGCCTGCGATGGAAAGTGCAGTCCTCCCTCACCCGAACTCCCCCTCCGGGGGCCTCCCCTGCCTGCCCACTCCCACCTCTCACACCTATGGACTGGGTGGAGGGGTGGGGAAGTGGCAGACAGGAAGCGGCTGAACCCAAGGCTTCCCTCGGCCTCCAGTACCCTGGATCAGAATCATCCGTCCTTTCCCCCCGCTCCCCTTACACTGGTGTAGGGACGGTGGCTACACAGCATCCGTCTCTGCAGCTGGCTGTCTCTGTCACACATCGTACAGTGGCAAACACTCCCCAACTAATGTCCCTGGAGACGGTGGCTGCACAGTCTATCTCTGCAGCTGGCTGTCTCCGTCACACATCGTACAGCGGCAAACGCTCCCCAACTAACGTCCTTGCGTGTCTTCTAGGATTTCCTTTGAGTCATTTTTTTTTTTTTTTTTTTGTTGAGACGGAGTCTCACTCTGTCGCCCAGGCTGGAGTGCAGTGGCCGGATCTCAGCTCACTGCAAGCTCCGCCTCCCGGGTTCACGCCATTCTCCTGTCTCAGCCTCCGAGTAGCTGGGACTACAGGCGCCCGCCTCGTCGCCCGGCTAGTTTTTTGTATTTTTAGTAGAGACGGGGTTTCACCGTGTTAGCCAGGATGGTCTCGATCGCCTGACCTCGTGATCCGCCTGTCTCGGCCTCCCAAAGTGCTGGGATTACAGGCTTGAGCCACCGCGCCCCGCGAGTCATTTTTTATAAGTAGTGTCCTCAGTTAAGTGGATAAACACATTTAAGGCATCAAAACTTTATTATTTTCTTTTCTTTTCTTTTTTTTTTTTTTTTGGCAGTGGCATGATATCAGCTAACTGCAACCTCTGCTGCCCAGGTTCAAGCAATTCTCCTGCCTCAGCCTCCGAGTAGCTGAGATTACAGGCACCTGCCACCGCGCCCAGCTAATTTTTGTATTTTTAGTAGAGACGGGGTTTCACCATATTGGTCAAGCTGGTCTTGAACTCCTGACCTCATGATCCATCCGCCTCGGCCTCCCAAAATGCTGGGATTACAGGCGTAAGCCACCGCGCCCGGCCTATTATTTTCTTAATTTTTATTTCTTTGAGACACGGTCTTACTCTGTTGCCCAGGCTGGAGTGCAATAGTGCAATCACAGCTCACTAAAGTCTCCAACTCCTGGGTTGAAGTGATCCGCCTGCCTCGGCCTCCCAAGTAGCTGAGACCATAGGTGCGCAACACCACGCCCAGCTAATTTTTAAATATTTTTTAGTAGAGACAAGGTCTCACTGTGTTGCCCAGACTGATCGTGAACTCCTAAGCTTAAGTGATCCTCTGGCTTTGGCCTCCCAAAGTGCTAGGACTACAGGTGTGAGCCACTGTGCCTGGCCTTTTCTTTATTTTTACTTTTATTTTTTTGAGAGAGTCTCACTCTGTCACCCAGGCTGGAGTGCAATGGGGCGATCTCGGCTCATTGCAACCTCTGCCTCCCAGGTTCAAGCGATTATCCTGCCTCAGCCTCCTGAGTAGCTGGGACTAACGGTGCCCGCCACTACGCCCGGCTAATTTTTCTATTTTTAGTAGAGACGGGGTTTCACCATGTTGGTCAGGCTGGTCTCAAACTCCTGACCTCGTGATCCACATGCATCGGTCTCCCAAAGTGCTGGGATTACAGGCGTGAGCCACTGCTCCCAGCCAGTCACTTTATTTTCAAAGTATTCCTTCTGGCTGGGCGTGGTGGCTTGGGCCCATAATCCCAGCACTTTGGGAGGCCGACGCAGGTGGATCCCTTGAGCTCAGGAGTTAGAGACCAGCCTGGGCAACATGATGAAACACTGTCTCTAGCAAAAACACAAACTATTAGTGGGGTGTGGTGGCGCACGCCTGTAATCCCAGTTACTCGGGAGGCTGAGGTGGGAAGATAACTTGAGAATGGAAGGTGGAGGCTGCAGTGAGTCAAAATCACACCACTGGGCTCCAGCCTGGGCAATAGAGTGAAACTCCATCTCCAAAAACAAACAAAAAAGCATTCCTTCTATGTCTACACTGAAGAAAATAATTTCATGTCTGCTCTTAAGTTTTTCATTTGGTGCCTAGAAACAAAACCTGATTAAATGTCATCCATGGTCAATCAAATAAAAGCCTTCGTGGCAAACTCGCACTCGAAGCAAAGGGCGTTTGCCCCTTCTGTGAGGAAGGGAGGTGGCTGAACCTCACCCTGCACACCACAGGCCCCCACGTGCCTCCCTGCCCTCCTCAGGGCCTTCCTCTACATCTCTCTTGCCTGGCCTGCCTCTGGTCTCCCCCTAGCCGTGCCAGACTCAGAGAATCTCCTCTCCATACCAACACCACAACCTGCTTTAGAAGGGCTGCTGCATTTCCTCCAGGCTTTCTGACCCCTTTCCTGTCCCTGCAGGGCAGGGGCCCCGAGGAGCTGGAGGCCCAAGGGCCTTGTTCTGGTCCCAGGGCTTGGGGACACCTGCCACCGAGGGCCAAGAGGAGGATGGACATGGACAGAGCCCCGAGAGCCTGGCCCGGCCGCAGCGGCAGCTCTGCAGAACCAAGGCAAGCATTGGGGACCTTGCTGGGAGTGGGGGGCACGGCCAGTGTCTGAGGTCCTGCTGTCTGGCCATCCAGGACTCCCTCATCCCTGGAAGCTGGGCTATAGCATGGAGGCCACACACTCTGTCTCCTCTAAGGTTCTGAGGCTGAATGGGCTAGGGGGGCTTGCGGGGAGGACCCAGTGTCCAGCATTGTGGGACCTGGCAGGGCGCCTGCTGCCAGGACACAGCGGGACCAAGTGTTGGCGTAGCAGTACAGCTTCCTTCATATCCCCAGCCCCTGCTCACCTGCTCTGAGCATCTAGGAGGTGGGCCTGGGCCCTTGGCAGGCTGGGGACAGCCTAGTGGTCCTTATCCCATGCTGCCCCCTTTCCCACACAGCAATGCTGGTTCGGACACCATGCTGAGTGCTGGCAGGGGCGAGGGCTGGCAAGGGCGTGGGCTGGGAGGCTTCCACCCATGGTTCCCCATGCGTCCCACCTGTGGGAATCTGGTAGGGGGTGGGCTGGCGGCTCAGGGAGCCTGGAGCTGGGACTTCTGCGCTTGCCTGGGAGCTCTGAAGGATGAGGTTGGGCACCCAGGGTGACACAGCCCAGGGAAAGACATGGGGTTGGTGTGAGAGGTGCCTGGAGGGAGCTGGGGGGTATGGACATGATGGACACAGAAGCACAGAGGCGGGCAAGTGGCCAGATGCATCTAAGGGAGGGCATGGGGGAGGCGCCGTTAGGAAAGGCCCTGAAGGGCTGTGGGCACCAGAGAGCCCTGGGAGACCTAAAGCAGAGGGCAGCTAGATGAGGGTCGTTGGCTCAGGTGTGGGGTGGACGAGGTGGGGAGCCCTCACCCAGCAGGAGGCGAGCTGGTCCTGTGTGGCCTGAACTGCAGCCGTCTCCTCTGTTAAATGGGGGTATAGCTGACCTCAGGGGGCTGCCTGGGGCGTCCTGGGAGGTGCCAGGCCCAACAGTGCTCTGGGAGGGACAGGGCTGATCCTGGTACTCACATCCTCCTCCTTGGGGAGGCAGGGCCTGATGGTCAGCTGAGGCCTGGGTGGAGAGCAGAGGGTTGGTTCTGACAGGGTTGGGCTGGCCAGAGCTGGTGTGGGGGCTGCTGCTGGGGTCCTGTGCCTCTCTGCTGTGGGATTCCTGGGGCTGTGACCTTGTGCTCTGTGGCCTGCAGGGCAGGTGGTACGGATCTGGGCAGCCAGGATGGCAGGATTGGACTGCACCCCTTGGCAGGGCCGCTGTGGAGACAGCCCAGGGGAGGGGCTGCAGGGTTCCAGACACTCCAGTGGCCTTCCTCTCAGGCTGGCCTGGGCAACGGAGGGAAGGAGAACCCTTCTCTGATACTAGATGGTGCCTGGGAGAAATCAAGGCAGAGGATCCTAGCCGGTGGGCTCCTTGGAGGTTGTGGCTCCTGTCCGGGTGGCAGCCAGCACATATTGGGGCCTAATGTGTTCCCTGGCGCTGTAAGTCCCGGCTGCCTGGGGACTCAGGAGGGTGGAGCCCACGCCACCTTCCAAGGGACCTGGCCATCCCTGCCTGCCGACCACCCAACTCCTGGGAGCCTGCTTCCCTCACGGCGGCTGGCAGGCCGTGGCGGTCCCCGCGGGGGCCTCCGGTCCAGGGCCCGCGGGGCAGGGAGCCCCGAGGCCTGCAGCCCCCTGGATGCCCACCGATGTACTGGCGGCAGAAAAGGGCTGCGCACCGCGTGCGCCCGTCGGGGCGGGCAGTCCGCCCAGCGCTCCCCACGGTCGCGGCCATTCCAGGCACCTGCAACGCCGCCTCTGTCACTCCGCACTCCGGGAAGCCATAGCCGCACCGGCTCCGCTTCCGCGCCGCCCCTCGGGAAGACCGCGCGACCACGCCCCCGCCGCGCCCCGCCCACGGCAGGCGCTGACCACGCCCCCTCCCGCTCGCGCAGAGGCCCCGCCCCATGCTTCTCACCTCGTCCTCGCTTCCGGCCCCGCCCCGCGCACGAGGTTCCGCCCCACGCTCGTTACCTCTTCGGCTCGAGGCGGGCCCCGCCCTACTCCCTGGCCGCAGCCCCGCGCCCAAGGCCCCGCCCTGCGCTCTTCACCTCGTCTTCTCGCTTCCGGCCCTGCCCGTGCCCCGGCCCCGCGCTCCTCACCTGTCCAATCGCTGCGGGCCCCGCCCCACGCTCCTCACCTTATCCTCGCGCTTTCAGCCACGCCCCGCGCCTGAAGCCCCGCCCCACGCTCTTTACCTCGTCCCCTCGCTGTCGGCCCCGCCCCTCACTGAGGCCCCGCCCCGCGCTCTCACCTCGTCCCCGCGCCCCGGCCCCGCCCCCGCACTTCCGGGCGCCGCCGGCGGGGGCGCTCGGGCCTGGGCTTCGGCGCTTTGGGCTCGGGCTCTGGCTCGGGAGGCAATCGTGTCCGCTGCCGCCGCCAGAGCCGGCCGGAGTCGACTCGGAGCCGCGTCCACGCGGAGCGGGCGTGTGGGAGCTGGCGGCTGGGCCCCTGCGGCGCCCCCGCGTCCTGCCCCGCGTCCGCCTCCGGGCCGCCGAGCCGCAGCCACCGAGATGGGGGCCGCCCCGGGCCGCGCCCCCGCCGAGTCCCGCCCGCAGCGCTGCCGCTGAGCGCATGGGCCGGGCTGCGCCGCGCCGCTCCGGGAGCCGGGCCCGGGGCCCCGCCGCCTCCGCGCGCGGGTGAGTAGGGCCGGGCGCCGGGGCGGGCTAGGCCGCGCTAGGCCGGGCGGGCGGGACCCGGAAGCGGCGGGGGGCGCGGGTGGCTGACGCGCGTGGGGCCGAGGGGGTGGGTGCGCGGCGAGCTGGGGCCAGGGTGCCCCTGGGCAGCGGGACCGGCGGCGCGGGGGCCGCTTGGAGTTCCGAGGCCTCGGGCGCGTCTGGGGGCGCGGAGCAGCTGCAGGGGCCGCGCATAGCGTGCGAGAACCCCGGGAGAGCCGGGCCTGGAGCCCTCTCAGCCTCCCAGAAGTCGGCGGGAGTCCGGCTGCCCCGGAGGAGGGCACTCCCGCCCGCCCTCGCCGAGGCCGCGTACCGGGTCCAGGTCGCGGTTCGGCCTGAGTAGCCGCGTGCTCAGGCGTCCGTGCCCTCCAGGTTGATGCCTCGCTGCCCAAACACTGGTCTCTCTCTTGGGTGTGGTTCCTAGATTCTACCCCCGCCCCGCACTTTGGAATTTAGCCCCCCGTGAAACCAGAGCTGCACTGCCCGAGCAGTGAAACTTTCGACTTGGCATTGAAGGAAGTACAGAAAAACATGTCAGTTCTCTAGGGATTTTTCTCAGCCCATTTATAAGATAATTTTTTTTTTTTTGGTAGAGATGAGGTGTCACTATATTGCCCAGCAAGTGTTGTTGAACTCTTGGCCTCAAGCGATCCACCTGCCTCAACCTGCCAAGGTGCTGGGACTACATACGTGACCACCGCCCCCTCTAAGATAATTTTTCTTTTTTTTTTGAGACGGAGTCTCGCACTGTCGCCCAGGCTGGGAGTGCAGTGGCGCGATTTTGGCTCACTGCAACTTCCACCTCCTGGGTTCAAGCAGTTTTCGTGCCTCAGCCTCCTGAGTAGCTGGGATTACAGGCATGCGCCACCACGCCCGGCTAATTTTTCTATTTTTAGTAGAGACGGGGTTTCACCGTGTTGACCAGGCTGGCCTGGAACTCCTGACCTCAGGTGATCCGCCCACCTCGGCCTCCCAAAGTGTTGGGATTACAGGCGTGAGCCACCGTGCCTGGCCACTTCTAAGATAATTTATAAAGGGTGCAGTGCAATGGTGTGATCTCTGCTCACCGCAACCTCCGCCTCCCAGGTTCAAGCGATTCTCCTGCCTCAGCCTTCCCAAGTAGCTGGGATTATAGGCATGTGCCACCAAACCTGACTAATTTTGTATTTTTAGTAGAGTTGGGGTTTCTCCATGTGGGTCAGGCTGGTCTCAAACTCCTGACTTCAGGTGATCCGCCCACCTCGACCTCCCAAAGTGCTGGGATTACAAGCGTCAGCCACCACACCTGGCCTCAGTTTCAGTTTTTTGTTTTTTGTTTTTTTTTTTTTTGAGACGGAGTCTCGCTCTGTCGCCCGGGCTGGAGTGCAGCGGCCGGATCTCAGCTCACTACAAGCTCCGCCTCCCGGGTTCACGCCATTCTCCTGCCTCAGCCTCCCGAGTAGCTGGGACTACAGGCGCCCGCCACCTCGCCCGGCTAGTTTTTTTGTATTTTTTAGTAGAGACGGGGTTTCACCGTGTTAGCCAGGATGGTCTCGATCTCCTGACCTCGTGATCCGCCCGTCTCGGCCTCCCAAAGTGCTGGGATTACAGGCTTGAGCCACCGCGCCCGGCCCAGTTTCAGTTTTAAGATCTCCATTCAGGGCTGGGCGTGGTGGCTCAAGCCTGTGAGATGGGTGGATCACGAGGTCAGGAGATCAAGACCATCCTGGCTAACACGGTGAAACCCCGTCTCTACTAAAAAAATACAAAAAACTAGCCGGGCGAGGTGGCGGCACCTGTAGTCCCAGCTACTCGGGAGGCTGAGGCAGGAGAATGGCGTGAACCTGGGAGACGGAGCTTGCAGTGAGCTGAGATCCAGCCACTGTACTCTAGCCTGGGCGACAGAGCAAGACTCCGTCTCAAAAAAAAAAAAAAAAAAAAAGATCTCCATTCGGGGACAAGGATGGGAAAGCATGAAAAACAGTGTTTTTGTTTGATTTTCAGCTGGTGTTGACTTGAATTTCTAGTTTCAGAAAAGCTAATCAGACTTTTTCGGATTACATTGGTCGCTGAGAATTTCAGTGATGGGAGAACAAATTACATGTGAAATAGTAGCCCTGAACTTTCGAGAGTTAAATCAGTGGACAGTTGGGAAAATGTCCGAGTTGTGCTGTTTTACTTGCATCCTCCATGTCAATCAAAATTTCAGAAGTTAAGTTTGGGTAAAAGAAATACGTACACACGTAGGTGGCACTGAGTTTGCTGCCACGGTGCCTGGGGCATATGCCTAAGAAGTGACGAAAGGGAATTTTAAATACGGTATCAGACTTGTAGGCATCCCGCCCGTTTTACGGACTCACTTTATTGATGGTAGCTACAGGCTGTGGGCCAGATTCAGTGCTTGCGGGCATTTGATGCTAACCTGAGTAAACCTAACTGCTTTATGTGTGGTGTGTACGTGTGTGTACACTAAATGCTTGGTGTGCTTCCATGTGGAAACTCAGAGATTTCAGGAATTGGGACATATTTTAACAACATCAGTAACTTCTGGAGGGGTTCATGTGCTTCCAGGGACACCAAAAAGTCTTGTGTCGTTTGACAGCCCAAAATACACATGATTATAAAAAAATTTTCTCCTGGGCTCTGAAAAATAGTTTACATAAATAAGGTGGACTTGGTTCACATATGAATTAAAACATTAGTTTTGGGGCCGGGCAAGGTGGCCTGTAATCCCAACACTTTGGGAGGCCGAGGTGGGCAGATTGCTTTGAGCTCAGGAGTTTGAGACCAGCCTGCCCAACATGGTGAAACCCCATCTCTACAAAAAATACAAGAATTAGGCGGGCGTTGGTGGCTCCTGCTTGTAGTCCCCACCGCATGAGAGGCTGAGGCTGGAGAGTTGCTTGAGCCTGGGAAGCTGAGGCTGCAGTGAGCTGAGCTCGCCCCACTGCACTCCAGCCAGGGCGACAGAGCGAGACCCTGTCTCAAAATAACAAAAAAAACAAAACAACAAAACCCATTAGTTTTGGAAGAATTTGCTGCTGTTTTCTGTAGTACAGTAGTTCAGCATCTGTAGAGAGCCAGTGTTTGGCATCTGTGACAAATGTCTTTCTTTTTTACATCAATGAATTAAATCAAATAATTAACTATCATTGAATTAAAAATCAATGAATTAAATATTCATTGATGAATATTCAAGCTAGTGAATGGCAGCGCATCTATCACGGTAAGGCTCAGGTGGTCAGGGTACAGGCCTTCTTTCCTGTGACGGCGTCCCAGACAGATGACCGTGAGCTAGTGTGGAGGTGCCCACACCCAGGGTGCTCCCTCCATGCTGATGGGGCTCACAGAGTGGCTGCCGCTGAAGTGGTCTGAGCAGCAGGATATCACAGCTCACTGGGCCTTGACCTTTAGAAGCTGTGTTCCTGCTGAGGCCAAGATGACACACTACCCAGCAGCGTTCACAAAAAGTCCTTAGCTGCTGAAATGTCACTGGGGGCACATAGTTGCAACCCATCCTCCATCTATGGGTGCTTCTTATTTATTTACTAATTTTCTTTTATTGTTTTAGAGACAGGATCTTGCTCTGTTGCCCAGGCTGGAGTGCAGTGGCGTGCAATTATAGCTCACTGCAGCCTTAAAGTCCTGGGGTCAAGGGATCCTCTTGCGCCAGCCTTCCAAGTAGCTGGGACTACAGGCATATGCCACCATACCTGGCTAATTAAGAAAGTTTTTTTGTAGAGATTGGGTCTCACTATGTTGCCCAGGTTAGTATTGAACTCCTGGGCTCAAGGGATCCTCCAGCCTCAGCCTCCTGAGTAGTTGAGACTACAGATGCGTGACACCATGCCTGGCTCTGTGGATCCTTCTTGCTTCCAGCCGGGAGCAGCTGTTGGCTGGTAAAGTGTGTGCAATGTGAGGAAGTTGATGTGGGGGACGGATTCCACGTAGACCAGGGACAGCAGTGTGGAGTGGTGGCTGGGAGATCCCCCTTGAGTTGGTCCTGGGTTTTAGGGTTTTATTTGTTCCCCATGGCTTGTTCAGCACTCCAGGCTTTTGAACCCAACATGCTTCTCTAAAGCCCTCTCTCCAGCCCCTTTTAGCCAGGACCACTTACATCATGGCAGGCTGTACTGCAGTCACCTGCGTGGCCAGGTTGAGAGGCATAGCCAGAGCTCCTGGGCTCCTATAGTACGTGGCAGGAAGGACCACAGACCATGGCAGGGGTTCTCTTGGAGCCCTTATCTAGTCTCTTTTGCATACTCCTTGCAGGCTTGTAGCAGCAGCAGCAGTAGTAGCAGCAAATTCTATAGTTCCCTGATGTCTAAGAGGGTGGGCGGTGCGGTTTTCAGCTTAAGGAGTGAAGTCACATGAACTATAGCTTCCTTAGCTAAAAATTGTATTTGCATTTCCTTTTATTCTGTACCTTCTCTGTTCCTTAATTTACTCATTTACTATTTGCTATTTGAATCCTCATCAGAGAGGCTTTTAAGAGTCAAGTGCAGCATTCTGACAGAGCATTTTAAGATTGTCTCCAGTGGCGGTGTCCGAGCGCCTCTGGGCGTGGGTGCTGTCCTTGATCCCCTGCTCGATGGGGCTGAAGGTGACCCATGATTATCTCTCTTTGAGGCGCGTGTTGAGAGTTGGAGGAACACCCTGCCGTGTGTTCTCACGTGTTGCAAGGTGTACCACGTGTGACGTGACTCAAGGGCGGAAAACAGTGGCCTTGAGCCAGGAGGATGTGGGGTTCAGAAGACGCCCACCACCTTCGGGGCTGTAGCGCGCCTGCCTTTCTCTCTGAGTGTTGTTGGGGCTGGTGGAGCGATTGTCTCCATCTTACTTGTGAGGGTCCAGCCCTCACTCAGGTTTGTACACATAGCCAGGACTAGAGGCAGCTTTCCTGCCTCCGGCCTTCCTGCCTTCCCTGTCACTCAGCTCTGCAGCTGAGGTGGGAGGTGCTCAAGCTGCCAGCCCCTGTGATGATCATGCAGTGAGACTTGTGGGGAGTGGCATTGCCGTCTCCTGGGCATCCCTTCTTAGCATGAGAGGCATTCCTGTAGTTGTAAAAGTTTCCAGAAATTGCTTTAAAGTGGAACTATGCTTGTAGCCAAAATATAGCTGGACTGAACATTTAAACTGAGTTTCTTGCTTTGAGTTTGAGTGGGAGGGCATCGTCGTGAGTCTTGTCTTGAGAAAACCTCTGCTCGTGTTTCATGGACCCACCTTTCCTAATCCTTGTCCTCTTAATGGTTTCAACAGGACAGATTGATTCACTTTGGAGCTGTAAGTACTGATGTATTAGGGTGCAGCGCTCATTGTTCATTGACGCAGAGTCCCAAAATGAATATCCAAGAGCAGGGTTTCCCCTTGGACCTCGGAGCAAGTTTCACCGAAGATGCTCCCCGACCCCCAGTGCCTGGTGAGGAGGGAGAACTGGTGTCCACAGACCCGAGGCCCACCAGCTACAGTTTCTGCTCTGGGAAAGGTGTTGGCATTAAAGCTGAGACTTCGACGGCCACTCCGAGGCGCTCGGATCTGGACCTGGGGTATGAGCCTGAGGGCAGTGCCTCCCCCACCCCACCATACTTGAAGTGGGCCGAGTCACTGCACTCCCTGCTGGATGACCAAGATGGGATAAGCCTGTTCAGGACTTTCCTGAAGCAGGAGGGCTGTGCCGATTTGCTGGACTTCTGGTTTGCCTGCACTGGCTTCAGGAAGCTGGAGCCCTGTGATTCGAACGAGGAAAAGAGGCTGAAGCTGGCAAGAGCCATCTATCGAAAGTACATCCTTGATAACAATGGCATCGTGTCCCGGCAGACCAAGCCAGCCACCAAGAGCTTCATAAAGGGCTGCATCATGAAGCAGCTGATCGATCCTGCCATGTTTGACCAGGCCCAGACAGAAATCCAGGCCACTATGGAGGAAAACACCTATCCCTCTTTCCTTAAGTCTGATATTTATTTGGAATATACGAGGACAGGCTCGGAGAGCCCGAAAGTCTGTAGTGACCAGAGCTCTGGGTCAGGGACAGGGAAGGGCATATCTGGATACCTGCCAACTTTAAATGAAGATGAGGAATGGAAATGTGACCAGGACATGGACGAGGACGATGGCAGAGACGCTGCTCCTCCCGGAAGACTCCCTCAGAAGCTGCTGCTGGAGACAGCTGCTCCGAGGGCCTCCTCCAGTAGACGGTACAGCGAAGGCAGAGAGTTCAGGTGAGTCCGACGCCAAGCGTCCCGCTTTCTGTACTCACCTCCGAGAGCTGGAGAACAAGCCAGGGAAAGGTGCTGATGAGGCGGGCGTTAACCCACAGTGGATGTCCTGCTGCCGTTGGGGTTGGATTTTGGTTCTGTTCTTATTCGTGATACTTTTGCATTTGTCATTAGATACTTTTGTAGATTTGTAATGTTGAGAATACTTTCACTGAGAACAGACCAGACTAAAATAGATGACATTATGAGTCATTAGGAACCTTGGAATTCTTCGAAGTCATGATGACATGTAAACTTTACCCTTCATCAGTAAAGTCTGTACCCTCTTAAATAGGATCTGGATCTAGCCAGTAGACATGGTCCTTTGTGCTTAATAAAGGGAGGAGTGGACGTTTCAGGGCATCGGTACTTGGATAATTGGATTCTTGCTTTTTTTTTTTTTTTTTTTTTGAGACAGAGTTTCACTCTTGTTGCCCAGGCTGGAGTGCAGTGGCACAATCTCGGCTCACTGCAACCTTCGCCTCCTGGGTTTGAACGATTCTCCTGCCTCAGCCTTCTGAGTAGCTGGGATTACAGGCATGAGCCACCATGCCTGGCTAATTTTGCATTTTTAGTAGAGACGGGGTTTCTCCATGTTGGTCAGACTGGTCTCGAACTCCCAACCTCAGGTGATCCACCCGCCTCGGCCTCCCAAAGTGCTGGGATTACAGGCGTGAGACACCGCGCCCGGCCAGATTGTTGCTTTTTTTTTTTTTTTTTTTTGAGACGGAGTCTTGCTCTGTCGCCCAGGCTGGAGTGCAGTGGCCGGATCTCAGCTCACTGCAAGCTCCGCCTCCCGGGTTTACGCCATTATCCTGCCTCAGCCTCCCGAGTAGCTGGGACTATAGGCGCCGCCACCTCGCCTGGCTAGTTTTTGTATTTTTTAGTAGAGACGGGGTTTCACCGTGTTCACCAGGATGGTCTCGAACTCCTGACCTCGTGATCTGCCCGTCTCGGCCTCCCAAAGTGCTGGGATTACAGGCTTGAGCCACCGCGCCCGGCCGATTGTTGCTTTTTTAATGATCTTCTGAGCTTTTCTTCCTAGAGGCTGAGAAATAGTAGGGGGGATGTTTTACGTGTGGGGAATGGTCATAGTACTTTGAAAACTTCCTGTGGCTGTGGTGGGCATTCCAGGATTGGGCCTTTTTTCCTGCCAACAAAATCTGTTGGTGCTGTTGTGTAGTCCACAGCAGCCTGGGCCCTGAGGCGATCCTCGCAGGGCATGTGGGGTGTGTGTGCTGCCTGGGAGGGAGCAGAGTGGTGCTCAGCCTTGGAACCTGTTTCTTTCTTCTTTCTTCCCTGTGATCCCTGCGTGGCTTCTGGAGGTTTATTTGACTTTTGGGCTGGCATCTGTTGTGCTTCTGAACAGAGCACATATATTTCCCACTCTTTCCCTAGAGCTGGCGACCGGAGGCTCCGGCCTGTGTAACTTTGAAAGCCTGGAATTCATTCGACCCCTGCTGATTTAATCAAGACTCCGAAAGCACAGCCCCACGTGCTGGGACTCTCCCGAGGAGTTATTTAAAATTCGCATCAGTTCTTCAAGCTTACTGTGACACAGAAATCTGCTGCTGGCTCAGAAACACAGGATTAAACATTTCTAAGGTTAAACCCCTTTAGTCTAAGTGATACGATTTAAGATGGACTCTCGACTGGGCGTGGTGACTCACTCCTGTAATCCCAGCACTTTAGGAGGCCAAGGTGGGCAGATCACCTGAGGTCGGGAGTTCGAGACCACCCTGGCCAACGTGGTAAAACCCTGTCTCTACTAAAAATACAGCAATTAGATGGGTACAGTGGTGCACGCCTGTAATCCCAGCTACTCGGGAGACTGAGGCAGGACCATCACTTGAGCCTGGGAGGCAGAGGTTGTGGTGAGTCTTTTTTTTATTTTGAGACGGAGTCTCGCTCTGTCACCCAGGCTGGAGTGCAGTGGCACGATCTCGGCTCACTGCAGCCACCACCTTCCGGGTTCAAGCGATTCTCTCGCCTCAGCCTCCCAAGTAGCTGGGATTATAGGCGCCCGCCACCACACCTGGCTAATTTTTGTATTTTTAGTAGAGACGGGATTTTGCCATGTTGGCCAGGCTGATCTCAAACTCCTGACCTCAGGTGATCCACCTGCCTCGGCCTCCCAAAGTGCTGGGATTACAGGCGTGAGCCACCGTGCCTGGCCGGTTGTGGTGAGTCTTTTTTTTTTTTTTTTTTTTGAGACGGAGTCTCGCTCTGTCGCCCAGGCTGGAGTGCAGTGGCCGGATCTCAGCTCACTGCAAGCTCCGCCTCCCGGGTTCACGCCATTCTCCTGCCTCAGCCTCCAGAGTAGCTGGGACTACAGGCGCCCGCCACCGCGCCCGGCTAGTTTTTTGTATTTTTTTAGTAGAGACGGGGTTTCACCGTGTTAGCCAGGATGGTCTCGATCTCCTGACCTCGTGATCCGCCCGTCTCGGCCTCCCAAAGTGCTGGGATTACAGGCTTGAGCCACCGCGCCCGGCCGTGGTGAGTCTTGATTGTGACAAGAGGACAAACTCCGTCTCAAAAAAAAAAAAAAAAAAAAATGGACTGGCCACCTAATGTATTTTTTTTTTTTTTCTTTTTTTTTTGAGACAGAGTCTCACTCTATCGCCCAGGCTTAGACTAAGTACAGTGGCACCATCTCAGCTCACTGCAAGCTCTGCCTCCTGGGTTCATGCCCTTCTCCTCCCCCAGCCTCCTGAGTAGCTGGGACTACAGGCGCCCGGCACCACGCCCAGCCAATTTTTTGTATTTTTAGTAGAGATGGGGTTTCACTGTGTTAGCCAGGATGGTCTCGATCTCCTGACCTCGTGATCCACCCACCTCGGCCTCCCAAAGTGCTGGGATTACAGGCATGAGCCAGTACGCCCAGCCTTTTTTTCTTTTTTGTTCATTGTCTTTAGCCAAGTGCTATTTATTTAGCAAACGTTTTAGGACACAATATGCCGTGAAGTTACCCTGTTGAATAAGGCTGGTATAACTGAGAGTTTCTTTCTTTCTTTTTTTTTGAAATGGAGCCTCACTTTGTCTCAAAGGCTGGAGTGCAGTAGCACGATCTCGGCTCGCTGCAACCTCTGCCTCCTGGGTTTAAGTAATTCTCTTGCCTCCCGAGTAGCTGGGATTACAGATGTGTGCTGCCACGCCTGGCTAATTTTTGTATTTTTAGTAGAGACAGGGTTTCGCCATGTTGGCCAGTCTGGTCTCGAGCTCTTGGACTCCAGTGATCTCAGCTTCCCAAAGTGTGGGGATTACAGGCGTGAGGCACCGCACCTGGCTGGTTATTTTTGTTTGTTTGTTTTTTTGTTTGAGATGGAGTCTCACTTTGTTGCCTGGGCTGGAGTGCAGTAGTGTAAGCTGAGGCTTACTGAAACCTCTGCCTCCCGGGTTCAAGTGATTATCCTGCGTCAGCCTCCGAGTAGCTGGGATTACAGGTGTGAGCTACCATGCTCAGCTAATTTTTTGTATTTTTAGTAGAGACGGGCTTTCACCACGTTGGCCAGTCTGGTCTCGATCTCCTGTCCTCAGGAGATCCGCCCGCCTCAGCCTCCCAAAGCACTGGGATTCCAGGTGTGAGCCACTGTGCCCGGCCCCGGCTGGTTATTTTTAAGATGGGACTGAAGTTGAGGGCTGGGCTGCAGGAAGAAAATCAGCTCTGTTCTGATTTCCGCTGTTAGAACCGCAGTGTCTCCCTCTTCAGTGCTTGGCTGCGAGCAGTAGCTTTGCCATCTGTCCTTGGTTTGCTGTATTTGTAATAAGCAACCTTTGCTATAAAGTTAGTGGAAGACATTGGCTTCTCCTGTCTAATTTTGTGTAGCTGTGTCTACATAATTTGGGTCCTAACTCGCCTGCTGTAGGGCTGCTGGTGGCAGAGGACCCTGGGGCTTGGGAGTCCTGTCTGCAGTTGAATCCTCTCTGTGGGAGGCGGCCGGTGGTGCAGCCTGTGGTTTGAAGATCTCTGATGTTGGAGGGGTTGCCTGTCGGCACGGACAGGGCATGAAGTCCGGGCTGTGTTCCTCACGTTTGGACCATTCTGTCCTGCCAGGGGTGAGGGAGGGTGCACTAGGTTGGAAGTCGTGGAAAGCCACCCACCTGGGCCCAACCCTGAAGGGCGCTGTTGAGGCAGAGCCTCGGGTGTGCCTCAGGCAGGGCCTGGCACCTTCGCTGTGTGCCAGTCTGACTTTGCCTGCCTGGTGGGCGGCTTCGTGGGCTTTTGTGTTGGAGGTGGCTGCTGCAGTGACCTTGGGCTCTGGGCTGCCTTGTTTGCAGATGCTTCCTGCAGCTCTGAAGGACGGGCCTGCCATTGCTCTGAGGAGGGCACATGTGCCACTGTGTCCTGTCTCAGCACAGTCATGGTGTATGCGCGGGGGGCTGCGCAGCAGGGCCATTCCTGAATGAAAGTGGGGTGCTCCAGCCAGACAGACGCCTGCTCCCCAGTGGGGAGCTGGGGGTGGTCCTCCAAAGGAAGGCAGCAGGTAACGCAAGGGGAGGAGGAGAGTGGGCACTGAACGGGCAGCAAGGAAGGCAGCAGGTAACGCAAGGGAGGAGGAGAGTGGGCACTGAACGGGCAGCAAGGAAGGCAGCAGGTAACGCAAGGGAGGAGGAGAGTGGGCACTGAACGGGCAGCAAGGAAGGCAGCAGGTAACGCAAGGGAGGAGGAGAGTGGGCACTGAACGGGCAGCAAGGAAGGCAGCAGGTAACGCAAGGGAGGAGGAGAGTGGGCACTGAACAGGCAGCTACCACAACAGGGCCGGGAGCTTGGGCCTCACGTGTTAGGGGTGCATTTCCCGTGGAGAGCCGCTTAGTCGTCTTGTGATGGAATCTGCGTGGAGGAATGTGTCAGGAGGGCCAGGCCTCGGGTGCTGACCCCTCTGTCCTGGGGGCTGCTTTGCCTGTGTCTCTGCCACGGTCCCTCATCCCCTGCGGTGGGGCTGCTGTGGTCCAGCACGGCCACAGGCATCCAGTTCCCCTTTGGGAGGCCTGGGTGTGGGTCCTTGTTGGTCCGTGCGTGAGCCGCGTCGTGGTTTTACATACTTGATTTGAGGAAAGTGAAGTGTTTTGCTTAGGTCTTTGTCTCAAACTAGGAGAGAGCTGCATTCCTAGCCCTTCTCTGCGTTTGTCCCACTTAACCGCTGTCATTTGGAGCACCTGGGCCAGGGTTTCCTGGGATTCCTCCCTGGCTCCCTGTTCTGCTTCTATGGGAACACCTTCTGCACCCTCAGGTCTTTGTTCCCATTGTCAGTGGAACTTTGAACAGAGCTGACGGGTTCACGTGTCATTTCAGCCGTGGGGATCAGCAGGCAGGTTCTGCTGTTGACTAAGTGATTGAGCGGGAAGCCCAGGGCCTGCACTCCCTGGCTGGCGGGCTCAGGCTCTGCTCCCCTTCAGGGTGGCGTGGCCCACCGGGTGGCCTTCAGGGCTGGTCTTGCACGCTCCTGCCAGGTCCGCTTGGTCAGGCTCACAGTCCCCTCGCCGCTGGCCTCTTCTGTGGACTGCCCTGACCTTCCTCGCTGGCTGGGGACACGGTCTTCCTAGATATTTTCGTGTGTCTTCCTGGGCCAGCCCAGTGAGGCACTTGTGGATAGGGCTGGTCAATGTGGCCGTGGCCAGAGAATGGACGACAGACGTGTCCACAGCAGGAGCAACATGGTAGCTTGTCTTGGGCTCCTGGTTCATGGAGCTGCTCGGAGGACCATTGGGTCTTTTCAAGGTGGGCAGCCAGCCCCTGCTGTTCAGGTTCCCACATGGTGCCTAAGGAACTGTCTGACCTGCTCATTCGTTTATTGACTATGTTTCTGGTAATGGCGTAAAAGTTTAAGAGAAGAAATGGCTAAAAAAAAGAAAAGAAAAAGAAAGGGCCCAAAACATGTACAGAGTTGTGTGTGGAGGACTGGTTTTGGGTTTCCGTGTCAGCTGGACCTCAGGCGGTGGTGCTGCTCAAGACGCCTGGCCTCACACGGGCTGTGTTGCAGGGGTGAACTCTGCTTCCTGTGCATAGGGGGTGGTCCGGGGTGGGGCTGCCCCAGGCTTGTCTTGTTAAGGGGACCTCTGCTGCGGTGCAGAGGGGCAGAGGTGCTTGTGAGCCATACTGCCCCTTGTGTGGGCCCCGCTCGCCTGGGTGTGGGGCTTTCTAGTCTCCTTTAGGGTATCTGCTTCCCCTGTTTTAGCAGATCCAAAGATAATTTTTTTTTTTTTTTAGACAGAGTCTCGCTCTGTCACCCAGGCTGGAGTGTAGTGGCACCATCTCAGCTCACTGCAGCCTCCACCTCCGGGGTTCAAGCAGTTCTCCTGCCCCAACCTCCCCAGTAGCTGAGATTATAGGCACTGCCACCACGCCCGGCTAATTTTTT
Organism: Trachypithecus francoisi; assembly: GCF_009764315.1. NCBI lineage: Eukaryota > Metazoa > Chordata > Mammalia > Primates > Cercopithecidae > Trachypithecus > Trachypithecus francoisi. Next base: position 114,723,724 of record NW_022681460.1, read on the forward strand.
TTTTTTTGAGAGGGAGTCTTGGTCTGTCACCCAGGCTGGAGTGCAGTGGCACAATCTCAGCTCACTGCAACCTCCATCTCCTGAGTTCAAGAGATTCTCCTGCCTTAGCCTCCTCAGTAGCTGGGACTACAGGCCCACGCCACCATGCCCGGCTAATTTTTTAGTAGAGACGGGGTTTCACCGTGTTAGCCAGGATGGTCTCGATCTCTTGACCTTGTGATCCGCCCACCTCGGCTTCCCAAAGTGCTGGGATTATAGGCATGAGCCACTTTGCTCAGCGTTTTTTTTTTTTTTTTTTTTGAGACCAGGCTGGCTGGTTTTGAACTCCTGATCTCAAGTGATCTGCCTGCCTGGGCCTCCCAAAGTACAGGGGTTGCAGGTGTGAACCACCATGCCCGGCCCAAAGATAAATTTTTTTGTTTATGGATGTCCAAGGAAAACTTTGAAAATGATTCCTGGCCGGGCACGGTGGCTTACGCCTGTAATCCCAGACTGTGCTGGGCTCTGCTGGACTCTGTCACCACAGCACCAGCTTGCAGCCCATTTTTTTTTTTTTTTTTCCCCAAGATGGAGTTTCGCTCTTGTCGCCCAGGCTGGAGTGCAATGGCGTGATCTCAGCTTACTGCAACCTCTGCCTCCCAGGTTCAAGTGATTCTCCAGTCTCAGCCTCCCTAGTAGCTGGGATTACTGGTGCGTGCCACCACGCCTGGCTACTTTTTTTATTTTTGGTAGAGACGAGGTTTCGCCATGTTGGCCAGGCTGATCTCCAACTCCTGATCTCAAGTGGTCCACCCACCTCGGCCTCCCAAAGTGCTGGAATTATAGGCGTGAGCCACTGTGCCCAGTCCATCTTGTATTTTTATGCACCTGTCAGTAGGCGAGGACTCCAAATATTTTTTTTCTCTTCTTCAGTCATGTAAAGCTCCATAGTCACTGACAGATTTCAGCAGAGTCCACGAAAGTATCTGTAGTTGCCTGTCAGGCCAAAGGATTCTGGAACCGACAGGCCCCTTTGCCTGGGTGGACCTCCGTCCTGAGCTGTGTGGTGGGTTGTGAAAGGGAAGCATTTTGCAGGCAGCCAGTGGCAGACGTGCTGATGAGACTGCGTTCCTGGCCCTGGTGCCGGTGTGGACCTGCAGCAGCTGTTTCTGGGAGGGCTTGGGGCAAGTGACCCTGTGGGCCCGTGTGGTCCTTGTTGGAACTGAGCCGTAGTCGTGACTGGCTGCCTGGCACCCCGCCCATTCTCACATTTTGCACCAGTGTCACAGATTTGAACTGATGCACGTTCTCCGGTTCTGCTCGTCCTTGTCAAACGCAGACGTCGTTTGTAGCAGCATACCCTGCAGTTCTCAGAGGTAGGGGCCAGGCTGGGCCATGGTGGCTGTCAGGGAGGGAAGGCCACCTCTTGGCTCTTTCTTGGGCCCCTCTGCTGCCTACTTGTGCGTGTGGAGGGAAGCAGCTTTGCCTCAGTTTCCTCGTGTCATAGGGCCCTCTCAGAACCCATTAGCTCCTGAAAGTGTTTGGTTTCTCCACTCCTTCAGAGATGGAGGCTGGTCATGGGGCTCTATTACAGCAGACACAGATCTGCCATGCTGCTATGGCACCCGGGGAGACCCCAGAGGCCGCATGCCAGGCTGAGTTCGCATAGGGCCTAGACTCCATGCCCCTTCTCTTCCAGCAAGGACCCTGGGCCCTGTCCGGAGTTGGACACTGGCTTGTGTGGATCGCAACCTTGGCCCAGGGGCTTCCTTCGTGATCCGTTGAGGCATCTCCTGGCACATGGGCTCAGCTCTTGGCTCAGGTGGTAGCTGGGTGGCCAGGTGGCCGAGTGACTGGGCGTCTGGGTGTCCGGGCAGGCGCTGTCCTTGCTGTGAGCTGCAGTGAGCTGCTTGGTCCTAGGCCCTGCTCGTGGCACTCACCCTCCTGCCTCCTTTGAGGTTGCTGCAGTGCTTTTTTTTTTTTTTTTTTAATTATACTTTAAGTTCTGGGGTACATGTGTACAACGTGCAGGTTTGTTACCTATGTCTACATGTGCCATCTTGGTGTGCTGCACCCATTAACTCGTCATTTACATTAGGTATGTCTCCTCATGCTGTCCCTTCCCCCTCCCCACTTTGTTTTGGTTTTGACCCACTCTGGATCTTGACCAGCTCACCTGTAGTCTGTGGGATTGGTGTCTGCTCCTAAATAAACATTTAAAATAATCCTAAGGAGTGCTGCTTGTAATATTCCAGCAAATAGGATGACTTGAATACCCAGTGGCAGGCTGGTTGGTTACACAGGTATTTTTTTCTGTACAGTTGGATATGTGGGCTTTTAATTTTTTTCTTTTTGTTTTTCTGTATTTTCCAAATTCCTATAACAGCGTGTTTATAATTAGAAAGTGTATTATTAAAAGAATAAAAGCTTTACAATATGTAGCTATTCAAAAGCACATTTTTTTTTTTTTTGAGACACGATCTTGGCTCACTACAAGCTCCGCTTCCTGAATTCACGCCATTCTTCTGCCTTAACCTCCGAAGTAGCTGGGACTACAGGCGTCCACCACCACACCCGGCTAATTTTTTGTATTTTTAGTAGAGATGGGGTTTCCCTATGTTGGCCAGGATGGTCTCCATCTCCTGACCTTGTGATCCGCCCACCTCGGCCTCCCAAAGTGCTGGGATTACAGGCGTGAGCCACCGTGCCCGGCTGCACATTTTTTCTTTAAAAAGGATACATGTAAATGTGCCTTTTTTTGTGTGTGTGAGACAGAGTCTTGCTCTGTCACCCAGGCTGGAGTGGAGTGGTGTGATCTCAGCTCACTGCAACCTCTCCATGCCAGGCTCAAGAGATCCTCCTCCCTCAGCCTCCCCAGTAGCTGGGATTACAGGCTCCTGCCACCACACCTGGTTGTTTTTTTTTTTTTTTTGAGACGGAGTCTTGCTCTGTCGCCCAGGCTGGAGTGCAGTGGCGCGATCTCCCCTCACTGCAAGCTCTGCCTTCTGGCTTCACGCCATTCTCCTGCCTCAGCCTCCCGAGTTGCTGGGACTACAGGCGCCCGCCACCATGCCCGGCTAATTTTTTGTGTGTTTAGTAGAGACGGGGTTTCACCGTGTTGGCCTGGATGGTCTCGTTCTCCTGACCTCGTGATCCACCCGCCTCAGCCTCCCAAAGTGCTGGGATTACAGGTGTGAGCCACCACGCCGGCCCACACCTGGTTAAGTTTTTGTATTTATTTATTATATTATTATTTTTTTTCTTGACGTGGAGTCTTGCTCTGTTGGCCAGACTGGAGTGCAGTGGTGCAACCTCGGCTCACTGCAACCTCCGCCTCCTAGGTTCAAATGATTCTCCTGCCTCAGCCTCCTGAGTAGCTAGGATTACAGACATGCACCACCACGCCTGGCTAATTTTTGTATTTTTAGTAGAGCTGAGATTTCACCATGTTGGCCAGGCTGGTCTTGGACTGATCTCGTGATCTGCCCGCATTGGCCTCCCAAAGTACTGGGATTACAGGTGTGAGGCACTGTGCCCAGCTGTTCTTTTAGGTACACCACCTCTCTTGGGTCAGGGCCCCACCTTTGCGATCTCATCTAACAATAACGCTTCCGTATTTCAAGCACAGCCACGTGGTGGTCGGGGCTGACACGTATTAATTGGGGGACACGGTTCGGTCCTTAGTGCCTTTTCTGAGTAATGTGCTTACTGCTATGTGTCCACTGGCTCTTTGAGAACTCTGCTGCTCTCCTGTCTCACTCCAGTCCTGAGGTGTTCATGCCCCGGGGGTTGGTGCTTTCACTTCTGAGCCAAGAGTTTTGCTTTTGTCCCCTAGGCTGGAGTGCAATGGCACGATCTTGGCTCACTGCAACGTCTGCCTTCTGGGTTCAAGCAATTCTCCTGCCTCAGCCTCCCAAGTAGCTGGGATTACAGGCGTGCGTCACGATGCCCAGCTAATTTTTGTATTTTTAGCAGAGACCGGGTTTTACCATGTTGGCCAGGCTGGTCTTGGACTCCTGACCTCAAGTGATCCGCCTGCCTCAGCCTCCCAAAGTGCTAGGATTATAGGTGTGAGCCACTGTGCCCAGCCATTTTGTTTCCTGTACAATTTTGTGTGTTTGTTTTTGAGTTAATAATTGCTGTTTTTTTCATTTGATTAAATATTTTACTTTCCAACTTAAATCTTCCCATATTCTTCAGCTCAATAGAGTGGTTGTGAATATTCTTCTCCTCACTGTAAAACCTGTTAAAGTATTTTTTCTCTGGAAGACGTGTCCTGAAGCCTTCCATATTCCCACTCAAGTTGAAACAGTTACTCTTTAGGCATCCTGTGGTGACTGGGTGCCGTGGCACTGGTGTGTGTGGTACTGGCATGCTTTGTAACTGGGCGCAGTGGTACTGGGTGCTGTTATTGGGTGCTGTGGTACTGGGTATTGTGTTATTGGGTGCCATGGTACTGGGTGCTGTATTATTGGCATGCTGTGGTATTGGGTGCTGTGGTACTGGGTGCTGTGTAATTAGTGTGCCATGTACTGGGTGCTGTGTAATTAGCATGCCATGGTGCTGGGTGGTTTGTTTTTGGCATGCTGTGGTACTGGGTGCTGTGTTACTGGCATGCTGTTACTGGGTGCTGTGTTGGCATGCTATGGTACTGGGTGCTGTGTTATTGGTGTGCTGTAGTACTGGGTACTGTGTAATTAGTATGCCGTGGTACTGGGTGCTGCATTATTGGCATGCCGTGGTACTGGGTGCTGTGTTATTAGTGTGCCATGGTACTGGATGCTGTGTCTTTGGCATGCTGTGGTACTGTGTGCGGTGTTATTGATGCCATGGTACTGCATGCTGTGTTATTGGTGTGCTGTGGTACTGGGTGTTGTGTTATTGGTGTAATGTGGTACTGGGTGCTGTGTTATTGGTGTAATGTGGTATTGGGTGCTGTGTTATTGGTGTAATGTGGTATTGGGTGTTGTGTTATTGGTGTAATGTGGTACTGTGTGCTGTGTTATTGGCATGCTGTGGTGCTGGGTGCTGTGGTACTGTGTGCGGTGTTATTGATGCCATGGTACTGCATGCTGTGTTATTGGTGTGCTGTGGTACTGGGTGTTGTGTTATTGGTGTAGTGTGGTACTGGGTGCTGTGTTATTGGTGTAATGTGGTATTGGGTGCTGTGTTATTGGTGTAATGTGGTATTGGGTGTTGTGTTATTGGTGTAATGTGGTACTGTGTGCTGTGTTATTGGCATGCTGTGGTGCTGGGTGCTGTGGTACTGTGTGCGGTGTTATTGATGCCATGGTACTGCATGCTGTGTTATTGGTGTGCTGTGGTACTGGGTACTGTGTAATTAACATGCTGTGGTACTGGGTGCTGCATTATTGGTGTGCCATGGTACTGGGTGCTGTAGTACTGGGTGCTGTGTTATTGGCATGGTATGTGTTGGGTGCTGTGTTATGGGCATGCTATGGTGCTGGGTGCTGGGGTACTGTGTGCTGTGTTATTGATGCCATGGTACTGCATGCTGTGTTATTGGTGTGCTGTGGTACTGGGTGCTGTGTTATTGGCATGGTATGTGTTGGGTGCTGTGTTATGGGCATGCTGTGGTACCTGGGTGCTGGTACTGGTGTCCTGTGGTACTGGTATTATGTGCTCAGGCCAAAAGAACTTGAGGGAGAGATGCGTTGGGTTTACAATTTAGGTTGGGTAGCAGGTACCTCCCCAGAGATTTGGAGGAATTGCACTATCACCTTCTGTTTTTCTGAGCTGCACTGGAAAGATCTGACTCCATTCTCTTTATGCGGTGTGGATGGGGCTTTTTTTCTTCCCTTCAGACATTTTTTGAATGTTTTCTTTATCAACAGTGTTATTTCATAATATTGTGTTTTGCTTGGGGCTTTTTTCTTTCGTTGTGCTGAAGAAACTTGTCCTTTAATTCTGGACTTAAAAAATACTATTTTCTTTTTTTTCTGAGGTAGGTCTGGAAAAAAAGGCTCGAGCAATCCTCCTGCATCAGCCTTCAGAGTAGCTGGGACTACAGGCACTAGCACACCCCACTAATTTTTTTTTTTTCCCCGAGACGGAATTTTGTTCTTGTTACCCAGACTGGGGTGCAATGGTGCGATCTCGGCTCACCGCAACTGCTGCCTCCCGGGTTCAAGCAATTGTCCTGCCTCAGCCTCCTGAGTAGCTGGAATTACAGGCATGCACCACCATGCCCAGCTAATTTTGTATTTTTAGTAGAGATGGGGTTTCTCCACGTTGGTCAGGCTGGTCTCGATCTCCCAACCTCAGGTGATCCTCCCGCGTCGGCCTCCCAAAGTGCTGGGATTACAGGTGTGAGCCATCGCACCCGGCCCACCTTGTTAATTTTTTTACAGTTTTTTGTAGAGACAAGGTCTCCCTGTGTTGCCCAGGCTGTTCTCAAGCTGCTGGCCTTGAGCAGTCCTCCTACCTTGCGCTTTCAGAGAGTTGAGATTTCAGGTGTGAGCCATTGATTGCATCTGACCAGAGATGTTATTTCTTTTTTTTTTTTTTTTTTTTTGAGACGGAGTCTGGGTCTGTCGCCCAGGCTGGAGTGCAGTGGCCAGATCTCAGCTCACTGCAAGCTCCGCCTCCCGGGTTTTACGCCATTCTCTCGCCTCAGCCTCCCGAGTAGCTGGGACTACAGGCGCCCGCCATCTCGCCCGGCTAATTTTTTTTTGTATTTTTTTAGTAGAGACGGGGTTTCACCGTGTTAGCCAGGATGGTCTCGATCTCCTGACCTCGTGATCCGCCCGTCTCGGCCTCCCAAAGTGCTGGGATTACAGGCTTGAGCCACCGCGCCCGGCCTGGAGATGTTATTTCTTTGATAATTTCTTCTCTTCCATCTTTACCGTTTCTCGTTTTAGAACTTATTTGAGATCTTGTTTAGATTTTGGACCATTTAGAGTGATCCTTTAAATTTAAAATCTTTCACATATTTTGCATTTCTTTTTGTTGTGTTTTCATATCTTTTCAATACTCTTCTTCTGCCTTTGCTTTCTGAATATACACTAAAAAATTTATTATCAACATTTAAAAATCTTTCTGGAGATGTTAAGATGTTAACTGTAATTTTTTTTTTTCTTGAGACAGTCTTGCTCTGTCATCCAGGCTGGAGTGCAGTGGTGTGATCTCAGCTCACTGCAGCCTTAACCTCTTGGGCTCAAGAAATTATCCCACCTTAGCCTCCTGAGTAACTGGGACCACAGGTGTGCCTCACTGTGCCTGGGTAATTTATTATTTATTTATTTATTTATTTTTGAGACAGAGTCTCACTCTGCTGCCCAGGCTGGAGTGCAGTGGCACAATCTCAGCTCAGTCCAACCTCTGTCTCCCGGGCTCAAGAAATTCTCCTGCGTCAGCCTCCTGAGTAGTTGGGATTACAGGCATGTGCCACCACGCCTGGCTAATTTTTGTATTTTTAGTAGAGATGGGGTTTCACCATGTTGGCCAGGCTGGTCTCGAACCCCTGACCTCAGGTAATCTGCCTCCCTCAGCCTCCCAAAGTGCTGGGATTATAGGCATGTGAGCCATCGCGCCTGGCCCGGTTTTTAAAATTTTTATTCTTTTAATTTCTTTTATTATTTTTAATTTTTATTTTTTTATTCGATTATTATTTTATTATTTATTATTTCTGTCACCCAGGCTGAAGTGCAGTGGTGTGACCACTGTTCACTTCAGCCTCTACTAGAGAGGGGATTTCACCATGTTGGCCAGGCTGGTCTCGAACTCCTGACCTCAGGTGATCGCCTACCTCTGCCTCCCAAAGTGCTGGGATTACAGGCGTGAGCCAATGCTCCTGGCCTTGGCTAATTTTTTTTTTTTTTTTTGTAGAGATAGGTTCTTTTGTTTTGCCTAGGCTGGTCTCGAACCCTTGGCCTCAAACAATTCTCCTGCCTTGGCTTCCCAATGCATTGGAATTAAAGGTGTGAGCCATGGCGCCTGGCTGCAGGTTTTTTTTTTTTTTTTTGAGACGGAGTCTCGCTCTGCCGCCCAGGCTGGAGTGCAGTGGCCGGATCTCAGCTCACTGCAAGCTCCGCCTCCCGGGTTCACGCCATTCTCCTGCCTCAGCCTCCCGAGTAGCTGGGACTACAGGCGCCCGCCACGTCGCCCGGCTAGTTTTTTTGTATTTTTAGTAGAGACGGGGTTTCACCATGTTAGCCAGGATGGTCTCGATCTTCTGACCTCGTGATCCGCCCGTCTCGGCCTCCCAAAGTGCTGGGATTACAGGCTTGAGCCACCGCGCCCGGCCTTTTTTTTTTTTTTTGAGACTGAGTCTCGCTGGTCACCCAGGCTGGAGTGCAGTGGCGCAATCTTGGCTCACTGCAAGCTCCACCTCCTGGGTTCACGCCATTCTCCTGCCTCAGCCTCCCGAGTAGCTGGGACTACAGGCGCCGCCACCTCGCCCGGCTAATTTTTTCGTATTTTTAGTAGAGGTGGGGTTTCACCGTGTTAGCCAGGATGGTCTCCATCTCCTCACCTCGTGATCCGCCCGCCTCAGCCTCTCAAAGTGCTGGGATTACAGGCGTGAGCCGCCTCGCCCGGCCTGGCTGCAGGTTTTAGATCCTGTTTCTAAAAGTTAAATATGCTTTACTTGTGGTTGTGACGTTGCCGCCGCGAGTTCTCTAAACTGTCCTTGGACGGTGGGGCCCTTGGTTGTTGCTGGTCCACCACGATCTGCAGGAGTTGTGAACAGAGGACTGTCAGGGATCATTTTCGCTGCTGAAGGCTGCCGAACTGCAGATTCTCGCGCTGCCCATCTCAGGCATCAGGCCATCCGTGGGCCCCTGCCGAGGTGTGGGAGTGGCAGGCCATCCACATGGAGACTGAGGCCCTGGGAGGTTAAGTAACTTCCCGTCTGCTGTAGTCAGGGGCGGGCCCTTAGTCCCCTCTGTCTCTGGAAGCCACAGCCCTGGAAATGGCCCTTTTGAGCGGGGGCTCAGCGAGGCTGGGGGTCGGACCCGTGGCTGAGGGGCACCTGTGTGGCGATCTGAGGGTGACATCAGGACAGGCGCTGGGGTGAGGGCCTCTCATGCAGTGTCAGGCTCGCACCTTTGCTTAGAAGTTCCATTCGCTTTGGAATTTATAGCTTCGTGGTGCAGTGTGGAGTTATGTTGGAGATACCATAAAGATAAAGCATTTCCATGGCGAACACAAAAGTTTGCAAATGAAAGCAGTCCAGGCCGTTTTTGTTTTGACTTTGTTATGCGTCCGCTTGCTGCTGTGCATTCTATACGCCGATCAGAGTGTTTGGTAGATTCTCATGAGTTGGTTGCGTTTGGTTCATTTGGGTGATGTAAAACTCCTTTTAAAAGAAGTAGAAAAAAGTTAAATATCTCATAAAAATAAAGATTTTCTATTTCTGCCTCAGAGTGTTTCTCTCCAGACGGAGGCTTCTTCCTGCTGCACACTCAGAGTCAAGGAAACTAGACACAGCTGCTTTGGAGTGTTAGGGATGTCCATGAGCTGTCAGCCCAGGGAAGGGTTCCAGGATCCCTGACAATGTCACAAAAAGGGCAGACCCAGCTTGGAACTTGCAGTTTCTAAATTACTTCAAGGGAACAAATCAGAGTGCTTCACGTACAAAATGTTTACCTTAACTAGATGCCTAAGTATCAGGTGTTTTAGTTTTTAATAAGACGCGGCTTTCAGAAGTTGTCATTTCCGTCTTGTAGCTTCAGCACTGAGAACTGGGCTCCTTCGGGTGAGTTGTATGCGGGATTCAGGGACCATGACTGTAAGCCGGCAACCTGGTTCTGGGTAAATTATGGATTCAGGCTTCTGCTGAGGAGGCTCTGAGGCTGGCGTGGGACTTGCCACCCTGCAGTCTGCAAGGGCTGTGGTCCGGCTGGCCTTCGTAAAGACCCTGGAGCAATAGGGCCGATTGCATCTTGGCAAATGACTCTAAATTGCCTGCAATTTGTTGGGAATGACCACTTCTAAATGTTTGTTGCAGTCGTAGGTATCTGAGCTTGTGAAAGGTCCTTGGCTCTTCTTTGGAACTGATAAATTCCTGGGGGCTTCTGCTCCGGAGTCAAGGCTGGAGTGAGGGGCTAGTGTCTCCTGGGGAGGAAAGCATAGGACATTTTTTGTTCTACTGTTTAAATGTTACCACTCTTCATTACATAAAGTGTTTCTCATCAGATCCTTGTGAACCTAAAAATGTGATGTGAAGCCATTTGTACAGTTCCAGGCTCTGAAGAGACTTTTGCGACATTTAAGAAATCTGGCAGTGAGCAGCACAGAACTGATTTAAATGCACGGTGTTTATGCTGAGCAGAGGAAAGAGGTCTTCAGTTTCATAACTGATCGTGTTGAGCACTAACTAGTGAGTCTCATTAGTGAGTTCTTTGGTGCGTTATAATTTTCAAAGTGCTCTTCATGTACATTATTTCATAGTTGTCAGTCAATGCAAAGACAGATTGTTGTCAGAGTTTTATGTGAAAGACATTTGGTAGCAGGCACAGTGGCTCACATCTGTAATCCCAGCACTTTGGGAGGCCAAGGGGGGTGGATTGCTTGAGCCCAGGATTTTGAGACCAGCCTAGGCAACACAGGGAGATCCCCATCTCTACAAAAAAATAGAAAAATAGAGATGAGTGTGGTGGCACGCACCTGTGGTTCCAGCCACTCGGGAGGCTGAGATGGATGGGTCACCTGAGACCGGGAGGTTGAGGCTGCAGTGAGTGAGGTTGTGCCACTGCTCTCCAGCCTGGCTGACAAAGACCCTGTCTCAAAAAAACAAAAGGGTCAGACGCAGTGGGTCATGCCTGTTATCCCAGCACTCTGGAGGGTCAAGGCGGGAGGATCACGAGGTCAAGAGATGGAGACCATCCTGGCCAATATGGTAAAACCCCGTCTCTACTAAAAATACCAAAATTGGCAAGGCATGGTGGCTCACGCCTGTAATCCCAGCACTCTGGGAGGCCGAGGTGGGCTGGTCACAAGGTCAGGAGATAAGACCATCCTGGCTAACACAGTGTAACCCCATCTCTACTAAAAAATACAAAAAAAAAAAAAAAAATAGCCAGGCATAGTGGCGGGCGCCTGTCGTCCCAGCTACTCGGGAGGCTGAAGCAGGAGAATGGTGTGAACCCGGGAGGTGGAGCTTGCAGTGAGCCGAGATTGCGCTACTGCACTCCAGGACTCTAGCCTGGGCGACAGAGTGAGACTCTGTCTCAAAAACAAAAACAAAAACAAAAATTACCCGGGCATGGTGTTGTACGCCTGTAGTCCCATCTACTCGAGAGGCTGAGGCAGGAGAATTGCTTGAGCTGGGGAGGTGGAGGGTACAGTGAGCTGAGATCGCGCCACTGCACTCCAGCCTGGGCAACAGAGTAAGATTCCATCTCAAAAAAAAAAAAAAAAGAAAGAAAGAAAGAAAGGAGGGAGGGAGGGAGGGATGGAAGGAAGGAAGGAAGGAAGGAAGGAAGGAAGGAAGGAAGACACGAAGACACGAAGACACAAAGAAATGATCTGATATCTGCTCAGAGATACTACTATTCTATCTGGATCCCTCTAGATTTTTCTTACCTCATTTTTTCCCCTCAAAAATGGAATCCTAATTCTTGTTACCCACTCTGTATGTTTTTCACTATCTTTTTTTTTTTTTGAGACAGAGTCTCGCTCTGTCACCCAGGCTGGAATGCAGTTGCACAATCTCAGCTCACTGCAACCTCTGCCTCCCGGGTTCAAGTGATTCTTCTGCCTCCACCTCTTAAGTAGCTGGGATTACAGGCTCACACCACCACGCCCAGCTAATTTCTGTATTTTTAGAGTAGAGACGGGGTTTCACCATGTTGGTCAGGCTGGTCTCGAACTCCTGACCTCGTGATCCTCCCTCCTGCCTTGGCCTTCCAAAGTGCTGGGATTACAGGCGTGAGCTACCATGCCCAGCCCACTATCATTTTAAATAATTACTAGTATGAGCAGCGTGGCAGCACTTAGGGGTTTTGCAGAGAGGACAGGGTGCTTGGCAGACCCTCCCTGCCTGCCGTCTCTCCTGGGAAGCGGAGCAGCAGCTTCTGTCTGTGGGGGACTGTGCAGAGAGGACAGGGTGCCCGGCCACACTCTCCCTGCCTGCCATCTCTCCTGTCTGTAGCACCTGTTGCCATGTGCCTTTCAAAATCATGAGTGTTTGGGTTCCTGTGAATATGCTGTTCTTGTTAAGTATTTAATTTATTATTATTATTCTTTTTTTTTTGACGTGGAGTTCCACTCTTGTTGCCCAGGCTGAAGTGCAATGGTGCGATCTTGGCACACTGCAACCTCTGCCTCCAGGGTTCAAGTGATTCTCCTGCTTCAGCGTCCCTTGTAGCTGGGATTACAGGCGTGTGCCACCATGTCTGGCTAATTTTTTATTTTTAGTAGAGATGGGGTTTCTCCATGTTGGTCAGGCTGGTTGCGAACTCCCAACTTCAGGTGATCCACCCGCTTTGGCCTCCCAAAGTGCTGGGATTACAGGCGTGAGCCACCACACCCGGCCGTGTTAGTTTTTTTTTAGTGACAGGGTCTTGCTGTGTTACCCAGGCTGAAATGCAGTGGCATGATCATGGCTCACTGCAGCCTCAGCCTCCTGGGCTCAGGCGATCCTCCTGCTTCACCCTCCTGAGTAGCTGGGACCACAGGTGCATGCCACCACACCTGGCTAATTTTTAAAATATTTTGTAGACCTCATTGTCCAGGCTGGTCTTGAACTCCGGGACTCAAGCGATCCACCTACCTCGGCCTCCCAAAATGCTGGGATTACAGGTGTGAGCCACCCTGCCCACCCTTGGCTAATTTTTGCAACATTTTTTTGTAGAGACAAGGTCTTGCCTTCTCACTGAGGTGGATCTTGAACTCCTGGCTTTAAGGCATTCTGCCTCAGCCTCCTAAAGTGCTCGGATTACAGGCTTGAGCCACTGTCCCCAGCCTGGTGAAGCATTTGTTTGGACTCTCACAGACAGTTAGTTGGAATTGTGGGTTTAACTGTGACCTGCAACCTTTTCCACCCAGTCCCGTAACTAATGTGCAGGACACTTTGGTTGCTGGGCTATGGGGGAGGGCTTTCTGCACTGTGTGCCTGGCTTCACCCAAGCACTATTTGCTGAGATGCTCAGAAACTTTATAAAAAGTGGCCACTGTCATTTCCACTTTGTAAGCTTAGGAATTGGCAGACTGCCTGTGGTCAGTAGCCAGTAAGTGCTGGTGAGGGGCATTTGGCCACAGTTTGAGCTGTTGGCCTCCCGGGATGGCAGGTGTGGGTGGCTGCCAGGGCCGCCCCGTCTGTGCTGCGCCTGTAGACAGTCTGCAGAAACACATGCCCTGTCTATGCTCACTGTTTGATTTTGACCATAAAGGGCCTTTGATGTGTTGTGCAATTCACAGTGGGTGGGTGGGGTGCACCAACGGTATTATAAAGTAAATAAAAGGCTGGCCGCAGAGTGGAACCACAGCGAGGCCTCCTAGGCACAGGCGACAGGGCTGAGCCGGAAGCTCCTGCCTGGTGCCTGGTGACTCATTCTCTTGCCCTTTTGTGTTTGCCACCCTAAGTGACCGAGAAATCACCTGCTCATTCAGTGTGAGCAGAATGGGTGAGAGTCCCCTGCCCCATGGTCAGTCGATGCTGTCCGGTCAGCCCATCACCTGTTCCTGCCCTAGGGGTGACACCAAGTGTCTGCCACCATGCAGAACACCCACCAGATACGTAGGTGGGGCATCCTGGGACCTGATGGGGGTGCTGGCAATCTTTTTTTTTTTTTTTTTTGAAATGGAGTTTTGCTCTGTCGCCCAGGTTGGAGTGCAATAATGTGATCTTGGCTCACTGCAAGTTCCATCTCCCGGGTTCACGCCATTCTCCTGCCTCGGCCTCCCCAGTACCTGGGACTATAGGCACCCGCCGCCATGCCCGGCTAACTTTTTGTATTTTTAGTAGAGACGGGGTTTCACTGTGTTAGCCAGGATGGTCTCTATCTCCTGACCTCATGATCCACCCGCCTGGGCCTCCCAAAGTGTTGGGATTACAGGCGTGAGCCACCATGCCCGGCCAGTGCTGGCAATCTTGGCTGACCCTTCAGGTAGAGACCACATCCCTGATTTTATGGAGGAAGTAAAATAGAGATTTTTATAGCTGATGGTGGCCTGATTTTGATGACTTTTTTTTTTTTTTTGATTCAGCTCTGTCACCAGGCCAGAGTGCAGTGGTGCAATCTCGGATCACCGCAACCTCTGCGTCCCGGGTTCAAGTGATTCTCCTGCCTCAGCCTCCTGAGTCGCTGGCACTACAGGCGTGCCACCACGCCCAGCTAATTTTTTGTATTTTTAGTAGAGATGGGGTTTCACCATGTTGGCCAGGATGGTCTCAATCTCTTGATCTCATGATCTGCCCACCTTGGCCTCCCATGGTGCTGGGATTACAGGTGTGAGCCACTGTGTCCGGCTCTCAATCACATTTTTTGTATAAACTTTGTGACCTTTGGGTGCAAAGGTAGGTTATTTGTTTTATATATAGGTTTATAAATGTGTGTGTGTGTGTGTGTGTGTGTGTGTATTTTCCCTCTTGTTGCCCAGGCTGGAGTGCAGTGGTGTGATTGTGGCTCACTGCAACCTCTGCCTCCTGAGTTCAAGAGATTCTCCTGCCTCAGCCTCCCGAGTAGCTGGGATTATAGGCGCCTGTCACCAGGCCCAGTTAATTTTTTGTATTTTTAGTAGAGATGGGGTTTGACCATGTTGGCCAGGCTGGTCTTGAACTCCTGACCTCATGATCCGCCTACCTCCGTCTCCCAAAGTGCTGGGATGACAGGCATGAGCCCCCACGCCCGGCCCTTGTTACATATATAGTGTGTAAGTGACAGTATCTGTATGAATGGGGGCCAGTTGTCAGTAAACAGAAGCAAGACCTCTCCATGGCGGTGTGAACTAGGGCAGGCCTTTTCAGTGGCCGGTGTGAGCGAGGAGGGCCCTCTCTGGCCAGCATCTGCACTTTGTGCACTGTGCCGTTGTCACATTCGCATGGAAGTTCATGTGAGGGGAGGAAATTCTCACCGTGTTTCTCCCAGTGCCTGTCTGCTTTGGTCGTTTCTTGGTGTTTCCAAGAAGATTGAGCTCACACAGGGCAAGGTGCCTCGTTGGGGAACAACCCTCTCTTCTTCTCAGGGCTGGAGCCTGCAGCCACGTGGGACAGGCCATAAGCTGTACACACGAAGCTGCCGCAGCCATCACTCTGTGGCGGTGACCCCTCCTCAGCAGTCGGCCCCTGCGGGCAGTGGGTTGAGCCCTGGTCTGGGCGCCCTCGACCAGGTCTGTGTCTGGACTGGGGGAGGGCGAGACGTGAGGAGGGCGCTGGCTGTGGCCTGGCAGTTGGCCTTGGGGTCACCTCTTCCTGCTGGGAAGCGCTGCCCCAACTCCGGGTGGCAGTGCCAAGCAGTTGGAGAAAAACACCGTGGTGCATCCTGGCATGACACGGCATAAAAGGGATGAGCCGCTGGTAACCGTGGAGGCAGGGGTGCATCTCAAGATCCAGCGCCAGTGAAGAAGGCCAGAGCGGAGGGGGCGCCGGAGCGGAGGGGGCACCAGCTCCCCGTGAGACTGCCTTTATCCAGAGCTCTAGAAAAGGCCGACTGACCTCAAGCGACAGGTGGATTTTCCCGAGGGAAGCCTGGGGGACCGGGTTGAATACGTGGGCTGGGGCGCGGGGGCTGAGGCTGTGATCTGCTGCGCATCAGAACTCACTAGGTAGGACTGTGATTCTGTGCCGGTCCACTGAGCATCCGGCTGTGCGTCAGTAGAGCTGATTTTTACAAAGCATTTTCCTTGCCTTCGTGCATCCCAGCGTTTTCCGCCCTCAGGAACTATGCACAGTGGGTGCTGCCTCCCTGAAGGCTTGGGCAGAGGCTTTCCCTGTGCTGGACTCGAATGGGTCTGGGCCTGGGAAGGGCCTGCGGCTGCTAGAAGCTGCCTCTGCAGGGCGGGTTCAGTCTGCTGGCTGTGCTGTTCGGGTGGGTCGGGATGCAGGTCGCTGAGCAGGGCGGGTTCAGTCTGCTGGCTGTGCCGTTCGGGTGGGTCGGATGCAGGTCACCGATGGCACTGGCTGTGTCTGAGGATTGGCCCACTCACCTGGGGTGCCCCTCCGCCTCCTCGTATAAATGACGACTTATCTCGTCAAAATAGGGATCAAGTAAGTGTGTCTGTGTCATGTGCTCACCTGCGGCGTGTGGTCTTGTGATCACACTGGAAGCGTCTACTGACCACCTGCGGGCGTCTTCTGCTCAGTTGTGTTTGTCAGGCTTCTGTTTATCCCCACAAACTCTGCGGGACACTGGGCGGGTTGGGCGGGAAGCTGCTCATGGTGCCCTTGGCCCTGTGGTCCTTGCAAACCTCCCTGGACGACCGTGGGCCTGTGGGGCCTGTGCCTGACCTGCCTTTCCATATCGCTTCTGCCCTGCACTGCTTCCAGCCGTTCCTATGCACCCGCATTCCGGCCCCCAGCCTCCTCCCAGGAGGGCTGGGAAAGGATCCAGCAGGAGACCTGTGGAGCAAATGTAGCCCCCATGCTATGGAATCGGTGTCCTTGAGCAGGTGGCCTCACGCCCAGTCCTGACCCATAATGTGGCCAAGGCCACTGTGTGACACTTGGCCCCAGATCTGCCCCGCATGGAGGCTGCTCCTCAGTGCGGACGGTCCTGGGCATTTCAGATGTGACTCAGCTCCTCATGGTCGGCGGGGTTTCCCGTGGGCTGGTCTCCGTGTGGGCTGTGGGGCTTCCCATCGGCAGGTCTCCCCATGGACTGTGGGGTTCCCCGTGGGCTGCTGGGCTCATGGTCTGTGGGGCTCTCCCGTGGGCTTTGGGGCTCCCACAGGCTGGTGTCTGCGGGGTGGGTTGCTCATTCTGTGTTGTATTCCATCCCTTGTGGCAGTTTATACCTTTTTGCTTTGTACCCGGAGTGGTGAAGAACTGTGCCCATGCTCCTAGAGAGATGCAGGTGAGAAAGCAAGTCACACCCCTCAGTGTTGGGTTTTTTTTTGTTTTTTGTTTTTTTGCTTGTTTGGTGAGGTGGAGTCTCACTCTGTTGTCCAGGCTGGAGTCAGTGGCTTGATCTCAGCTCACTGCAAGCTCCACCTCCTGGGTTCATACAATGTTCCTGCCTCAGCCTCCCGAGTAGCTGGGACTACAGGTGCCCGCCGCCACGCCCGGCTAATTTTTTGTATTTTTAGTAGAGACGGGGTTTCACTGTGTTAGCCAGGATGGCCTCGATTTCCTGACCTCGTGATCTGCCCACCTCGGCCTCCCAAAGTGCTGGAATTACAGGCGTGAGCCACCGTGCCTCACCTGGGTTTTTTTTTAATCTTATTTTGGTTTTCTTCCTTTCTTTCCTTCTTTCCCTTCCTTTTTTTTTTTTTTTTTTTTGAGACATGGTCTTGATCTCTTGCCTAGGCTGGTCTCGAACTCCTGGGCTCAAGCAGCTCTCCTGCCTCAGTGTCCCAAGTGCTGGAATTTCAGGCCTGAGCCACACTTGGCTGTCAGTTTTGGGAAGCAAGTGGCAACTGGCATCCATGGCCTCTGCCAGATGACCCCGCTCCCAGCCATCTGGTGCCAGAGCCCCTTCCATGGACATGAGTGCAGACCAGAGCTGGGTCGCAGCTGCAGGCCACCTCTTCCCCCAGGCCACTGCCTGCCATCCACAGAGGCCTTTTCTGCCTGTGTTGCTTCTTGCCAGGCTTTTGTGTCTGCCAGTGTCTGGGCTCCAAGGATACGCTCTTCTGTCCACCGTCCACAGCTCCAGAAAATGAAGGGAGTCCCCAGGAGCCAGCGATTCCGTGTGTAGGATTCACCCATCATCCTCAGTGGCTCTGTGGGGCTGAGGTGGCTGGAGACGCGTGGATGGGGTCTTGAGGGGCCGACGCACACCAGGGTCCGCACGGATTCCTCGCCTCACAGACAGCCGGGTCCCCCTTGCTTAAGGGATGAGGATGTGTGGCCCAGCGGATTCTGCCGCTGCGCCCAGGGGAGGCACAGGTCAGCAGCAGCACCTGCCATGCTAACTCAGCTCCTGCACAGGCCTCCCACACCTGTCCCCACACCTGGGGCAGGTGCACACTCCACTGTGGCCAGGTATAGGGTGATGGGTTCAGGGGAGACGTACTCAGTCGTGAGTCATTGCCTCCTGTTAGACCCCGCGACCAGCAGGGCCCCGTACAGCGCCCGCCCCTCAGGGCCATCCCTGGAGCCTGGGGTGTACGCCGTGTTCCCCAGCTGCCTCTCAGGGTGACCTCCTCCTGGAGCCTGGGTTGTGCACCACTGTTCGCAGCCACCCTGCTCTGAGCCAGGCCAGGGAGAAGCACCCAGCCTCATGCCTGTGGCGTGCACTGCCTGGGTTTCCCTGGCCACAAGACAGGCGCTCTGTGCTTCTCAGGTTGTGCATCTTTGGGTCTGCGCGGCCATCTCTGTCTTCGTGTCCAGCTCACTTGGAGTTGGGCTTTCATCGACTCATTCCTGACTTACGCTCCGGGGCTGACAGATGTGCGTTCCCAGCCATTTTACTGATCCCAGCCTCCATCTTTCAGGATACGGCTGGTCCCCAACTTAGAATGGTTCCACTTAGGCTTTTTCAACTTCACGACCAGCCTGAAGCATTCAGGGTGCCCGTCAGCGAAAGGCAGGGCTGTGTCTGGATAACCCTTTGAGGTCGGAATCCACCTTCCACCTCTACCACTTCAACCCAGCTATGACAGGTCTATCAGGACGCAGCCTTGTCATGAGTAGAGGAGCTCTGTGGTTGGAGAAAAAGGCAATTTGCCTCTCAAAATGACTATAATTATTTTAGGTGGCGTACTGACCTGTGCTGCTTAAGCAAAATCATCAGAACTTAGTTTTAGCAACACAGAGGTCTTGGCGGGGTGGGGCACGTGCTATGCAGAGCTCTCCTGGGGTTGCTGTTTGCTGTTTCCCCATAATGGTTGTCACCAGCAGGTGCCACATGGTGCCTTACTACCAGGGAGGGTGGCGGCTCCTGCCTGGGTATGGAAGGCACAGACAGCAGCAGGCCCAGAGGATCCCAGAGCGTGGGTAGCATGAGGCAGGAGGGCCTGTATCAGTGGCTTCGGGTGATTCCCAGGGCCAGATCTACCTCCAGTCTCCTCTTCCCATGTTCTGGATGGCGTCCATCACATCCAGGTGGTCTTTTGGCATTAAACATTTTTTGTGGCTGGTCGCAGTGGCTTAGGCCTGTAATCCCAGCACTTTGGGAGGCCGAGGCGGGCGGATCACAAGGTCAGGCGTTCGAGACCAGCCTGACCAACATGGCGAAACCTTGTCTCTACTAAAAATGCAAAAATTAACCAGGCATGGTGGCGCGTGCCTGGAGTCCCAGCTAGTCCGGGAGGCTGAGGCAGGAGAATCTATTGAACCTAGGAGGCGGAGGTTGTAGTGAGCCAAGATCGTGCCACCGCACTGCAGCCTGGGTGAAAGAGCGAGGCTCCGTCTCAAAATATATATATATATATATATTTATATGTATATGTTTTTGTTTCATTTTAATTTCTACGTTCTTGAGTGTACTCAGTAATTCTAAAGGTATTTTATGAGGAAAGCTGGAACTCTCTTAAATTTGCCTGTGTATGTTAAGGGATGTGGTGGGATGGTGTGAAGCTTGACCTGTTCCTAAATTTCTCTGTGAAACCATCACAGTGAAGCTTCATCACTTTGTGTAACTTTTCTGTTTAGATTTTATCCGCCCCATGTTGCATTATTGGTGTTGTCATCTTACCTTGCTGGGATCCTTTCAAAGCATTTGCCCTTTGCAGTTCAATAATTAAAATGATCTGATCTGTGGCCAGGCGCAGTGGCTCACGCCTGTAATCCCAGCACATTAGGTCACCGAGGCAGGCAGACTGCTTGAGCCCAGGAGTTCAAGACCAGCCTGGGTGACATAGTGAGACCTCATCTATATAAAAAATGATAAAGTCGCTGGGCACAGTAGCGTGCGCCTGTAGTTCCAGCCACCCAGGAGGCTGAGGTGGGAGCCCAGGGAGAAAAAAAGAAAATGTCAGTGCAGGAAATGTGTTGCTCATGAGTGTGTGGGGGGCTGTCAGTTCTGAGTTTCTCATGCGGCCTGGGCAGAGGCAGGTGTGATGTGTGGGATTGAGGCGTGTCCACGCACAGGAACCAATGAAAGAACTGTACAACATTTACTTTTTCAGAGGGAGGAAATGGAAAGCAAAAAATACCCCAAAGAAGGCAAGAAAGAGCAAAAGGAAGTAGAGCAGATGTGATAAACCAACCTGATCCGACGGTGGCCCAGCTCCCTCCACATCACACTAAATGTAACCGGACCAGAGAGCTTCATTAAAAGGAAAAACTGTCAAACTATCTTTTAAAAAGGCAGCCTGCTTACACAAGTACAAGAATATAGAATGGTTACATGTGAAAAGACGGAAGATGAAAGTACCACAGTGACCAGAGAGCCGGTGCCGTGACCATGCTGGATGTGGGAGCAGCTGCAGGAGTCCCAGCGAGGTGCCTTCCCGTGGCAGGAGGAACACATTTCTCCACGATGTACGAACACCTGGGCAGGGGAGACCTGTTGTGTGGCCCTGATGCTCGGCCCTCTTAGGCCATCCTGAAGTGCACTGGCCGCCTCTCGGCTTCTCATTTCCTGTTGCCTTGAGGCTAATAGGGTCCTTGTAGCTGTCAAACCCCACAAGGTGTTTGTTTATGACACAGCTCCTGGGCATTGATTCTGCCATCAGCCCCTCCTCACCACTTCACTGGACTTTCTCTTCTGTGATGGGCACGTTTTTCCCTAAGTCGCCGTGTCTTCTCATGCCTCCTCTCCACAACATTTTTGTTTGAGACAGAGTCTGGAGCACAGGCTGGAACACAGCAGCATGATCGTGGCTTACTGCAGCCTCAGACTCCTGGGCTCCAGCGAGTCTCCTGCCTTACCCTCTCAAGTCTCTGGGATTCCAGGTGTGCATCACCACACCGGTGCCTAAAGAAAGCCTTTGAACACACAGAAGAGTTGCAGGGAGTCTGTCGCCACCTAGCTCTGCAGAGTTTGCCAGCCTCTGTGTCCCCAGACTCTGCCTGTTCTAGAAGAGCTGTGCCCGTTTTCCTGTTTCAGGTTATCAGTGTGGGGGTGCTGGGCACAGCTCTCACCAAGGCTCCGGCCACATTCTCTCCACACAGCCGGGGGTCAGATCCGCCCTCACTAAGGCTCTGGCCACATTCTCCGCACAGCCAGTGGTCACGTCAGCTCTCACCAAGGCCCCGGCCGTATTCTCACCGTACAGCCAGGGGTCAGATCCGCTCTCACCAAGGCCGTGGCCGCATTCTCACCGTACAGCCAGGGGTCAGATCCGCTCTCACCAAGGCCGTGGCCGCATTCTCACTGCACAGCCAGGGGTCAGATTCACCCACAGCATCTCCACATGTCTGAGAAGTGCAGGAGCAGGTGGAGGTGCTCGTGAGGGGCGAGCACGCATAGGCACACAGGTGCACACACAGATGGATATATGGGCACACACACACAAAGTACACATCCATAGGTGCACGCACAGGCAGGCACACGAGCACATGCCCCCCCTGCCGCTGGATCCCAGCTATATCTGGTGGGGGGAATCCTGGAATTCCCATGTGACCTCCCCTTGAACGTGTCTTTGACCAGAACATTCTTGGTCGCATCCGCTGGTAGTGAAGGCCAAGCCCGGCTGCCTGTGTCTTCAGGTGCAGGAGCCATCTGAGCGCTGAGGGCAGATCCTGGGAGCTCGGGCAGTTGTCCGGGATTGTTATGAAGATCAATAGTAAACAGCCTGCCCTTCTTCCTTTTCTTTCCTCCCCGCCGCCTTCTCCTGCTTCTCTCCCCTTTGCTGCCTGACCGTGGTGCTTGTGTGCAGTGGAACTGCTGTGTGCTGGAGCTTGTGGAAAATTGGAAACCTGCGTTTCTCCTGTTTCTCATTTTAAAGACAAACAGGTTTTCCACAAATGTGAAAGGCACACCTGGGAAGTCAGAGTGGGAGAAGGCTTTGGAATTGGACACATGAGCACGGAAGGCTTCGTTCTGCTGTATGTGGCTCCCAAGTGACGGGACAGGTGTAAGCCCCATGGCAGCACGAGGGCAGGGCGCGTGCTTCCAGTGTGTGCTGAGACAGACGCGCCGTGTGTCGTGGGCTGCAGACGCACCCGCCTGCTGAGACAGACGTGCCGTGTGCTGTGAGCTACAGACACGCCCGTGTACCGTGGGCTACAGGTGCGCCGTGGGCTGCAGACACGCTGTGTGCTTTGGACGTAGACTTCTTAAACTTCTGTGCAGCAGTGGCCTTCTCTGTTAAATTTGAAATGTTTTTATTTGGCCAAATAGATGTTTATGGAAAGTTAACAAAGTTCAGTGTTCCTTCATAGTAACAGGGAAACTTAGTTTAGTACTTAACCTGAGATCTGAGTTTGGCTGCAATGGTTGTTAGAGTGATAATATCAGTAGCTGCTGAGCAGCTGTGGCTTTCAGTATCAAAGGAATGGCCGGGCGCGGTGGCTCAAGCCTGCAATCCCAGCACTTTGGGAGGCCGAGACGGGTGGATCACGAGGACAGGAGATCGAGACCATCCTGGCTAACACAGTGAAACCCCGTCTCTACTAAAAACTACAAAAAACTAGCCGGGCGAGGTGGCGGCGCCTGTAGTCCCAGCTACCCAGGAGGCTGAGGCAAGAGAATGGCGTGAACCCGGGAGGCGGAGCTTGCAGTGAGCTGAGATCTGGCCACAGCACTCCAGCCTGGGTGACAGAGCGAGACTCCGTCTCAAAAAAAAAAAAAAAAAGGATCAAAGGAATAACGGTGTCATTTAACAATACTGCCTGATGCTTAAAGAGCCTGAAGCCGCAGGCTGGTATCATTTCATCTGCTCTGTGTCAGGTACAGAGAGGAGACGAGGAGTGAAGACTTGCAGCCCAGCCGCTGGTGGTTGGTATTTCCAGAGAGCCCGTTTCCCAAGAGCGGCCCTGTGGTTGCTGTCAGCCTGAGGCTGCTGTCACCCGGCCATGACTGTCCGTGGCCTGCAGTGAGTGGCCAGGCCACAGTGGGTGGGTCAGAGGGACTCATGGACATTGATGCTGGCAGGGGCCTGACATCGTGAACCCTGTTGTCCGTTGTGGCACGGGGCCCTGTGCCTGCCTCCCAAGCAGCTGAGCACAGTCACCCACACTGTCCGTATGAAAGGCCCTGCTTGTGTGTTGTGGCCCCATGTGATGCCCTCCAGAGTGCTTGGAGGCCACAACCCCAGAGGAAATGGCCCCGTGCAACGAGGCCCCACCCACCAGCGCCACAGGCTCTCCCCAGCTCACAGTGCCTGCTCATCTCCCCAGGCATCCCATGTCATCAGAGTCCAAGGTGCCAGGCTGCCCGCCCCCCTCCCATCTTGTCAAAGGGCCTTTCCTGGTGTGAGTAGAACTGGGGCTTTCCCTAGGTTCTGCTCATCAAGTGTACAGCTGGAAGCCGTGCTGCATCCTCCCTCTACACCAAGGACTCTGATGCACAGGTGCCCAGTCACCAATGCAGGTGTGCTTGTGCCCCTGACATGGCAGTTCCTCCAGCCATGTACACGTGCAGGGCAGTCCATTGTGGTAGCCTTGGGAGCTGTCTTAGTTATCTTGTGTCGTTGTGATCTGTGAAGATCCATCTGAGGTCGTTGTCACCCATCGTGGGACACATTCCAAGACCCCAGTGGATGCCTGAAACCGCGATAGTGCTGAACCCTGTATATACTGTTTTCCCCTCTGGGAACACATTTCTGATCAAATTTAACTTACAAGTTAGGAACAGTAGAGACTAAAGACAATTGTGAATCAAACGGAATGATTGTAAGGGTGCACTGTGATAAAACTGCGGCTGACGACTGTAAGGGTGCACTGTGATAAACACTGAGGCTGACGACTGTAAGGGTGCACTGTGATAAACACTGTGCGGCTGGCGACTGTAAGGGTGCAGTGTGATAAACACTGTGCGGCTGGCGACTGTAAGGGTGCACTGTGATAAACACTGTGCGGCTGGCGACTGTAAGGGTGCACTGCAATAAACACTGAGGCTGACGACTGTAAGGGTGCACGGTGATAAACACTGCGGCTGGCGACTGTAAGGGTGCACTGTGATAAACACTGTGCGGCTGGCGACTGTAAGGGTGCACTGTGATAAACACTGAGGCTGACGACTGTAAGGGTGCACTGTGATAAACACTGTGCGGCTGGCGACTGTAAGGGTGCACTGCGATAAACACTGAGGCTGACGACTGTAAGGGTGCACTGTGATAAACACTGTGCGGCTGGCGACTGTAAGGGTGCACTGTGATAAACACTGTGCGGCTGGCGACTGTAAGGGTGCACTGTGATAAACACTGTGCGGCTGGCGACTGTAAGGGTGCACTGCGATAAACACTGAGGCTGACGACTGTAAGGGTGCACTGTGATAAACACTGTGCGGCTGGCGACTGTAAGGGTGCACTGCGATAAACACTGAGGCTGCTGACTGTAAGGGTGCACTGTGATAAACACTGAGGCTGACGACTGTAAGGGTGCACTGCGATAAACACTGTGCGGCTGGCGACTGTAAGGGTGCACTGCGATAAACACTGTGCGGCTGGCGACTGTAAGGGTGCACTGCGATAAACACTGAGGCTGACAACTGTAAGGGTGCACTGCGATAAACACTGTGTGGCTGGCGACTGTAAGGGTGCACTGCAATAAACACCCTGTAAAGCTGGTCTCCTTCTCTCGCAGTCTTACCGCTCTATGTGCACCTAGTTTTAGACCTTGGTTGAACACAAGTAACTGAAACCAGGGAAAGCAAAGCCGAGTGGGGCAGCCGCTAGAAGGGAGAGGCAGCCTCAGGGCACACTGTGGGGCCTTGGCAGTTAGGGACCCTGCAGACTCCACACGCCAGTTGGTTGGCAGCACAGCAGAGCACCCGGAAAGGGCACATGCCTGTGACAGGAGTGAGATGTGGTGGAAAGAGGCGCTTAAAATTATTGAGGACAAGATGGACTATTCAGTATTTAATGCTAACAGCTGGCTCTCCATTTTGATGTGAAGGGGTAAGCTAGATTTTATTTTTTATTATTTTATTTTTTACCTTTAGGCTCTCCTGGACTGGGCTAGATTTTGTATACACACATTTCAGGTGGAGGTCTAAAAAAACTCTTTGGAGCGTATAAAGAAAAATAGAATATATTTGTAATCTTGGAATAAGGAAGGACTGTGTTTCCAAAATAGAAAAATAGATAGATAAATAAATAATAAATAAATAAATAAAAAGATGGGAATATCTGATTTTTTAAAATTTATTTTTATTTTTTTATTTTTGAGACAGTCTTACTCTGTCGCCCAGGCTGGAGCGCGGTGGTGTTGTCTCAGCTCACTGCAAGCTCCATCTCCCGGGTTCAAGTGATTCTCCTGCCTCAGCCTCCCGAGTAGCTGGGATTACAAGTGTGTGCCACCATGCCCAGCTGATTTTTGTATTTTTAATAGAGATGGGGTTTCACCATGTTAGCCAGGATGGTCTCCATCTCCTGACCTCATGATCCACCCTCCTCGACCTCCCAAAGTGCTGGGATTAAAGGCATGAGCCACTGTGCCCGGCCTGTCTGATTTCATAGAAATCAAAAACTTTTGTTTGGCCAAAACCAACATGAGCAATGTTAAAAAGAAAAATGGGCCGGGCGTGGTGGCTCAAGCCTGTAATCCCAGCACTTTGGGAGGCCGAGATGGGTGGATCACGAGGTCAGGAGATCGAGACCATCCTGGCTAACACCGTGAAACCCCGTCTCTACTAAAAAATACAAAAAACTAGCTGGGCGTGGTGGCGGGCGCCTGTAGTCCTAGCTCCTCGGGAGGCTGAGGCAGGAGAATGGTGTAAACCCGGGAGGTGGAGCTTGCAGTGAGCTGAGATATGGCCACTGCACTCCAGCCTGGGCGACAGAGCGAGACTCCGTCTCAAAAAAAAAAAAAAAGAAAAGAAAAATGGCGTTTCGGGAGAAAATGTTTTTCACATATATAACCAGAGATTAATAACAAGTCTGTTTAAAGACTTCTTTAAATCACCAAGAAACTCATAATCCACTCCATAGAAAATGGCAAACCATGTGAACCGATAAAGAGGAAGAAGTTTAAATGACAAATACCCTAAACTCCAATCTGACCATGAATCAGGGAAATGCAGATGGAAACAAGGTGTCATTTCCCGGCTAATTTTGTGGTAACAAGACGAGGTAAATTGTCCCAGGAGCTGGGGAGGGAACCGCTGCTCTAGGTAGGGGAATAGGAGGTGGCACCACCCACATTGTCATATACCAGCCCTGACATCAGTCCCATGGCCGTGCTTGGACTTGGGCACAGGTGCAGAGACGTCTGAGCTGAAGCCCAAGGGCCTCGTCCTGATCATCGTCCTGTCCTCTCCTGACGCGCACTTCAGAATGAGCAGAACATCTGCGTCCCATTTCTAGTGCCGTGCATGGAAAACAAACCCAAATGATCCTGTGTGGATGCTCTGTGTGTGCACCAAAGCCTCCGCCTAAAATCAGAGGAGAGATCTGGCTTTAATGCACCCTGTTAGAAAGGACAGAGGGACGAAAGGACAGGTGGAGATGCTGGTCTTTTCTCCATGCTCCATGTTTTTATCCAAATTGCTTGTGTTTCAAATTAATACATTGAGATATTCAGATAATATGAAAATGTGGAATAAAATGAGAGACTTTTGGCAGGCTGTCACTAACGTGCCCTGCTTACTTGTTCGCAGGTATGGATCGTGGCGGGAGCCAGTCAACCCCTATTACGTCAATGCCGGCTATGCCCTGGCCCCAGCCACCAGTGCCAACGACAGCGAGCAGCAGAGCTTGTCCAGTGATGCAGACACCCTGTCCCTCACGGACAGCAGCGTGTAAGTCCCGCCCCGGATACCCAGTCCCTCACAGACAGCAATGTGTAAGTCCTGCCCCAGACACCCTGTCCCTCACAGACAGCAGTATGTAAGTCCCACCCCGGATCCCCAGTCCTTCGTGAACAGCAGTGTGTAAATCCTGCCCTGGACACCCTGTTTCTCGCAGATGACAGCATGTAAGTCCCACCCTACTGCAGAGCGCAGCTAGCTGAGGGGACTTCGTGCTGACCCAGCGATGCCTGGGCTTTGTCTTCAGGGAAAGCGTTTCCTGGCCCCCCAGGTCTCAATGAGAGTGCGTCTGACACGCAGGCAGGCTGTACTGCAGACACTGTCCTCCAAGCAGCACAAGTGAGGGCTCGGCTTTGTGTTGGGCGCTTCTCTCTGTGACCAGGGCTGCTGGGACCTCCCCACGAGGAAGGATCGAGGGTGAACCTAAGACAGTCTGTAGGCTCCCCAGGCTAGAGTTTGCTCTTTGGTTTTCAGAGTCTGGGGTTTCAGCTTAAAAGCCAGGCACAGGTGGCCGGGCGCGGTGGCTCAAGCCTGTAATCCTAGCACTTTGGGAGGCTGAGACGGGCGGATCACGAGGTCAGGAGATCGAGACCATCCTGGCTAACACGGTGAAACCCCGTCTCTACTAAAAATACAAAAACTAGCCGGGCGAGGTGGCGGGCGCCTGTAGTCCCAGCTACTCGGGAGGCTGAGGCAGGAGAATGGCGTAAACCCGGGAGGCGGAGCTTGCAGTGAGCTGAGATCCGGCCACTGCACTCCAGTCCGGGCGACAGAGCGAGACTCTGCCTCAAAAAAAAAAAAAAAAAAAAAAAAGGCAGGCACAGGCCAGCTGTCTCACCGCTGGCTGTGGTGAGTGATGTGGTCCCCGACGCTGGTGTAGGACAGGGTCCTGTCTTGTCCCCGTCACCCACTTGGCAAGGGGCTGGGAGCAGGAGTGAGGGAAGGTGCTGTGGTTGTACTGAGGCCAGGGCCTCAGTGGCCCAGGGACGGCCTGGGCTACACATGTGTGATCCTTGAGGTGACAGGCGGAAGCTTATTCTTTCATTGTCCAGGGAAGCCCCAGGTGTAAGAACGTGCTTGCTTTATCCTCTTCCCCGTGCTTTGCAGCTGGCTTTTTGGGGCCTACGTACACCCCAGCCTTAGGAGTTGCTGAGGCTGCAAGCGTGCGCCACCACGCCCGGCTCGTGACGATGATGATTTTTGTGGAGACGAGGCCTTACTGTGCACTCGAACTCCTGGGCTCAAACAGTGCACCCAGTTCAGCCTCACGCGTGCTGGGATTACAGGCATGACCTACTGTGCCTGGCTGGTTTGTTCTTTTCATTTGCCTATCTTTAAACATTTTTCCAAAACCTAAATTTCAGATGAGCAGAACAAGTTGTCAGATTTTATTTCTGAACCAAATTCAGCCAGCCACATTGCCATAGGTCTTGGCGCCTTCGTTTTTCCCCAGGTAACTGTGGTGGTGCGGGGGCAGCTCCCTGCCCCTTCCCGGCAGAGCTGCTCTGTGTGGCAGCTCCTGCTGTCTTTCATCCTCTTTTAATTTTGAATCTTCAGAATAAAGTGTTGACTTGCTTTTAGCAGCACCTCACTTGAAGTTATTGGAGTTGAAACAGTGCCTGCCATGGCCCTGAAGCCTCGGGCCAGATGGTTGGGTGCAGAGCAGCCCACAGAGCGCCTGAGCAGACCACGCATCCTAGCATCTGGTTTCCCTCTTCCCCAAAACTGCGTTACTATAACAAAAATTAACCTGCCAACTCAGTGTTCTCAGAAAGTCTCCTAATTCTGTCCAAGAAAAGGGACATATGTTTCCTAAAGGGAGGACCTAAAATAAATAGATATTTTTTTTCCTTGATATTCTGTTCATCTTGGTTTGTACTGAAGTGTTTAACAATTTGGCGTGGAAAATTGCTACACATACTTGAAAGTACATCAGAGGTAAAAAGTGGACAGGTGGAGAGCATCATTCCGGTGGGGCAGCTGGGCTCTGCTTTTGTGCTGGGGGCGAGCTCACAACGGTTCCACATGGCGCTCCAGAGGCTGTGGGCTGTGGACACAGATGTGGGGACAGTGCCTTATCCACAGAGGCCTGTGGAATTTCCCCATCCAAGTGTCATGTCTGGGAAACCAGTAGAGTGGTGGCTTCGGGGCCCTTGAACAAGCCCCCGAGACAAGTGTTAGGTGAGCTGTAGATTCGCTTGTTCCTGACGCCCACCGTGACCAAGCCAGAGCTGGACTTGGCTCACCGTTGCCCACAGCACGTAGTGGTGCTGTGACAGCCGAGGACGCCTCAGGAGGTGCCGTGTCTGCCGTGCGGCCCTGGGTCAGGCGCTCTCTCACGTTGCCCTGTGTCTCCTGGCAGCTCTGGGAGGCCCCTGGGTGCGGCCCGGATCCGTGGAACTGCCATGCTTCCGAAGGCAGCTTTTCTTTCTTTCTTTTCTTTCCTTTCTTCTTTCCTTTCTTTCCTTTCTTTTTTGAGACGGAGTCTCGCTGTGTCGCCCAGGCTGGAGTGCAGTGGCGCGATCTCAGCTCACTGCAAGCTCCGCCTCCCGGGTTCACGCCATTCTCCTGCCTCAGCCTCCCGAGTAGTGCTCCCAAAGTGCTGGGATACAAGCGCCCGCCACCACACTCATCTAATTTTTTGTATTTTTAGTAGAGACGGGGTTTCACCATGTTAGCCAGGATGGTCTCAATCTCCTGACCTCTTGATCCGCCCATGTCAGCCTCCCAAAGTGCTGGGATTACAGGCGTGAGCTGCCGCGCCCGGCCCAAAGGCAGCTTTTCTAATAGCGGGGAGAGGGCAAGGGCTTTCATGAAGGATGGTTGTGCGTGAGTTCTCTTAACCGTGGGGTCATTTTTCAGACCATGTATAATTTGATTTACGTGTTTTTTGTGATCTTCTAAAGGGTTTATAAAGAAAACGTGTTGTGGGCCAGGCGTGGTGGCTCACGCCTGTCATCCCAGCACTTTGGGAGGCCAAGGCGGGCGGATCACGAGGTCAGGAGATTGAGACCATCCTGGATAACACAGTGAAACCCCGTCTCTACTGAAAATACAAAGAACTAGCCGGGCGAGGTGGCGGGCGCCTGTAGTCCCAGCTACTTGGGAGACTGAGGCAGGAGAATGGTGTGAACCTGGGAGGCGGAGCTTGCAGTGAGCCAAGATTGCGCCACTGCACTCCAGCCTGGGCAATAGAGCGAGAGACTCGGTCTCGAAAAGAAAAGAAAAAGCGGCCGGGCGCGGTGGCTCAAGCCTGTAATCCCAGCACTTTGGGAGGCCGAGACGGGCGGATCACGAGGTCAGGAGATCGAGACCATCCTGGCTAACACGGTGAAACCCCGTCTCTACTAAAAATACAAAAACTAGCCGGGCGAGGTGGCGTGCGCCTGTAGTCCCAGCTACTCGGGAGGCTGAGGCAGGAGAATGGCGTAAACCCAGGAGGCGGAGCTTGCAGTGAGCTGAGATCCGGCCACTGCACTCCAGCCTGGGCGACAGACCCAGACTCCGTCTCAAAAAAAAAAAAAAAAAAAAAAAAAAAGAAAAGAAAAAACCTGTTGCGAAAGAGCTACCTTGTGACTCCCTCAGAGACCACACTGCCCTGCCAGCTCCTGGAGAGAAGCAGTGTGTGCAGCCTTGGCATCTCTTACCTTTCCGTGGGGCGCTGGTTGTCCCGGCTGCCCACTGTGCAAACCCTGAAATGTTTTTGGTCCATTTAGCAATGCCTTCCAAGGCAGGCACACTGCACCATGGTCTAGGCCACAAGCAGGGACCAGCAAACGTTTCCCATGCAGGGCTGGCAGTGAATATGTGAGACTTTGCAGCCACATGCGGTCCCTGTCACAGATTCTTCCCCTACCCTTTAAAAGTGTAGAAACCACTCTTAGCTGTCAGGCCCTAAAGAACAGGCAGGCACAAGAAGGCTTTATGGAGGTGCCCAGTAAACACCAGCTGGGAGGGTCACATGTGAACCTTTGTGTGTAGATGAGTGTGCACGTGTTCCCCTGCACATGGGGGTGCCTGCATCACCCGTGTGCACGTGTCTCAGTGGTGGCGGCTCACGGGTGTCGTCACCATTGCCTGCTGACTGGCGGTCGGGCCGGCAGCCCCTACTGGCACAGTGCTGGCCCTCCTGCTCCTCTCTGAGTTAACGGCTGCCTCTTTCTTCTGGACAGGGATGGGATCCCTCCATACAGGATCCGTAAGCAGCACCGCAGGGAGATGCAGGAGAGCGTGCAGGTCAACGGGCGGGTGCCCCTACCTCACATTCCCGTAAGTACTGGTTCTGCGGCCCTCAGCCCATCATCCTCCCCTCTCAGCGTGGGTCTGGTGAACTGGTGTGCGGGAAAGGCACTTGCCAGACTTCCCATGAGCCGAGCTTACCTCTAGGCGTAAGCGTGTGATCCCAGAAACATCTGTACGTGGCCAGTCCCTGAGGGCGGCCGGGGACATCAAGTCTCAGGCAGCATTTAGGGCCCACAGGGAGCTGTTCATTCGAGAGCCCCCATGCCCGAGGCCACAGCCTCCCTGCTGGTAGGAAGTGTCTTGCCTGAGCCCCCATGCCCGAGGCCACAGCCTCCCTGCTGGTAGGAAGTGTCTTGCCTAGTGAAGTTGGGTGCTTCCCTTCAAGGGGAGAACTCGGAGCCTTTCTCATGACTCAGAGCCCAGACCTGGGCCCTGCACAGCGCTTGGGGAAAACTTGGTGTTTTTGTGGCTGAACGAGGGTCACCTCTGGGTGAATGTCTTGATTTTAAAGCTGCCTCGGCTTTCGCTGTTGGATAGAATAATGGTGCCTTTGCCCAGTCTCGGGCATGGGGGCTTGGCTGGGCATCAGGTCAGAGAGCTGAGTGCCGGCTGGAGCCCAGCACAGCCTGACTCTGTCTCCAGAGCACTCCTGTGTTGATAAACAGATTAATGATCTGTCCTTATTTTGATGGGTTGACTGAACAGGAAGGATGTTTATGGGAAGATGAGAAAAGCGGTGTTTTTTTTTTGTTGTTGTTTTCTTGAGACGGGAGTTTTGCTCTCACTGTAAGCTCTGCCTCCTGGGTTCATGTCATTCTCCTGCCTCAACCTCCCAAGTAGCTGGGACTACAGGTGCCTGCCACCACACCTGGCTGTTTTTTTTTGTATGTTTAGTAGAGATGGGGTTTCATCGTATTAGCCAGGGTGATCTCAATCTCCTGACGTCGTGATCCGCCCGTCTTGGCCTCCCGAAGGGCTGGGATTACAGGTGTGAGCCAGTGCACCCAGTCTCAACTGGGGGTTGTTCTCAACCCACTGTTAGCCGCGGTGTCTGAGGGTGAACCACGTGAACATCTGAGTGTCTGTGCAGGGAAGTAGGCATTTTGGGAGCACTGACAACATTGACATTGAAATCTTGGTCAGGATTTCTTAGCCTTTTAGCTTTTCTGCAGACATCAGTTTCCAAGTCAGGAATTTCTTTATGGTTGAAAAGAAAGGATGTTGGTTTGTTCTCACTTCTGAGAAGATGCCAGCTAACCCTTGACTCAGGTTTGGTTAAAACTAGGCACTCATGGTGTCTACTTAACAAAAAGCGGATGACATTGTAGGCCATGTGTGGGTGCGTGCGTGTGTGCGTGTGCTCTGGAAGATCTGGGGCCCTGCCCGCCAGGCACGACCCAAAGCTATGATGAGGTCACAGCCCAAGTTGAGGGCTCCTGCACAGCCACCGGCCTCTGATTTTCATGTCACAGTTCCCAAACGTCCAGAACCCGCAGAGCCGCCCTGATGAAGGATGCCCAAGAGACAAGACAGCTGAGCGACCACAGGCCCAGGCCAGCCCTGTGTGCCCCTGAGGATGGGGCTTGAGTGGGCTGAGGCCTGTGGAAGGCTTCTGTCCACAGGGGCGCCCCGATTTTGGGGTGCTGGTCAGAGTCTTCATGTGTAGAAAGTGCACATCTCGGACTCTGGATGAGGGGGCATCAGGCAGACAACCTCCCCTTGGAAGGGTCAGGAAGGACAAAAGCTGAGGAGTGCGCTGGTGCCTGGAACGTGGACCTGGAAATACCTCTCAGGATGCAAGACAGAAAAGAGGAGGCCAATGGCGAGTCCCTGGTGTCATCAGAACCTTCCAGAACCAAAGTCACCGGGAAGATGAAGCCATCAGAGGCGACAGGCACAGTCAGGAGCAGGCCCTGCCACATGTCGCACCACCAGAGGGCCCTTGTGTGGTGGGGTGGGGGCCACTGTGCATTTCTGTGTGAACAACCTGCAGCAAACGACCTCATCAGAGGCTCTGTAGGAACCTGGATCGAGTCCATGTGGCCTGTCAGGCGGGGCTGTGGTTGGAACCTTCGGTGGGCAGTCCCTCAGCCAGAGACCCAAGTGAGAAACGCACATCACAAGCACAGCTGCCGGGGGCCTGGTCGCTGCTGCCACTGGGAAATTGGACCTGAGGATGGTGGTGAGCCGAGGTGGGGAGATCCAGGAAGCCGATGGGCTAGCAGGACGTGCCGTGGCTGCACCGCCCGCTTCTGCTCTGTTGAGGGCCTTGCTTTTGCGAAAGCTATGCTGTTTCTCTGGTGGGTCCATGGCTCTGCAGCAGGGACAGCAGGATGGGAACAGCTTAGATGCTCATAGGAGCAGAGCCCTGTTGTGGCTGCACCCATGGATGCCCAGGCTGCATGCCCCGTGTGAGACTTTTTTTTTTTTTTCTTTTTTTTTGAGACAGAGTCTCACTCTTTCGCCCAGGCTGGAGTGCAGTGGCGCGATATCAGCTCACTGCAAGCTCCGCCTCCCGGGTTTACGCCATTCTCCTGCCTCAGCCTCCCAAGTAGCTGGGACTACAGGCGCCCGCCACCTCGCCCGGCTAGTTTTTTTGTATTTTTTAGTAGAGACGGGGTTTCACCATGTTAGCCAGGATGGTCTCGATCTCCTGACCTCATGATCCGCCCGTCTCGGCCTCCCAAAGTGCTGGGATGACAGGCTTGAGCCACCGCGCCCGGCCCCATGTGAGACTTTTTAACACCTGACCATGAGAGGTGGAGCAGGTTCATCCCAAAACCCCCCTCCACCAGCTGTCCGTGGAAAAATTGTCTTCCACAAAACTGGTCCCTGGTGCCAGAAGGTTGGGGGCGTGGCTTCACCGCATCTGCTTCCAGAATCCCTGATGGTCTTTGGCCTTTGTAATTACTTGGAAGTTTCACGTTTTCGTTTACTTGGTTTTTTCTTTATGGTATTTTTTTCTGTTCCTCCAAAGCTGGAGAGGCTGCCATTCTCTGTAAATGTGATGACTCTGACAGCTTTGCTGTTCTCAGAACTGTGGTGATGCAGCCTGCAGGGCCACCTGGAGTCTTTTTATGGAACTCGCGTGGCGGCCTGAGTGCTCCTCTTGGCCCCTCAGCTGTGCTGCTCTCTGGAGTCTTATTTTTTATTTTTATTTTTATTTATTTGTTTATTTTTTGAGACGGAGTCTCCCTCTGTCGCCCAGGCTGGAGTGCAGGGGTGTGATCTCAGCTCACTGCAAGCTCTGCCTCCCAGGTTCATGCCATTCTCCTGCCTCAGCCTCCTGAGTAGCTGGGACTGCAGGCGCCGCCACCTCGCCCGGCTAATGTTTTTGTATTTTTAGTAGAGACGGGGTTTCAACGTGTTAGCCAGGATCGTCTCGATCTCCTGACCTCATGGTCCACCCACCTCGGCCTCCCAAAGTGCTGGGATTACAGGTGTGAGCCACCGCACCCGGCCCCCCTTGGAGTCTTTTTATGGAGCTTGCGTGGCGGCCTGAGCACTCCTCTTGGCCCCTCAGCCGTGCTGCTCTCTGGGCCTGATGATGGGCTTTTCGTCCTGCTCTTGGTATCTGTGGTGCTGACTATTCAGACCATGAGTGCTCCTGTCTGTGCCTCTGGCTATCTGCAGACACAGCATCTGTGGTCCCTGCAGTGCTGGCAGCTCCCAGTCCTGTGTGTGCCACTCCCGCGTCTGCGCCTTGCCCAGCACTGGGCACGGAAAAGCCAGCATGGCCCCCCAGCCACCCAGCCTCCGCCCCGGCTGCAGCGGGAAAGGGTGGCTTGTTAGTTCCTTGCCATCTGTATGGATGCCCGGCTGTCCACACATCTGGACACACCGGCTCATGTCCCTGCTGGTGCCAGCCCCAGCCTTCCTCATCATCTTCTAGAAGCACTGGATATTCATCCTTGGCTCCGGGACAGACCCCTTCCCGACACTGGGCACAGCCCAGACTCCAGCAGTGACTTTTCCTGGCTCTGAGACATCACCCAGTACCCTGGGCGTGCCCTTGGCCCCTTCGTACTCCCATGTTCCCTGAAGTGAAGCCTGTGGCTCCAGGGCCAGCCTCTCTCTGAGCCCCGTCTACTATGGAGCATCTGAGCCTGGAGGAGGCCCTTTGTGTAACTTCCGTGTCCCGTCTCACCCCATCCTTCTGAGGGTTAGGTGCTGTTTCTACTCTCATTGTGTAGATGAGAAACGGATGCGCAGAGCCAGGACTGCACCAGAGCCCATGGCGGAAGGGCAGGAAGGCCACACACACGGAGGGTCCCTCTTCCTGGCTGCCACCCTGCTCACAGTCACAGGGGAGCTGTCCCTGGCTCCATCCCTCCACGGCTTAGACGCTGGTGGCCTGGATTTTAAAGCATGTTTTGCCGTGAAGGATGTTATTGGAGCAGCTGGCAAAATTGGAATAAGATCTGCCACATGATGTTACTGTATCAGGGTTAGTTTTTTTAACGATCCATATTTGTACTGTGGTTAGGTATGAGAGTGACCTTGCTTTTGTTAAATACACTCTTAACTGGTTCAGAGCAGTGAGCATGCCTGTATGTGTGTGTGCGCCGGTGTGTGGGCGTGTGTGTGTGCCTGTGTATGTGTGTGTGCCTGGGCGTGTGCCTGCCCGTGTGTGGGCGTGTGTGTGTGCCTGTGTGTGTGTGTGCGCCTGTGTGTGTGTGTGCCTGCCGGTGCGAGGATGATAAAGTACTTACGGCAGAATGTCAGCCCTTGGGGAATCTGGGTGAAGGTGGACAGGAATTCCTTGTTCTATTTTTGCAGCTGTTTTGAAGTGTGAAATTTAAAATGAAGTACCCTCAGAAGTTACACAGGGCCAGGCGTGGTGGCTCACACCTGTAATCCAGTGCTTTGGGAGGCCAAGGTGGGGGGAGTTCGAGGCCAGCCTGGGAAGCAAGACCCCCATCTCTATTTTTTTAAAAAGCTGTTTGGTGCATTACTGTAAAATACATTGCAGATATATTGTTGTTGTTATTATTATTTTGAGACAGGGTCTCACTCTCTCACCCAGGGTGCAGGGCAGTGGCGTGATCTCGGCTCACTGCAGCCTTGATCTCCCAGGGCTTGAGCAGTCCTCCTACCTCAGCCTCCCAAGTAGTCGGGACCACAGGTGCCACCACATCTGGCTAATTAAAAAAAAATTTTTGGCCGGGCGCGGTGGCTCAAGCCTGTAATCCCAGCACTTTGGGAGGCCGAGACGGGCGGATCACGAGGTCAGGAGATCGAGACCATCCTGGCTAACACGGTGAAACCCCGTCTCTTCTAAAAATACAAAAACCAGCAGGGCGAGGTGGCGGCTCCTGTAGTCCCAGCTACTCGGGAGGCTGAGGCAGGAGAATGGCGTGAACCCGGGAGGCGGAGCTTGCAGTGAGCTGAGATCCGGCCACTGCACTCCAGTCCGGGCGACAGAGCGAGACTCCGCCTCAAAAAAAAAAAAAACATTTTTTTTTGTAGAGATGAGGTCTCACTTTGTTGGCCAGGCTGGTCTCTTAATTTCTGACCTCAAGTAATCTGCTCACCTCTACTTCCCAAAATGCTGTGACTACAGGCGTGAGCCTATATATTCTTTTTTTTTTTTTTTTTGAGATAGAGTCTCGCTCAGTCACCCAGGCTGGAGTGCAGTGGCGGGATCTCGGCTCACTGCAAGCTCCGCCTCCCGGATTCACGCCATTCTCCTGCCTCAGCCTCCCGAGTAGCTGGGACTATAGGTGCCCAGCACTGCACCTGGCTAATTTTTTTTGCATTTTTAGTAGAGACAAGGTTTCACCGTGTTAGCCAGGATGGTCTCGATCTCCTAACCTTGTGATCCGCCCGCCTCAGCCTCCCAAAGTACTGGGATTACAGGCGTGAGCCACCGCGCCCGGCCGAGCATATATATTCTATATATATTCTTTACTATAACGTAAAGAATGGCCTTTACATTCTTTTAAAAAAGAAAGCCCGCCTTTCCCAGACCTCCCCTGTCCTGCAAATCCTGTGTGTCCTTCCCTGCCCTGGGGCCTCGGGGGTCTTCTGCTCACACCCGCTGCGGGCGTCTCCTCGAGTGTTTCTCTGAAGCGGATGGGGAGCACTGGCTGTGTGTCCTGAAGCTGCCCTGCTCAGGCCTCTTGATCTGCTAGTGGGGAGATGCTGGAAAGAAGCAGCCCTGTCTCCTGGGTCTGTGGGGAAATGATGGACAGACTAGCCAGACAGGAAAAGGGGGGCCTTGAGGAAGTTGATTCCCAGCTGAAAGGCGGAAAAAGGAAACTCTTGCTTTAAAATACAACAGAGGCCGGGCCTGGTGGCTTACACCTGTAATCCCAACACTTGGGAGGCTGAGGCAGGTGGATCACCTGAGGTCAGGAGTTGGCCACCAGCCTGGCCAACATGATGAAACCTAATCCCTACTAAGAATACAAAAATTAGCCAGGCGTGGTGGCGGGCACCTGTAGTCCCAGCTACTTGGGAGACTGAGGCAGGAGAATCGCTTGAACCCGGGAAGCAGAGGTTGCAATGAGCTGAGATCGTGCCATTGCACTCCAGCCTAGGCGACAGAGTGAGAGTTCATCTCAAAAAAATAATAAAATAAAATAAAATACAACAGAGCTAGCACACGCTCTTTCCCTTCACCAAGAAATGTTTTGGCAGTGACCTTGTAACCCCCATGCCTCACAGTCCTCTCCCTCGCAGCGCACGTACCGGGTGCCAAAGGAGGTCCGTGTGGAACCTCAGAAGTTTGCTGAGGAGCTCATCCACCGCCTGGAGGCCGTGCAGCGCACACGGGAGGCCGAGGAGAAGCTGGAGGAGCGGCTGAAGCGCGTGCGCATGGTGAGTGGGCCTCGGTGGTGTCCTGCTGTTCCCTTACAGCTGGGATGTCCTGATGTTCAGGACAGCTTTGGCCCCGATTCCTTGCAGGGATGCCCAGGGCTGGCCGAGGCCTGCTGACCCATGAGGCCTCCCTGCTCAATCCCCCATGCCCCTTTCTCTGCAGCCGAGCCCCAGCTCAGGATGGGATGTCCAGCGGCCCCATCCCACCCTCAGAGGCCCAGAGACACACCTTGGTCACCCGCATTGAAGGGGCCAGGGGTGACACAGCTGCCTGCTGTACCTGGTCCTTCGTGGGTAGCAGGGCCACAAGCTGAGGCTGCAGCAGGTGATCTCAACTTCTTCACCCCATGAGACCGGCAATTGGGATGAGCACGTGCAGAGCAGGAAGGGCTAGTGGCATGCAGGAGTTTTTTCTACACGCACTCGGGCTGCGAGGCCTGAGAAGTTGCACCACCTCCTGGTCACTCTTGGTTCCTTGAGGGCCATGGTGCACGAGCTTCTAGGCACTTGTGTTGTAGGACTCTTTGCTTAGTTCAGCTTAAGACAGGTCCCTTTCACGTGGCCACGAAAAATTAGGCTCACAGACAATTTGAAGGGTGAGAAGGACAGAGTTTATTGGGTGAAAAGGTAAAAAGGGAAACAGGCAGGCACGGTGGCTCACACCTGTAATCCCAACACTCTGGGAGGCTGAGGCGGGTGGATCACCCGAGGTCAGGAGTTCCAGACCAGCCTGGCCAACATGGCGAAACACCATCTCTAATGAAAAATACAAAACTGCCGGGCGCGGTGGCTCAAGCCTGTAATCCCAGCACTTTGGGAGGCCGAGACGGGCGGATCACGAGGTCAGGAGATCGAGACCATCCTGGCTAACACTGTGAAACCCCGTCTCTACTAAAAAAAAAAAATACAAAAAACTAGCCGGGCGACGTGGCGGGCGCCTATAGTCCCAGCTACTCGGGAGGCTGAGGCAGGAGAATGTCGTGAACCCGGAAGGCGGAGCTTGCAGTGAGCTGAGATCCGGCCACAGCACTCCAGCCCGGGCGACAGAGCGAGACTCCGTCTCAAAAAAAAAAAAAAAAAAAAAAGTACAAAACTTAGCTGGGTGTGGTGGCGGGCGCCTGTAATCCCAACTACTCAGGAGGCTGAGGCTGGAGAATCGCTTGAACCTGGGAGGTGGAGGCTTGTGTGCCGAGACTGAGCCACTGTAGTCCAGCCTGGGTGACAAGAGTGAAACTCTACCTTAAAAAAAGAAACTTCCCACCAAGCCAGAGTTCTGCCAGCGTGCTTCCTGCCTGGCAAACTGAATCCCAGGTTCCACCCAGGAAGAGGCGGGGCCAGGCTCCTCCCCGCTGCGAATGGCGCAAACTTCTGTGGCTCCACCCCCGTGTGCGCTCCTGGCAGTGCGCAGGCCGTCTGGGGTTTCTCTGGAGACCCCTTCGTACCTGGATGTCTCACTTGCGGAGCTGCCCTTGTGGGCTGGACAGGCGGTGCACACCGGTGACCCCAACACTGCGGGGGGCCGAGGCGAGTGAAGCATTTGAGCCGAGGAGTTTGAACCCAGCCTGGGCAACGTGGCAAATTCCTGTCTCTAGAAAACATTTCAAAATTAGCCGGGCACAGTAGCACACACCTTTGGTCCCAGGTATTCAGGAAGCTGAGGTGGGAGGATCACTTGAGCTACACTGAGCCGAGGCTGTGCCGCTGCACTCCAGCCTGTGTGACAGAGCAACCTGCCTCAAAAAAAAAAAAGCCGTTGCTTTTCTCTTAGCCAGATTAATTCCTGTGGGAGGTACATGGGCACTATGGAGCGGGGGTCCTTCATTCTTCTTTCACTATTCGTGAATATGAATACTTAGAAAACGTATACGCTTTTGAGCATTTCCATTCACCTGATCCTTGATGTAAAATGCAGACCCTCAGCTCTCCTCAGACCACAGGGGACCCCTTGGTGCACTCACGCTTTCACCCACAACCCGGGTGAGCTGTGCCCTGAAGCCTGGAGATGCCACCATGAGGGTGGACGCAGGGTGCAGCTGGTGCTACCCAGCTTGGAAACTGAGCGCCGGGCACTGTGTTGAGATGGCGGCAAGACCTTACACAGCTCGGTGCGTAGCTGAGATTCATGACGGGGAGCAGGTGTGGTTGCTGCAGGTAGTGGAGCTCCATGAAGGGGTTTCTGTGAAAATGTCACACACACACGCCATTTTTTTTATTCTCGGTGAATTGTTTTGCCACCATGTGGAGCTGCATCCTCTTGTCTCCCCTGGCCCTGGGTCTGAGGGTCACTCTCATCTGCGTAGGGCACAGGTGTGGGTGGTGCCAGCTCCAGGGCTCTGCAGGTGCCGAGTTCACCTTCTCCACAGTCCCCCAAAGAAAGGACTCAGGGAATTTGTCCTCCAAGATCCTGAACCTAGCCAGGGCTGGCGGGACCAGCATCAGTGCCACGTGGTTCCTGTGGCGGTGAGTGAGGCCTCACCTTGCAGACCTGGTGGTCACTGGAGCAGCTCCCTTGCTTCCTGGGGTGGCCCTGGGGAGGCTGGCTGTGTGCACGTGAGGCCGACGGCGTTCTGTGGCGGCCCTGAGGAGGCTGGCTGTGCGTACGTGAGGTCTGTGGCGTTGGGGCCTTACTGGGCTGTTGTCTGAAAACCAAACATTGGGAACAGAGTTGCCACGAATACGGAAATGTCAGCAGGCCACACCTGGGTCCACGGGCTGTGATGTCAGCATCATCATTTGGATGGCAGGTGAAGGTTAGCAGACCTTAAACAAATGTGCTCACAAAAGAAACGTAGGAAAGGAAGCCTTTGCTGTTTTGCTGCCGTGTTGGCCTCTGTAATTTTCTGCTGATCTTTGTGCCTTGAGCCATTCGCAGTGTGTGCTTCTGGTAGGGCAGGTTCACATTTTGAGTGAGACTTTTTTTAAAAAAAATTTTTGTAGAGATGGAATCTTGCTATATTGCCCACACTGGTCTTGAACTCCTGGCCTCAAGTGATCCTCCTACCTCAACTTCCCTAAGCGCTGGGATTTCAGGCATGAGCCACCGTGCCCAGCCTTGGGCAGGACATGTTAAAGGCAGCAGGTGCTGAGTGTGTGGCTCTCACCTCTGACTCTCAAGGCTTCCCCACCCCATGGAGTCCTGGCTCTGTCCCAGCAACAGGGAGCACGGCAGAGTCCTGGCTCTGTCCAGCACCACCAGGGCCTGGGAGTGGTGGTCCTTCCCTAAAAGGAATAACCCAGATTTTTGTTTTTCTTTTTTTTTTTTTTTTTTTTTTTTTTTTTTTTTTTTTTTTTTTGAGACGGAGTCTTGCTCTGTCGCCCAGGCTGGAGTGCAGTGGCCGGATCTCAGCTCACTGCAAGCTCCGCCTCCCGGGTTTACGCCATTCTCCTGCCTCAGCCTCCGGAGTAGCTGGGACTACAGGCGCCCGCCACCTCGCCCGGCTAGTTTTTGTATTTTTAGTAGAGATGGGGTTTCACCGTGTTAGCCAGGATGGTCTCGATCTCCTGACCTTGTGATCCGCCCGTCTCGGCCTCCCAAAGTGCTGGGATTACAGGCTTGAGCCACCGCGCCCGGCCAGATTTTTGTTTTTCTTTGTTTTGTTTTTTCGAGACGGAGTCTTGCTCTTTCACCCAGGCTGGAGTACAGTGGTGCAATCTCAACTCACTGCAAGCTCCGCCTCTTGGCCTCTCGGGTTCACGCCATTCTCCTGCCTCAGCCTCCCAAGTAGCTGGGACTACAGGCGCCCACCACCACGCCCGGCTAATTTTTTTGTGTTTTTAGTAGAGACGGGGTTTCATTGTGTTAACCAGGATGGTCTCGATCTCCTGACCTCGTGATCTGCCCGCCTCGGCCTCCCAAAGTGCTGGGATTACAGGCGTGAACTCCAGATTCTTTTTTTTTTTGACAGAGTCTCGCACTGTCGCCCAGGCTAGAGTGCAGTGGCGCGATCTCGGCTCACTGCAAGCTCTGCCTCTCACCATTCTCCTGCCTCAGCCTCCCAAGTAGCTGGGACTACAGGTGCCCGCCACCACACCTGGCTAATTTTTTGTATTTTTAGTAGAGACGGGGTTTCACCGTGTTCGCCATGATGGTCTCGATCTCCTGACTTCATGATCCGCCCGCCTCGGCCTCCCAAAGTGCTGGGATTACAGGCATGAGCCACTGCGCCCGGCTGAACTCCAGATTTTTTAAAACCCTATTTTCATTGTAAAATTTGGGAAATTAGGCCGGGCGCGGTGGATCACGCCTGTAATCCCAGCACTTTGGGAGGCCGAGACGGGCGGATCACGAGGTCAGGAGATCGAGACCATCCTGGCGAACACGGTGAAACCCCATCTCTACTAAAAAATGCAAAAAACTAGCCGGGTGAGGTGGCGGGCGCCTGTAGTCCCAGCCACTCGGGAGGCTGAGGCAGGAGAATGGCGTAAACCCGGGAGGCGGAGCTTGCAGTGAGCTGAGATCCGGCCACTGCACTCCAGCCTGGGTGACAGAGCGAGACTCCGTCTCAAAAAAAAAAAATTGGGAAATTGAAGTACAAAGAGGAAAACGAAAACCATTAGCTGAACGGTTAAGTTAATCGGTAACATTTCACAGCCCCATGATGGAATTCCTGCCAATGCAGACCTCGACCAAGGTGGCGAACAGCATCAAACATTAAAACACTTTTAGTCCCTGGGAAGACCCTCGGTTAAGAATTCTCCCCAGAGTGCCCAGGCCTTTTAGTCCTACACAAACAAGGAAAGGGAGGCAGCATAGCCACATCCACCCGGGGATGCCCACCACCTGCCTTGCCTCCGGCTCTGCTCCAGCGTCTGTCTGTCCTCTGTAGTACCATATTTCACCCTCAGCCCCCGTGCAGGTGCCCACAGCCAAGCGCACACCAGCTCTGGGGCATGCCTGTTCAGTTGCGTTTGGACACTTCTGCATGTGTGAGAGTTTGGTGCTAAACGTTGGGGGGTTTGTTTATGTTAAAATACAGAGGTAGGCTGGGCACAGTGACTCACACCCGTAATCCCAACACTTGGAGAGGCCAAGACGGGAGGATCACTTGAAGCCAGGAGTTTAAGAGCAGGCTGGACAACATAGTGAGATTCTTCATTTCTACAAAAAAAAAAAAAAAAAAGAAAAAATTAATGAGGCTTGGTATCCTGTAGTCCCAGCTACTTGGGAGGCTGAAGCAGGAGGATCGCTTGAGCCCTGGAGGTTGAGGCTGCATTGAGCTGTGATCGCACCACCGTGATCAGGTGCGGTGGCTCACACCTGTAATTCTAGCACTTTGGGAGGCCCAGGCGGGTGGATCATCTGAGGTCAGGAGTTCGAGACCAGCCTGGCCAACATGGTAAAACCCTGTCTCTACTAAAAATACAAAAAATGTAGCTGGGCATGGTGGTGGGTGCCTGTAATCCCAGCTA
This sequence comes from Trachypithecus francoisi, assembly GCF_009764315.1. NCBI lineage: Eukaryota > Metazoa > Chordata > Mammalia > Primates > Cercopithecidae > Trachypithecus > Trachypithecus francoisi. The sequence goes on from NW_022681460.1 coordinate 114,767,097, forward strand.
CCCAGGAGGCTAAGGCAGGAGAATTACTTGAACCTGGGAGGCGGAGACTGCAGTGAGCCAAGAGTGTGTCATTGCACTACAGTCTGGGCCACAAGAGTGAAACTCCGTCTCAAATAAAAATAAATAAATAAATAAATAATAGGCCGGGCACGGTGGCTCACGCCTGTAATCTTGGCACTTTGGGAGGCCGAGTCAGCCGGATTGCAAGGTCAGGAGATTGAGACTATCCTGGCTAACGTGGTGAAACCCGTCTCTACTAAAAATACAAAAAAAATTAGCCGGGCATGGTGGCAGGTGCTTGTAGTCCCAGCTACTCAGGAGGCTACGGCAGGAGAATGGTATGAACCCGACAGACGGAGGTTGCAGTGAGCTCAGATGGTGCCACTGCACTCCAGCTTGGGCGACAGAGCGAGACTCCGTCTCAAAAAATAAAATAAAAAATAAAAACAAATAGGCCGGGAGCGGTGGCCCACGCCTGTAATCCCAGCACTTTGGGAGGCCAGGGGGCGGTGGATTACCTGAGGTCAGGATTGGAGACCAGCCTGGCCAACATGGTGAAACCCCATCTCTACTAAAAATACAAAAAAAAAATTAGCTGGACATGGTGGCACACTCCTGTAATCCCAGCTACTCAGGAGTCTGAGGCAGGAGGATTGCTTGAGCCCGGGAGGTGAAGGTTGCAGTGAGCCAAGATCGTGCTACTGCACTCCAGCCTGGCTGACAGAGCAAGACTCTGACTCTAAATAAATAAATACATACATACGTGGTAGCTTAGTTCCCTCCTTTTCTCTTGTATTAATACCAGATTTGCTCAACACTGTTTTAGTTTGTCAATCCAATAAGATGAGAAAATAAATATGAGATGCAACTTGGAATTAAAGCGATCAGATGTTTGCTCTGACAGATGAGCTTCGCCCTCTGTTAACTCGGAGAATCAAGTGAAACTCCACTGGCTTAATGTGGAAGTTTGTCAAGAAGCATCACAGGATGTGCACAGCCAAGAGCCCTTCTGTATAAGGGCGAGGTTCTCCTTAAAATATAAGGGGAGGCCGGTGCGGTGGCTCGTGCCTGTCATCCCAGCACTTTGGGAGGCCGAGGTGGGCGGATCACGAGGTCAGGAGTTCGCAACCAGCCTGGCCAACATAGTGAAACCCTGTCTCTACTAAAAATACAAAAATTAGCTGGGCGTGGTGGCGCACACCTGTAGTCCCAGCTACTTGGGAGGCTGAGGTAGGAGAATCACTTGAACCTGGGAGGCAGAGGTTGCAGTGAGCCAAGATGGCACCATTGCACTCCAGCCTGGGTAACTTATATATGTATAACATATATATACACATATAACATGTGTGTGCGTATATATATATACAGGCCAAGGCAGGCAAATTGCTTGAGCTCAGGCATTCGAGACCAGCCAGGCCAGTATAGTGAAAATCCCATCTGTTCCCAAAATACAAAAAAATTAGCCGGGCACGGTGGCATACTGCTGTGGTCTCCGCTATTCTGGAGGCTGAAGTGGGAGGATCGCTTGAGCCCGGGAGGCGGAGGCTGCAGTGAGCAGTGATCACACCACTGTTCTCCAGCCTGGGCAACAGAGCAAGAACTTGTCTCATAAAAGGAATAAAACTAAACTAAATCCTTGCAGAGCTCCGCCCACAGCCGACACATACACTGCATTTCTTGAGGCCCTGCTGTCTCCGTTCCTTCTGTCTGTGCCCCATCCTGCCTCTCCATCCTCAGGGACAGGACCGGTGGGGTGGGGCTCCCAGCCACCCTGGGCTGGGACGGCATCGCTGGGGGCTGCTGGGCCAGGTCTGATGCTTTCTGTTTTCCCCAAGTGTGCAGCTGGTGCTGAGAGGTGATGGTGCTGCTTGTCCCCACACAGGAGGAGGAAGGTGAGGACGGCGATCCATCCTCAGGGCTCCCAGGGCCATGTCACAAGCTGCCTCCTGCCCCTGCTTGGCACCACTTCCCACCCCGCTGTGTGGACGTGGGCTGTGCTGGGCTCCGGGATGCACACGAGGAGAACCCCGAGAGCATCCTGGACGAGCACGTACAGCGTGTGCTGAGGACACCTGGCCGCCAGTCACCTGGGCCTGGCCACCGCTCCCCGGACAGTGGGCACATGGCCAAGATGCCGGTGGCACTGGGGAGTGCCGCCTCAGGGCACGGGAAGCATGCGCCCAAGTCAGGGGTGAAGCTGGACGCAGCCGGCCTGCACCACCACCGACACGTTCACCACCACGTCCACCACAGCACAGCCCGGCCCAAGGAGCAGGTGGAGGCCGAGGCTGCCCGCAGGGCCCAGAGCAGCTTCACATGGGGTCCGGAACCACACAGCCATGGGGCAAAGTCCCGAGGCTACTCAGAGAGTGTGGGCGCTGCCCCCAACGCCAGCGATGGCCTGGCCCACAGGTGAGCGTGTGCCTGTCAGTGAGGAGGGGGCTTGGGGTGAGGCTGTGTCCCTGTTGAAGGCCAGAATCTCCCTGTAAAACTCAAGAAATCCAGGACCACCCGCAACAGGCAGGAGCCCCCTCTGCTGGAGGGAGTGGGCTGGACCCTGGGTCAGGGGAGTCCACGCCGTGACCTCAGGTGGGAGATGAAGATCAGGGGCCACAGCCCGACCCCGGCTCCCACTCTGACCCTCAGTCTTCAGGGGGTGAGCAGTGAGCGCCTGTGTGTTTAAAGAGGAAACAGCCCGGGCAGCACCAGGACAGCCAGCAGGCAGCTGCTGCGCCGCGGGAGCCTTACAGAGGCCGGGTGGGGGCCTGACAGACAGGGAAGGGGCACAGCCTCAGCCACGGGAGGCCAGGGCGACTCGCCACTCTTGCTGTTGCCTTTGCAGTGGGAAGGCGGCCACGGCATGCAAAAGAAATGCCAAGAAGGCCGAGTCAGGGAAGAGCGCCAGCGCTGAGGTGCCAGGTGCCTCGGAGGATGCAGAGAAGAACCAGAAGATCATGCAGTGGATCATTGAGGGAGAGAAGGAGATCAGCAGGCACCGCAGGACCGGCCACGGGTGAGCACCCCCCCACACACAGCCAGCCTCGTGGGGCCTGCTTTGCCACTTCCACACAGTTCCAGTGTGTGCAGCCAGTGTCGCCTCTGACGCCTCACACTTCCCCTCTCACTGTGGCATCACTGTGGCGCTCTCCTGGGCATCCTCCAGCAGGCTCCCTGGGCCTGGGACGGAGGCCCCAAGTCTCCAGGAGGAAAACCTCGTGTCCCCAGAGAGACTGTCCCTGAAGCCCTGAGCAGGAGGGAAGCCAACATGGCTGTCACCCCACAGGCAGCACAGATGCTCTCGGGAGGTCATTTCCAGTCTCACCCCCACATGAGAATGACCTAAGTCACCTGGGAAGGCCACCGCTGACCATCACTCCCAGGGCACCCATAGAGAAGCCCTCTGTGCTCACACCGGGCCGTCCTGCTGAGGGCTGGGAAAGGCTCTTGTATAGCCTGAGCACTACTCTCCTCCCAGCAGGGCAGAGGCCTCGTATATGGTGTGGAGCAAGGCCCTGGCACCACAGGTCCAGTCCCTGCCGCTGCCCGCCGGGCCGGTCTTGGTGTTGCCCCTGCTCGCCTCCTTGGCCTGCACCCGTGCCCGGAACCCAGCAGGAGGGCCAGGGGCCCCAAGGAGGTGGTGCCCCCCACTTTCCCGTCGTGGTCAGAGGCAGGTCAGCTGGGAAGTGTCGGCCCTGGTGGGTAGGTGGCCCCAGCTTTCTCGGTCTTAGATCCTCATCTGCCGCCCCCCCCCCCCAGACCCTAGCCAGGGTGCACCTCCCTCCACATTACTTGGTGAGAACTTTTGAGGCAGCTGAGTGCCTGGGGTGCAGCGCTTCTGCCTGTGTTGGAAACCCGTCCCACGAGGCCTTGGGGTCCCCGTCGGTGCCGCCTGGGATGGGGACCGGCTCGTCGTTTTTCTGGGACTCCTGAGGGAACGGAGGTGCACAGCACCATGCCTGGCTCATTTTTTGTAGAGATGGGGGTCTCAGTGTGTTGCCCAGGTGGGTCTCAAGCTTTTGGGCCCAAGCGATCCTCCCACCTTGGCCTCCCAAAATGCTGGAATTACAGGCATGAGAGTCACCACTCCTGGCCTTCGAATCTTTTTTTTTTTTGAGATGGAGTCTCACTCTGTCACCCAGGCTGGAGTGCAGTGGCGCAATCTCAGCTCACTGCAAGCTCTGCCTCCTGGGTTCATGACATTCTCCTGCCTCAGCCTCTGGAGTAGCTGGGACTACAGGTGCCTGCCACCTCGCCCGGCTAATTTTTTGTATTTTTAGTAGAGATGGGGTTTCACCGTGTTAGCCAGGATGGTCTCGATCTCCTGACCTCATGATCTGCCCGCCTCAGCCTCCCAAAGTGCTGGGATTACAGGCGTGAGCCACCGCGCCCGCCTTTTTTTTTTTTTTTTTTTTTTTTTTTGAGACGGAGTCTCGCTCTGTCGCCCGGGCTGGAGTGCAGTGGCCGGATCTCAGCTCACTGCAAGCTCCGCCTCCCGGGTTCACGCCATTCTCCTGCCTCAGCCTCCCGAGTAGCTGGGACTACAGGCGCCCGCCACCACTCGCCCCGGCTAGTTTTTTTTTTTTTTAGTAGAGACGGGGTTTCACCGTGTTAGCCAGCATGGTCTCGATCTCCTGACCTCGTGATCCACCCGTCTCGGCCTCCCAAAGTGCTGGGATTACAGGCTTGAGCCCCGCGCCCGGCCTTTTTTTTTTTTTTTTTTTGTGACAGAGTCTAGCTCTGCCCCCCGGGCTGGAGTGCAGTGGTGCAGTCTTGGCTAACTGCAGCCTTCCCCTCCCGGGTTCAAGCAATTCTCCTGCCTCAGCCTCCTGAGTAGCTGGGATTACAGACGTGTGCCACCATGCCCGGCTGATTTTTGTATTTTTAGTAGAGACGGCGGAGGGAGTGACCATGTTAGGCTGATCTCGAACTCCCGACCTCTGGTGATCCACCCGCCTCGGCCTCCCAGAGTGCTGGGATTACAGGCACCCAACATCATGCCCAGTAAACTTTGTATTTTTGTAGAAACAGGGTTTCACTATGTTGGCCAGGCTGGTCTTGGACTCCTGACCTCAGGTGATCCACCTGCCTCGGCCTCCCAACGTGCTGGGATTACCGCACCTGGTCAGTTTTTTTTTGTTTTTTTTTTTTGTTTTTTTTTGAGATGGAGTCTCACTCTTGCCTAGGCTGGAGTGCAGTGGTGCAATCTCAGCTCATTGCAACCTCTGCCTCCCAGGTTCAAGCAATTCTCCTGCCTCAGCCTTTCAAGTAACTGGAGTTACTGGTATCCACCACCGCACCTGGCTAATTTTCTGTATTTTTTGAGTAGAGTCGTGGTTTCGCCATGTTGGCCAGGCTATTCTTGAACTCCTGACCTTAGGCGATCCGCCCACCTTGGCCTCCCAGAGTATTGGGATTACAGGCAAATCAGGGATGGTTTTTTGTTTTCTTTTTTTTCTGAGACTGAGCCTCACTCTGTCACCCAGGCCGGAGTGCAGTGGCATGATCCCGGCTCACTGTAACCTCCAGTTCCCCAGTTCGAGCCATTCTCCGGCCCTGGCCTACAGAGTAGCAGAGATTACAGGCGCCCGGCTACTTTTGTATATTTAGTAGGGACGTGGTTTCACCATGTTAGGCTGATCTCAAACTCCCGACCTCTGGTGATCCGCCCGCCTCAGCCTTCCAAACTGCTGGGATTACAGGCGTGAGCCATTGTGCCCGGCCGGGATGTTTTTATTGTGTGGTCTGAGGAGGACGTCCATGTGTCTTGGTGGCCAGGCCCAGTAGCCTATCCCATCCTACCCCTCAAGGAGGCTGCCCTCAAGAGATACGTGTAGCCCCACCGGGCCACCTGGCCAGGGTGTTGGCCACAGCCACAGCTTGTTCTCTTGTTCCCCAAGGTCCTCAGGGACAAGGAAGCCACAGCCCCATGAGAACTCCAGACCCTTGTCCCTTGAGCGCCCCGGGGCCGTGCATCCCTGGACCGGCCCTCAGCTCCGGACCTCCGTGCAGCCCTCCCACCTCTTCATCCAAGACCCCACGATGCCACCCCACCCAGCTCCCAACCCCCTAACCCAGCTGGAGGAGGCGCGCCGACGTCTGGAGGAGGAAGAAAAGAGAGCCAGCCGGGCACCCTCCAAACAGAGGTACGGCCGCATCGTGGGGTGGGGTGGGTCTTGGGAGTTACCACAGCACCATTCCTGGGGCTGAAGCTCCCCAGGGCCTGAGGTCTTCAGGGGAAAACGGTCCTCTGGTGTCGCCCAGCCATACTGGGCCCTTCCTTCCACTGAGAACCACTGAGGGGCCATGTGGCAGGCGACCCTGTGGTGGACGGAGGGCTGGGGCCGGAGCTGTCACACACCCGCAGCCTCTGTGCTCGCTGCTCTCGAGGAGGGGAGCCGCGTCTGCAGGGAGGCTGCAGGGCCCCAGTGTGTGGGGAACACTGGTCCCAGCCAGAGGCTGCTGACTGCTGGGCAGCCTGGGCTTTGAGGCAGGGGTCCTGGAGGCATGGCGGCTGCCTCTTGACAATCACACCCCAAGAGCCCTGAGTGGCTCTACACGGTTGGAAAGCTACGTGGTTCTGAAACCTGTGCAGATGTAGAGCTGTCATCCTGGATGTCCAGCCCACAGCCCCTCCTCGCTAAGCCCTCCTTGGCCTTCTGGGCCCCAGTAGCCAGACCCTGTTCTCTCCCCAGAGCAGGCTGGCTTCTGCCTCGGCTGCAGGGAGGCTGCCTCTTTGTTCAGGCAGCATTTTTGCTCCAGGCCAGAACCTGCCTTCTCCACTTTCAGCTTGCTCATGAGGCCAGTTTTCTCGGCCATCCTGGGTCATTGGAATTCCTCACACATCAGGGTCTCTGTGAACTCACCCAGGCCCTGGGGCTGTGGTCACAGAGGCCATGGTTGTCTTCAGAGGTCACCAGCTCCTCCTGTCCACCTTGGGTCACCTGGGGCCTGAGGTCCAGGCCCACCTCCTGGGCCACCAGCTTTGGGGCTGTGCCACTCGAGGGAGGCTGGGGCCAGGGCCCCTATTCTGCCAAACCAGCATCAGGGTTCAGACCCTTCCCAGCCGAAAGCCTGTGTGGTCTCTCAAGTCATTAAAGGTTCAGCCTAATGACAGCCCTGGGGCCAGAGAGGGTCACAGTTACCTCAAACCCAAAGGGTGATCACTTTGTGGCCAAACGTCTGTGACCCTGTGATCTTGTTAAGCCAACAAGGAGCCAGAGCCCCGTGTCATGCAGGAGCCTGGTGTGTGGTGCTCGGAGCTGGGACGTGTGACCGGGCTGTGGTGTGTGGTGCTCGGAGCTGGGGTGTGACCGGGCTGTGGTGTGTGGTGCTCGGAGCTGGGGTGTGACCGGGCTGTGGTGTGTGGTGCTCGGAGCTGGACGTGTGACCGGGCTGTGGTGTGTGGTGCTCGGAGCTGGGACGTGTGACCGGGCTGTGGTGTGTGGTGCTCGGAGCGGGACGTGTGACCGGGCTGTGGTGTGTGGTGCTCGGAGCTGGGGTGTGACGGGCTGTGGTGTGGTGCTCGGAGCTGGGGTGTGACCGGGCTGTGGTGTGGTGCTCGGAGCTGGGACGTGTGACCGGGCTGTGGTGTGTGGTGCTCGGAGCTGGGGCGTGTGACCGGGCTGTGGTGTGTGGTGCTCGGAGCTGGACGTGTGACCGGGCTGTGGTGTGTGGTGCTCGGAGCTGGGGTGTGACGGGCTGTGGTGTGTGGGCTCGGAGCTGGGACGTGGACCGGGCTGTGGTGTGTGGTGCTCGGAGCTGGGGCGTGTGACCGGGCTGTGGTGTGTGGTGCTCGGAGCTGGACGTGTGACCGGGCTGTGGTGTGTGGTGCTCGGAGCTGGGACGTGTGACCGGGCTGTGGTGTGTGGTGCTCGGAGCTGGGGCGTGTGACCGGGCTGTGGTGTGTGGTGCTCGGAGCTGGACGTGTGACCGGGCTGTGGTGTGTGGTGCTCGGAGCTGGACGTGTGACCGGGCTGTGGTGTGTGGTGCTCGGAGCTGGACGTGTGACTGGGCTGGCAGATGAGCTGGTGGTGAGCATCATGTGCAGCAGGGTCGAGGCCCTGGGCTTGTGTGGACTCTCCTGCCGGGGCTTCCTGAGCCCCCTTGTTGGGCTGAGCAGGGGTCTCTCGGGTTGCATCTGCCCTTTCCCCGGGCACCCACAGGCTCTACATGATGGCAGGGGATGCCCGCTGAGCCGTGGAACCACTGCCGCCGTTCTGAGATATGACCTTCCTGCCCCTGTTTGGCTGCTGGGCTCCAGCATCCCCACATGGGGAAACCCAGAGTTGCTGGGTTTGTCTGTCCAGGGGACATACGTTTTTGCGAGAAGCTGTGCAGACTTGGAGTGAGGGCCCAGAGGCAGATCGGGTGCTGGGCCCTGTCGGGCTGTCAGAGTAGAAACTACTATCAGGGTCGCCCAGTGCACCCCAGTGGAGGTGCCACGTGAGAGGAGCTGCCGTGCTGCCCCAGGATGGTCTTAGTTGTGGTGCCGGGGGGCTCTCAGCCTCCCTGAGGTGCAGACAGAGTTGCCACACCCCAGAGCCAGTGTCCACGCCATCGGTGGGGAATTCATGCCCGAGACCCAAGGACAGGCTCTCGGGAGGAGATGGCGTCCCACCAGAGGGGATGAGGTGGTAGGATCCCAGGACCCCAGATCAGAAGCTCCCCCCAGTGCGGTCTAGGGAACAGGGGGTTGGTCCCCAGATCATGAGTGTGGAGTGTGCTGCAGTGTCTGGCACCACTGAGGCCTAGGAGGGGGTTCGGTGTCTTGTCCACCCTGCAAACTGGAGCCTTCGCTGGGCAGGTTGTACAACCCCTTCATGCTCCGTCTGTCCCTGCGTGGCAGCATTGGTCGAGGCTCCCTCCCCAGGGCTGGTGGCCGCCGGCGCAGCCACCATTGACGCGGGTTGTTCCCTAGGTATGTGCAGGAGGTTATGCGGCGGGGACGCGCCTGCGTCAGGCCAGCGTGCGCGCCGGTGCTGCGCGTGGTACCAGCCGTGTCGGACATGGAGCTCTCCGAGACAGAGTACGTGCGTCCTGAGGGTCCTCCTGGTCCTGCCCACCCCAGCCCGGGCGTCCCAAGCCAGGTCCCATGGTAGAGCCGCCGTCCTGGGGCCTGAGCTCAGGTACCACGCTGAGAAGCAGCTGTGGCAGGAGAGGGTCCCACGGCATCAGACTCCAAGCTGCCTTAGAGCCTTCTCCCATCTCCATCAAAGGAGACGCTGGCTGTCCAGCATGATGACAAGTGACCAACAGGCCCGGCTGGAGGCCTAGGCACAGCCAGCCCTGTATCCACACAGGTGTCATGACCAGGCCCCTTGTGGGGCAGAGACCTACCCCTGCCCCTGGTGCCCCTGGCCCCGCCCGGCATGGAACTGGCTGGTCCCTGCAGGCCTGGCTTGAGCAGGGTCGGGGCTGCAGGTGCTGAGATGTGCGAGGTGCGTCAGCTTGCAGTGTGAGTCTCCACCATGTGCGTCTGTCCAGTCTGTGCAGTCAGTGAGTCAGGGCTCTGCTCCCACCTGCAATGCTGACCACTCTGAGCCCGTGAGAAAGGCTTGCTGTGTCCACACCACTGATCCCACATGGGCTCTGTCAGCGGTGCCTTTGTGTGCTCAAGGTGGCAGGAGGGGCAGACCCCAAAAGGGGCCTTGAGAACAGGGGTCCCCCAGGCCTTACCAGACTTGCCCCAGATGCAGGTTTGTTGTGGCTGTCCTCCTCTAGGGGTCTCGGGGGGCCTTCACCCGTCCTTGGGGCAGCCCCCCCATGTTGGCTCCTTCTCCTATGGGCCTGGTTCCAGGGGGTTCCAAGGATGTGGCTCTGGGAGAAAGTCCAAGAATGCAGGTGGGTGGGGCCCTGGTGTGCGAAGTGGACGGTCACATGGCTGAGGTGGCCGTGAGGCCTTCCTGCCAGGATGTTGGCTCTGGAAGCCTCTAGTGCACGCAGCCAGGAGGCGGCCCAAGGGCTGAACCCTAGTGGGCCAGGGGCAGCTTCTGGAGTCATCTGAGGGACAGGTGCTGGCAGGGGAGCCAAGCAAGGGTGTGAGAGCACCCAGGCCCTGCCCATCATCCCGGCACGGCTATGGAAGCACAGCACCTGTAAGAGGAGGGCCCAGTTCAACCTGGGCAGGAGATGGTGCCAGCCCCGCCCCTCTGAAGGGCCTGCTGGCCGCACCCGCAACAGGCCTCGGACACACTTCGCTGTGGGGTCAGGCGCATCCAGAAATCGTGCCTAGTTCTGTTCGTCCAGTCCCTGCCCTGGAGATGCTTTTAGGGTTTGGGGGCCGTAGGTCTTCCTGGGATAGGAGCCATGCAGCCTGCCCTGCCCTCCTAGAGGTGAGAGCTGCAGTGTGCCCAGTGGCCAGGCCCTGTCCAGTCGAGGGTGGGGCTGTGAGGCAGCGGGGAGACCTTCATGTTCCCGGTGAGTGGAGTCAGACTCCACTGTGAGCGGAGTAGACCCCAGATTGAGATGCTGCGGCGGGGGTCAGTGGGGCCTGGGGCCCCAGGTGTTTGCAGGCCTGCCCCACCCTTTGCTGGCAGCCTGAGGCCAGCGGGAGGCACCCTGTGGGACCTCAGTCCAAAACCAGGGACCACTGCTGCATCTCTTTCCCCAGGACGAGATCGCAGAGGAAGGCGGGCGGCGGGAGCGCCCCGCCGTGTGACAGCATCGTTGTGGCGTACTACTTCTGTGGAGAGCCCATCCCCTACCGCACCCTGGTGAGGGGCCGCGCTGTCACCCTGGGCCAGTTCAAGGAGCTGCTGACCAAAAAGGGCAGCTACAGGTGAGTGTGAGGGCTGGGGTGCCCACTCCCTGCAGGGGTATGTGGGTGCCCAGTAGTACAAAAAAGAGGGTTTTAGCGAGGCATGGTGCCTCACGTCTGTCATCCTGGCACATGGAGAGGCCGAGACGGACAGATTGCCTGAGCTCAGGAGATCGAGACCAGCCTGGGCAACATGGTGAAACCCTCTCTCTCCACTAAAAATACAAAAGAAATTAGCCAGGCATGGTGGCGGGTGCCCGTAATCCCATTTACTTGGGAGGCTGAGGCAGAATTGCTTGAACTCAGGAGACAGAGGTTGCAGTGAGCTGAGATCGCACCACCACTCTCCAGAACTCCAGCCTGGATGACAGAGCGAGACTCCGTCTCTACCCAAAAAAAAAAAAAAAAAAAAAGGCTTTCTGGCTGTTTCAGCTCATGTCCCTCATCTGCACCTAAGCCAGTTCTCCAAGCCCTGGGCTGAGGATAGCATCAGGCCTTCGGCCCCACAGGACTCAGAGGGTCCTAAGGGACTCCTTCCAGGGCCCTCAGCCTCGGGGTGAGAAAACAGAGGCCAGAGGCCCAGACGACAATGGTCTGAACTTTGTGTCGGGTTCCCCTGGGCGGCCTCGTCTCCAGGCTCTGGATTCAGGTCCTTTTGCCCAACTGAAAAGCCAGGCCCCATCCTACCAAGGTTATTGGTCCTGGGCCCCTCAGCCCTGCAGGGCCTGCCTGCAGCCAGCCTTGGAGGCTCCTGAGCAAGCACTGGGGGGTGAGCAGAGGGGGCCTGATCCCAAGAGCCTGGCAGAGCCTGGCGGGTGGTTCCCTCTGTCCACAAGCGACTGTGTAGGCGCCCGTGGACTGTGTCTACAGATGTGGTGCTGAGGGAGGGCCCCACTTGGGGTCACCTCCATGATAGGGCTCAGCCCTTGGGAAGCAGACACCCCACACCCATCCACTTCCCCCTTGCACCTCCTGGGAGGCTGGGGCAGGTACTCCTAGGGGGCTGCAGGGTGCCTCCCAGCAGGCAGTAAACTCACCCCCTGTGGCTGCCACTTCACCCACATGTGGTCGTTGCACCGTTCACTGTTGCCCTGGGAGGGGCGCACGTGGTGGGGGCAGTGGGGCATGGACAGGAGGCTCCTCAGGACGGGGGTATGGACACGCCGGCCCCGCCACAGGCCTCCTCACATCTGCGGCGCTGCCTGCTCACTGCTCCTCACCTCCATCCTGCAGATACTACTTCAAGAAAGTGAGTGACGAGTTTGACTGTGGGGTGGTGTTCGAGGAGGTTCGAGAGGACGAGGCCGTCCTGCCCGTCTTTGAGGAGAAGATCATCGGCAAAGTGGAGAAGGTGGACTGACCGGCTGGCGGGCTGACCGCTGCACCAGGCGAGGCCCTCGGGCACAGATGTCACAGCCAGGCGGATGACCTTGTACTCAGGAGCCCAATAGAGAACAGCGTGGGGGCGCCGCCCACCCCTGCAGTCTCGCCGTGTCTGGGTGGGTAGGGGTCCCTCCGCGTGGTCCACAGGCTTCTGTCCTGCCCCCGAGGAGGCCGCCGGACACTCCCCATAGCAATACTTGGAGGGCCTAGCTCAAGTGGGGCAGCCAAGGTCCCTGCTGCAGGCTTTAAGCGACGCCCCGGTGCCTCCCCTGGGCACGTGTGCTGGGATCTGTTTTTCCCTCTGGGGTTTGCCCACGTACCCTGGTCTCGCTGGGCTCAGGCCCAGGCCTGGGCACAGGGGCCTGCAGGGCCTCTGTCAATTGTACTCGCCACCGAGTGCCTTCAACACAGCTTGTCTCTTGCCTGCCACTGCGTGAGCCGGCGACGGGGCACTGCACCTGCCTCCAGCTGCCGGCTGCGCGGTCCCGGGTCCTCCTTTCTGAGGGCCCATGTAAATATGTACATTTCTCAGGCCAGGGCCAGCAGGGGCTGCCCAGGTCTGTTTTTCATGCGATGACACTTGTACAATTATCTTTTCAAAGGTACTTGGATAATAATGAAATAAAACTGTTTTTGAACCTGCCCTGGCTGTGGTGTGTCTGCTGCCGGTGGGGCCTGGCCTGGGTCTCCCAGCCTCGGTCCCTGTGGTAAAGGAGGTCATGCTGGCCTCCAGCAGGCATGGGGGCCTCCTGTGACTCAGAGACTGGCCAAGCTAGAGCATGAACGTGCTCTACCTTCCCAGGAGCCCGCGTCTGGGCAGAGCTGCATCAGGCCAGCCTTGCGGAGGGACCAGGCACACACAGTCCAGAACCAAGCTCTTTATTCACAATACACAGCTCCCTCCAGCACCCAAGGAGGTGCCTCCTGTCCAGCGGTGATGGGGGGAGTGACATGGGGGTAGCTACAGCTCCTCCTTGGACCCCACAGTGGAGTTGGCCCGTGGCTCCTAGAACGGGTCACAAGTGCAGCTCGAAGCTCTGCTCCCAGCCTACCCCTGCCCCCGCCCTGCCAGCCCTGTGTAAAGAGGATTTGTGCAGAGACCTGGAGCCCTGGCTTAGGGACACCCACCGGGAACGGGGCTGCCGGCTCCTCCGTGGGCTCCTCCGTGGGCACCGCGCCCCCGTTGTCCAGGAACTTGGACAAGGTCTCCAGGTCCCTGGTGCTTTTATATTCAATCACCTGAGGAGAGGCAGGAGGATCTGGAGGACATGCCAGGTCCAGGCCCACGCCCAGGAAGATGGCATCCCAGCTTCCTCCCCAGCCACCTGCCCCCCATACCTTCCGACCTGGCCCTGCTGGGAAGTACTTGAGGGTAGGGAAGCTGTGCACGGCGAAGGCGTCCAGCTCATTGGCCGTGGCATCCAGTTGAGCGATGATGATGTCCTCATGGTCTTGGTACTTCTCAGCTAGCGCCTCCCAGGCAGGCGCCATCTCCTTGCAGTGGGTGCACCATGGGGCATCTAGGACAGGGGCCGTTGAGCGCGGCCATCTGGGCACCCCCTGCCCAGCCCACACACCCCGTGCCTCCCTCAGCACTCACAGAACTTGACAAACACATTCTTGGTTTCATCAAAAGCCACCTGCTCAAAATTCTTGCCCACGAGGGTCTTCACTGGCCGCTGATCCCAGTCAGGGGGAACCTCCTGGCTCAGGAGATAGGGCTGGGGGAAACCAGGCCAGGCGCTTTGCCAGGGGTCTTCTGCAGGGCTCGGGGGGGTCTTCTGCAGGGCTCGGGGGGGTCTTCTGCAGGGCTCGGGGGGGTCTTCTGCAGGGCTCGGGGGGGTCTTCTGCAGGGCTCGGGGGAGGTCTTCTGCAGGGCTCGGGGGAGGTCTTCTGTGGGGCTCGGCGGGGAGGGAGGTCCTCTGCAGAGTTGGGGGCTCCTCTGCGGAGTTGGGGGCTCCTCTGTGGGGACCGCAGGGGCGGGGGCCTGAGAGCTGCTGTTCCCACCCCCTGCCGGGCCGGGAGGATGAGGTCAGGGTTCCCCTCCCTCTAGGAGCAGTCTGCAGCGGACCTTGACTTGGCTGTTGAGGACTGCATGGCAGAAAGCAGTGACGGAAGCTGCGGTGACAGGGCCCCCATCCACAGGCGCGTATTTTTTAGTGGTCTCAATGTTGATGAAGCGCAGGGTGGGGGCTGCCTCAGCCTTGAGGCCAAAGTACTGCAGCACATGCTCATTGTCAGCTGCCACGTCCACCACCACGAACAGCACCTGAGACCAGGAGTCCACACTGGCACCCGCCACTGTCCAGCTGCCCCTCCCCCCCGGACCCCAGTACCTGCCCCCATCCAGCTGCCCCTCCCCCCGGACCCCAGTACCTGCCCCCGGAAGCGGGGAGCTGCCTCCCCAAAGCCTGCTAGGAGCTCCCTGTGAGCAGCCAGGGTCTGGTTGACAAACAGCAGCAAGTGGTTGAGGATCCTGGCCGCGAAAATCTTGGGAGATGTCTACAGTAGGGAGGGTGCTCATGACTCCACAGGGCCCCCAGCCTAGGCACCCCCATCCCTGGACTCCTCCGCCCTGAGACTCCTCCACCCTGGGACACCCCCAGCCCAGGCACTGCAACCTACGTACCTGGCTGTTGAACTCCGTGACCAGGCGCATGCTGTGTGTGACCAGGAAGCGCGACAGATCCCCCAGGTCCAGGCCAAGCTCCTCATCCACTGGGAAGTCTGCCCGCCCCTCATCAAACTGGACAGCAGCAGATGGGTCAGTGGGCGCTGCAGCCGGACCCCAACCCACGCCGGGGCCTGACCTACCTTCTTGAAGAGAACCACGGTGTCCTTGGTGAGGCCGAACTGCTCAAAGAGCCGCGGCCGGTCCGTGAGGCCAAAGGTCATGTCCAGGGCGTCCCGGGCCAGGGCCAAGAAGGTGGCCACGTCCTCGTCCTGCAGGTCCTGAAGGGCCCGGCCCTGTGAGGCCACCAGGTCCCACAGTCACTGCCCCCATGGCCTAGCTCCCCACGCCCAGTGGCTCACCTGGAAGAAGCCGATGACCACCAGGTCCCGGCCATCGATCAGCGCCTGGGCGGCCGCCTCGTCCTCTAGCCACATGGCACTGGGCCCCACCCGCCGTCGCAGCCACTCGGCAATGCCCTCAGCCTCCCGTGGTCCTGCAGGGAGTCGCCCTCAGCCTCCCGTGGTCCTGCAGGGAGTCCCCCTCAGCCTCCCGTGGTCCTGCAGGGAGTCGCCCTCAGCCTCCCGTGGTCCTGCAGGGAGTCGCCCTCAGCCTCCCGTGGTCCTGCAGGGAGTCCCCCTCAGCCTCCCGTGGTCCTGCAGGGAGTCCCCCTCAGCCTGGGCCTGGCCACCACCCCCCCACGACCGGCCTGCCCGCGCACCTGTGTACTCCTCCGGGTGTGTGCGGTTCCCGTTTCGGAAGAACTTGAGCGTAGGGTACTCCGTCACACCAAACTCCTCAGCCAGCTCGGGCTGTGCAGGCCCGTCCACCTTGGACAGCGTGACCGCCGTTGAGTCGGCCGCGAGCAGGGCAGCTGCCTTGCTGTACTCGGGAGCCAGGGCCTTGCAGTGCCCACACCACGGGGCATCTGGGGGACGGGGCCGTGAGCGCCCCAGGCCACCACAACCCCAGGAGCACCCTCTCCACACCTGACAACCCAGCAGGGAACAAGCGTGCTCCTCCACTCTGCCCCGAGCCCCGGCCATGGCCACGCTGAGCGCCAGTGCCTCTTTGTGGCCCCCCAGGCTGCGGCACAGGGACCAGCAAGGCTTGGGGGGGGCGTGAAAGATCCCTCCCTACAGCCGGGCGCGGTGGTTCACACCTGTAATCCCAGCACTTTGGGAGGCAGAGGTGGGTGGATCACCTGAGGTCGGGAGTTTGAGACCAGCCTGGCCAACCTGGAGAAAACCCGTCTCTACTAAAAATACCAAAAAAATGAGCCAGGATTGGTTGCGTGCACCTGTAATCCCAGCTACACGGGAGGCTGAGGCAGGAGAATCGCTTGAACCTGGGAGGCAGAGGTTGCAGTGAGCCAAGATTGTGCCCTTGCACTCCAGCCTGGGCAACAAGAACGAAGCTCTGTCTCTAAAAAGGAAAAGACCCTCCCTTTCCTGCCCTGTAAGGCTGGGGCTCCCAGGCCCATGTGGCTGCCTGTGAAGACCTCCCAGGCAAGAACGGTCCCTATCTGTGTCAAGGGTTGTGGAAAGACCACAGAGCACATGCATCAGGGACCTCCGTGGGCCCCCAAAGCCCGAACACTCCTGGGCCTCTGCAGAGTCTGTGGGATGCCCCTGGCAGCTGGAGGAGTGGCCGGCAAGGTGGCGACTCTGGCACCATGGCCGCTGGCTGAGCAGGGAGGCACAGGTACTCTCATGTCCTGTGGGTACCCGCAGTACTACCACTGCTCCTGCCTGCCCCGACCGGACCCCCAGGACCCTCCTAGAGAGCTCCTGGGCACAGCGGGGGCAAGTGCCTGTGGGGAGGCCTCTCTTGGGCACATGCCCTGCATTTGCTGGCAAAGGGTGGGGCCCCCAGGTGGGCCCTGACAGTCTCCACCGGTCCCCAGCTCCACTGGCCCCAGCACTCACAGAACTCCACCAGCAGGGCAGGGTGCTCCCGCAGGGCCAGGCCCAGGGTGCGGCGGCTCAGCACCAAGATCCCATCCTCCTTGGGGATTTCCTCCTCTGGAGGCTCCTCTGAGGGGCTCTTGGGTCCCTGCTCCTGACCCCATAGGCACGAAGCCCTGAGCAGCAGCAGCAGTACAGGCAGAAACTGGCGGCTCATGGTGCTGCCAGGGCCCGTGGGGCAGGGGCAGATAAGGGGGCCAGAAGCCAAGCAGCGGCTGCCACGTGGCACACAAGCCTGGTTCCAGCAAAGATAAGGCCCATGCGGCCCCCAGCCCCCAGGGGAAGGGAGGCAGAAAGAGACAACACGCAGGGCACTGAGACAGGGCCACGTTTAATGGGACAGCTCAGGGGACAGCGCCAGGCCCAGGGGGTCCCGGGACAGAGCAGGGGCAGCAGGGGAGGGTCTGGTCACTCACAGGGGATGCTGGGGATGCTTGGGAGTCCCTGGGCAGCAGCTGAGGGAGGTGGGGGAGACAAGGACTGGGGGTTCAGTCCTTCCAGTCCTGGCAGATGCGGAGACCCCACTCCCAGGACAGGTGGTGCGTCCTGTCATCATCGGTGAAGAGGGACACGACCAGGTAGGGACCCCGCACCAGTGCACCCCTCGGCGCTTCCTCCACCGGAGTCACAAACTCATACTCCTGGGCGCTTGGGCCGTAGCTGCCCACCATGTAGACGGTCTTGTCCACTAGGGAGGGGGAGGGCATCAGGGCTGTCCTCTGTCCGCCCCCCACTTCCCACCCCCCGCCCTGTTCCCCCCTCACCCGCTGCCCTCACCGCGCAGGCCCCGGCGGTAGGTGTGATGCAGACACTTGAGGCCGCTGACAATCTCCCTGTGGACCTG
Source organism: Trachypithecus francoisi (assembly GCF_009764315.1). Lineage (NCBI taxonomy): Eukaryota > Metazoa > Chordata > Mammalia > Primates > Cercopithecidae > Trachypithecus > Trachypithecus francoisi. Next base: position 114,784,718 of record NW_022681460.1, read on the forward strand.
GGAAAAGAGGCATTAGGAGTTCCCTCTGGGGGCCAGGCCTCTGCTTGTTGCCCCCATCCCCAACCCCTCTGCCCACTGCCCTGGCTCTCACCTTGAAGGTGATCTTCACTCTGTAATCAACACCTTCCTTCACGACAAACACCTGGTCCTTCAGAACAGCCAGGTCCCCTATTGGGGAAACTGTAGCTAGGGTCGGAAGGCCCCACAGGCTGAGACCTGCTCCAAGAGCCCCAACGTGGGGTGTGGTGACCATGAGGTCTGCGATTGTGATGGCCCAGGGCGTGGAACCCAAGGGTGCAGCAGTGTGCCTGGGAGGGCCCTACCTGCGTTCAGGGTGCAGCATCCTGCGAGTTACCTGTGAGATCCATGACGACGGGCCCTGGAGCCTGCTCCGACAAGAGTGTTAGCCTGGTCACCTGCACATTGGGCAGGCTTGGGTCTGAGGAGAAACTGGAAGTCTGCAGGATGCCCCCCCTCACCCCTGCTGGGCTTCCCACCAGCACCCCCAGACCCAGCTCTCCAAGCCCAGGCCCCTGCCATACCCACGGCCGGTGGCATGGGCCCCAGTAGCGCCCGCTTGTACTCGGCCAGGCTCCTGTCGTCCGGGTCCAGCTGCCGGATTTCCAAGAGGCTCTTCCTCCCTGGCGCCCGGTACTCGGGCACAGCCTCATCCAGCACCTCGTCCACTGCCGGTGGCCCACCCTCCTTGTCAGCCAGGAGGACTGGGGGTGGGGAGGGGCATGAGCAGTGGCCACTAGCAGACCCTGGCATTCCAGCATCAGGCTGGAGCCCCCTCTGGCCAGCTGTACCTCCCACTACCCAAAGGGACTCAAGGGGAAGCCTCTGGGAGAGGGCAGGCAGCCTGGGGAGGTGCCACACCGCACCCAGACCTTCAGGAGGGGCCCCCAGAGACCACCAGGCCTGCAGCTCCTCTGGCCCAGATGTCCACAAAGGCCCCTTCCCTGACTCGGAGACCAAAGCGTGGGGGAGTGAAGACTTCAAATGAGGGTAGCTCAGGGCCAGCGGCTACCTGCTGAAGTGCAGCGGCCCTCAGCAACCCCCACCCCTAGTAGCCCTCCAGGGCCCTCTACCATCCTGCTTTGGGCCGGGGTCTCTGAACACTTTCCCACAGTCTAGGAGTTCCTCCCCACGCTGCTGGGGGCTGGGAGCCGCTCTCTCCAAATCCCTGGGCTCAGGCTCTGCGCCGCCTTCCATGGTGCCCCGGGCTGGTGGTCTCCTGAAGCCCCTCTCCCTGGTGCCCTGGGCAGGGCTTTCTGAGTCCCTGCCCACTTCGCTCCAGTCTTCTCGGGAATCACACACGCCCTACGGAGCCTGAGCCCCAGCCCCACCCAGGGGAGAGGGGCTCCAGGCAGCGGTGCCCAGGGGGAGAGGGTCCCAGCCCCGCCGCTTCACCAGCGGACCGGTCAGCACCTGGCCCCCTTCCCCACAGGGGTGGAGCCGGGATGAAGTCCCCCACCCCTGCCAGACCCCGGCCGGGGGTCTGTGCCGCGAGATCCCCACGCGCGCCCCCAAAGTTGCCGCGGGGGAGGGGCTGCTCCCCGCCCGGGGCTGAGACCCAGCCGAGCCCCCCGCCCACTTGGCCGCCGGCCCCTGCCCGGCCCGCTCACCTCGGGCGCACAGCGCCAGCCGGAGCAGCTCCAGCAGCTGCGCCCCCAGCTCGCACGCGTCCAGGCCCAGCATGGTGGCGCGCGGCCCGGGCCGCCGAGGAGCCGCCGCCCGCCCCGCCGCCGCCCCACTCGGCGCTCAGCCCCGGCGCGACTGCGGTGAGCTCATCCCGGCCGGGAGCGCCCCCCGCGCCCAGCGCCGCGCCCGCGCCGCGCGCCCCCAGCCGCTCCGCGGACCCCGCGCAGCCCCGCAGAGACGCGCGTGTCGCCCGCACGGCGCCGGCACCCGGGTCGCCCCGCCGGCGCGCCAGGACCCCGCACGGAAGCTCCGGGACGCGGACGCACGCAGCCGCGCTCACGATCCCCGCCGCCCGCCCGGCCTGTGCCCGGCTCTGGCCCGCAGGGCTGCCCCACCCCCACGGCGCGGCGGGAGCCTGGCGGGGGTGGGGGGCTCCTGGGAAACCCTCTGCGGGGCGCCGGGGCGCAGGTGCGCCCCCATCCCCAGGGTCTCATTATCCGCGGCCACACCTGGGCCGAACCGTGCTCCCCCTTCCCCTCCCCCGCTCCCGACGGAGCTTCTGTCTGGGCCGAGGGGTACTCCTGGGGCCTGCCCAGCCTTGGGGTGAGGGGCTGGCCCAACACCCTACAGGTTCACGGTCATCAGTAGGGCGGGACCACAGTGGGCACGGGTCCCACACACACCAAGGTGCGTCTGGAGCCACAGAAGCAACAAGAGCCCCTCAAAGGCTTAGTGACCTGGCTGGGCTGTGTGAGTTCCCCAGAGGGGTGTCCCTGCAGGGCTCTTGGAAACCCAATTCCCGAACCCCCGTCCTGGGGGAGAGGACACTGACACGGGGCCGGAGTGCAGAGACCGGAGCACAGAGGGGGCTTCTGATATTGACACCTAAACTGAGACCTGTGGGTGGGTGGGATGGGACCAGGCAGGGGACAGGGGTGAGCAGGCCCTGGCTGGGACAGCTGAACCAAAGACCTGAGTCTGAATAAGGGAAAAGGGGTCGGAACACCAGCCTGAGTCCCTTTCTTAGACACCCCTGGCCCCCTATTCCTGGTTCCAGGGACACCAGAAATTAGACCCGCCCTTGCCAAGGAGCTCCTTGATTGAGCAGAAGACCACCTTGGGTGCTAGAGGGCATTGGGGTTTGGGTGGGGACTGTCTCCCTTGGCCCCCCACCTGCACACAAGCTTACCAGGACAGGATCCTATGAGCTTGGGCCCAGGCCCCTCTAGAGCCCCACCTCTGCGGACCCTTCGCTGTAGGCAGCAGGGGCTGTTAGGACGCTTGTCTCCAGGCTGCCAGCTCCAGCTCCTACAGCTTTTACTAGATAGAAGGTCTTGGAGATGAGTTGTCCAGGCTCTTGGTGGGTTGAACAAAGAATTAAACAAACACACAAAGTAACAAAAGAACAAGGAAACACAAAGCAACAAAAGAACTGAGTCACAAGAATGGAGGAAAGAGCACAGATTTATGGAAGGCAATTCACAGAATGGGAGTGGGCTCCAGCAAGTACCTCCAGAGCCTCCGTAATTAGGATTTTTTATCAAGCAAAGGAACCTGGCCACAGCCCTTGTGCCCTTTAGGGGCCTCCAATTGGCTACACCCGATGAAGGATTGGCCCGAGACCAATCAGAGGTGAAGTGGAAACTTCTGTCTCGTTATCACAGGAGCCAGGATGTGGCCTGTGTGCTGCCCAATCCTGCCTACAACTGGCTGCACCTGCTGTTCTGTTGCTTCTGCCCAACCCTTGGCTACCCTCATTCCCTATTCTGCCTCACAGCCACCATAGATGCCCACCCCTGCAGACAGGGCAGCCAGACCGGGGCCAGCTCAGCCCACCTGTGTGTGGGGCATGGGAGGGCTCACTGGGATCCAAGGGAGATGGTTCCCTGGAGTAAGAGACCCCACAAGCCCCCTGCCCGAGCTCATACTCAACCTGGCCTCTCCAGCAATGGAAATGGACTCTGGCCACTATGTTAGGGGCTCCTAGACCAAGACCAGCCACCCACCCTGCCCAGCCCCCAGCAACCCCTGAGTGGGTAAGGATGGGGAGAGGTACTCTGCCTCCAAGAAAGCAGAAATAGACCAGATGTGGTGGTACACATCTGTAGTCCCAGCTACTCAGGAGGCTGGGGTGGGAGCATCACTTGAGCTCAGGAGTTTGAGGTTGCAGTGAGTTTATGATTGCATCACTGCACTCCTGGTGACAGAATAAGACCACTGTCTCTCAAAAAATAAAAACATAGCCAAGTGCCATGGCTGATGCCTGTAATCCCAACATTTGGGAGGCTGAGCCAGGAGGATCACTTGAGGCCAGGAGTTCAAGATCAGCCAGCCTAGGCAACATAGCAAGAAGCTGAGGCCCTTACAGACAGGGATAAGTGAGGAGCTAAGTGTATATTTATCTACAAAAATAAAAATGATTAAAAGAAAAATTAGTGGCCAGGTGCAGTGGCTCACGCCTGTAATCTCAGCACTTTGCGAGGCCAAGGCAGGTGGATCACTTCAGGTCAGGAAGTTCGAGACCAGCCTGGCCAAAACAGCGAAACCCCATCTCTACTAAAAATACAAAAAAAAAAAAAAAAAAGCCAGGCATGGTGGTACATGCCTGTAATCCCAGCTGCTTGGGAGCTGAGGCAGAATTGCTTGAACCCAAGAGGCGGAGATTGCAGTGAGCCGAGATTGTGCCACTGCACTCCAGCCTGGCAACAGAGTGAGACTTGGTCTCAAAAAAAAAAAAAAAAAACAAAAATCCAGGCATAGTGGCACCTGTCTGTGGTCCCAGCTACTCAAGAACCTGAGGTGGGAGGATCGCTTGAGCCCAGTAAACCAAGGTTGCAGTGAGCTATGATTGTGCCACTGCACTCTAGAGAGGTCATGTCTCAAAAATAAAAACATAGCTCACGCCTGTAATTCCAGCACTTTGGGAGGCCAAGGTGGGTGGATCTCCTGAGGTCAGGAGTTCAAGACCAGCCTGACCAACATGGTGAAACCCTGTCTTTGCTAAAAATACAAAAATTAGTCGAGCATGGTGGCATGCGCCTGTAATCCCAGCTACTCAGAAGGCTGAGGCAGGAGAATCGCTTGAACCTGGGAGGCGGAGGTTGCAGTGACCCGATATTGTGCCACTGCATTCAGCCTAGGCAACAAGAGTAAAACTCTGTCTCAAAATAAATAAATAATAATTTTAAAAAAGAGCCCAGGCGCAGTGGCTCACAACGGTAATCCCAGCACTTTGGGAGGCTGAGGTGGGTGGATCATGAGATCAGGAGATCGAGACCATCCTGGCTAACACAGTGAAACCCCGTCTTTACTAAAAATACCAAAAAAAAAAAAAAAAATTAGCTGGGCGTGGTGGCGGGAGCCTGTAGAGAGGCTGAGGCGGGAGAATGGCATGAACCTGGAGGCGGAGCTTGCAGTGAGCTGAGATTGCACCACTGCACTCCAGCCTGGGCGACAGGGCGAGACTCCATCTCAAAAAAATAAATTAAAAAAAAAAAAAAGCCGGGCGCGGTGGCTCAAGCCTGTAATCCCAGCACTTTGGGAGGCCGAGACGGGCGGATCACGAGGTCAGGAGATCGAGACCATCCTGGCTAACACGGTGAAACCCCACCTCTACTAAAAATACAAAAAACTAGCCAGGCGAGGTGGCGGCGCCTGTAGTCCCAGCTGCTCCGGAGGCTGAGGCAGGAGAATGGCGTAAACCCGGGAGGCGGAGCTTGCAGTGAGCTGAGATCCGGCCACTGCACTCCAGCCCGGGCGACAGAGCAAGACTCCGTCTCAAAAAAAAACAAAAAACAAAAAAGACAAAACAACAACAACAAAAAACAAACAAACAAACAAAAAAAAACAAAAAAAAGCAAGGAGAAATAGACACATTTGCACCTTTTAAAAATGATGCCGAGGGCTGGGCTCGGTGGCTCAAACCTGTAATCCCAGCACTTTGGGAGGCCAAGGTGGCCAGATCACCTAAGGTCAGGAGTTCAAGACCAGCCTGGCTAACATGGTGAAACCCTGTCTCTACTAAAAATACAAAAATTAGCCAGGCATGGTGGCGGGTGCCTGTAATCCCCGCTACTCAGAAGGCTGAGGCAGGAGAACTGCTTGAACCTGGGAGGTGGAGGTTGCAGTGAAAAGAGATCATGCCATTGCACTCTAGCCTGAGTGGACAGAGCAAGACTCGGTCTCAAAAAAAAAAAAAGAGACACTGGCTGGGCATGCCTGTAATCCCAGCATGTTGGGAGGCTGAGGCAGGAGAATGGATTGAGCCCAGGAGTTCGTGATCACCTTGGGCAACATAGTGAGACCTCCACTTAGTTTTTAAAAAATGATCCGACCTGGCACAGTGGCTCAAGCCTGTAATCCCAGCACTTTGGGAGGCTGAGGCAGGTGGATCACCTGAGGTCAGGAGTTCGAGAATAGCCTGGCCAACATGGTGAAACCTTGTCTGTAATAAAAATACAAAAAATTAGCCAGGCATGGTGGCAGGCTCCTGTAATCCCAGCTACTAGGGAGGCTGAGGCAGGAGAATCGCTTGAACCTGGGAAGCTAAGGTTGCAGTGAGCCAAGATGGTGCCATTGCACTCCAGCCTTGGCAGCAAGAGGGAAACTCCATCTCAAAAAAAATAATAAAATAAAATAAGATCTAGTCTCCCTTGAAGTCAGAAATTTGAGACCAGCCTGACCAACATGGTGAATCCCCATCTCTACTAAAAATACAAAAATTAGCTGGGTGTGGTGGTGCATGCTTGTAATCTCAGCTACCCAGGAGGCTGAGGCAGGAGAATCGCTGGAACTCGGGAGGCAGAGGCTGCAGTGAGCCAAGACCTGACCACTGCACTCCAGCTTGGGTGACACAGTGAGACGCTGTCTCAAAAACAAAAACAAAAATTAGCCAGGCGTGGTGGCAGGAGCCTGTAATCCCCGCTACTCAGGAGGTTGAGGCAGGAGAATTGCTTGAATTCAGGAGGCGGAGGTTGCAGTGAGCCGAGCTTGCCCAGTGGGGCTTGAAGGGCCTGGGCCTGGCTCGGGGTGCACCTGGGGGATAGGCATGGCCAAGCCTTTGGAGGAGGGAGAGAGCTGGGAGTGGACTGGGGCCTGAAGCCAGGCGGCCACTGGTGAGACGAAGTCGGTGTCTGTTGAGATCCTCCTTGCAGTAAAGCGCCTCTCCAACAGTGTCAGGGTGCCCTGGGCAGGGTTTCTGCCCATTCCCCAGTGGGCCCACCCAAGCCTGTGTGAAACTGAGGGAAGTGAGCCATGAGCCGTCAACCACTCCCCTGTAAGGACCTCCGATAAGGGACCCACAGCAGGAGGTGGGGACAGCTGGGTCACACTGTGCAGCAGCGACATGCTCCACTGACACCCGGCATCCAGCACGTTTAGAAAGCCAGACAGCTAGGGCCGGGCGCGGTGGCTCAAGCCTGTAATCCCAGCACTTTGGGAGGCCGAGACGGGCGAATCACGAGGTCAGGCGATGAGACCATCCTGACTAACCCGGTGAAACCCCGTCTCTACTAGAAAATGCAAAAAACTAGCCGGGCGAGGTGGCGGGCGCCTGTCCTCCCAGCTACTCAGGAGGCTGAGGCAGGAGAATGGCGTAAACCCGGGAGGCGGAGCTTACAGTGAGCTGAGATGCGGCCACTGCACCTCAGCCTGGGCGACAAAGCGAGACTCCGTCTCAAAAAAAAAAAAAAAGAAAGCCAGACAGCTGGTGTGGGCACCCAACCTCTCATGCCCCAAACCAGCCACTGCCACAGCAACGTGTGCAGCCTTGGCCACAGGCATTGCAGGACACCAGGCCCCTGGCCCTGGCCCCGGCCCCACAGCCAAGTCGCTGGTCCCTGAATGTCCTCAGGGCCCCACACATAGGACTAGGGTTACAGTGGGCCCTAAACCTCGTTTCCCACCCCAGTTCACTCTCCCTACGGGTCTCCTCTACTCACGGAACCCCTCTCCCTCTCTGAACCCCCATCCCCTCGGCTGCCCTCCCCGAGACCCTCCCCATGGTTAACCCCCCCTCCCTGATGAGCCCCCCTCCCTCTCCCAGCGACCACCCCCTGCTCCAGCTCAGCCCCGACCCCTCACATCCCCCTCGGTTCCAGGCCCACGCCCCCCCGTCCCACTTCGCCTCCACCCATGAGGGCCTCAGCGTCCCGGGACTTGGGGGGGTGACTCAGGTAGCTCGTGGGGCGCCGGCTCCTTTGCCTCTGGGCCGTGGCCGTGACTCTTAGACCCGAACTGGGGCCTGGCGACTCTGGACTCACGGCCCGAGGGTTAACCCGGGCGCGGCGCGGGGCGGGCGGGGCGGGCGGGGCTGGGCGGGGCGCTCGGTCATCCCCCCGTCCTCGCCCCGCAGCCATGGCCGCCGGCCCCGCGCCTCCCGCCGGCCGTCCCCGGGCGCAGATGCCGCATCTAAGGAAGGTGCGACGCAGGTGGGGGTCCCGCCGACCCCCGATTTCCCGGCGCCCGAGGCCGGAGAGCAGGAGGCACGGGGGCGCGCGGGGCGGGGCGGGTCTGGGGCGGCGGCTCTGCGAGGCCGGGCGGGGCGGCGAGGCCTGGGGCCCCTTGGGGGTCTCGCGGGGTCTTCCCCGGCCCGCCCCTTGTCCCCGCCGCCCGCTGCGGCCTGGAATCCGCCGCCGCCGCGCCTTAATCTCCGCGTTCCCGGATCCGGGGCATCCGGCCGGTGCCGTGCCAGGGAATCGGGGTTGCGGGGGCGGCCAGAGCAGCCCCTGACGGCTCCCTCCGCCCAGATGGAGCGGGTGGTCGTGAGCATGCAGGACCCCGACCAGGGCGTGAAGATGCGGAGCCAGCGCCTGCTGGTCACGGTCGTTCCCCACGCGGTGACAGGTGAGGCGCGTCAGGGCGGGGGCGCGCGCGCCTCGGCCTCCCTCCACCTCCGTCTCTCCCGTGCAGGCAGCGACGTCGTGCAGTGGTTAACCCAGAAGTTCTGCATCTCGGAGGAGGGTGAGCGCCCTGCCGCCCGCTGGGCCCTGGGGTCACTGGGCTGGTGGCCTAGGCCTGAGTTTCCTGGGGGCTGGCAGTTCTCAGAGCCCTGCAGAGCGCATGGAGTGGGGAGCACAGGTGGGAGGGGAGGCCCGGCTCTTCCGCCCTTGACCGCTTCCACAGCCCCGCGCTCACCGTCCCACCCGTCCCCAGAGGCCCTGCACCTGGGCGCCGTCCTGGTGCAGCATGGCTACATCTACCCGCTGCGCGACCCCCGTAGCCTCGTGCTCCGGCCAGACGAGACGCCCTACAGGTTCCAGGTCAGACTCTGGGGCGCAGGTGGGAGCCGGTGGGACCCCCAGCTCCACCCACCCAACCTACCAACTGGGGGAGACGGGAGGGGCTGCCGAGCTTGCTGGGATTGGAGTGGGACTTCGCCATGTCACCGTGGGCTGGTGGTCCACCGCCCCCTCCCCAAAAGTCCTGGACTGCAAGTACCCATGTGGTGAGAACGACCCGGCTGAGGGATGGGGCCTCAGTTTTCCTGGGGGTCACAGCAGGGCTCCACGAGGGGTTGTATCTGCAGAGGATTCTGCCGTCTTCCTGGGGATCCTGAGGCCCAGTCCCTGAGGGAGGGGCTGTGGAGGCCTGAGGACAGCATTCTTGCCCCCTCTAACCACATCAGGATCCTGGGCCCACCTGCCATCAGTTGTACCCCTCCCCAGGCACAGACTGTGACTACATCCAAGACGTGTGCAGGCCCCCAGTCCCACCCTGCCCTGAATGGGGGCTTAGGGTGACCAGTGAGGGAGGCAGTCCCTCAACAGGACCCCAAGGAGCAAACTGGCCTCAGTTCCAGGTGGAGAGACTGGCCAGTGGTCAGTGGAGTCTCTGGGTGGTGGGCAGGCAGGGAGACCCTCAGACACCCCCTGCCCAGCCCAGGCTTCTCCCAAGGGAGGTCTGAGGGTGGGGTGACACTGGGGAGGCACAGACGCAGGCGTCCTGGACACCTTCTCCCTGCACCACGCCAGACCCCGTACTTCTGGACAAGTACCCTGTGGCCGGCTGCAGAGCTGGACTATGGTGAGCAAGGGGACAGCTGGCCCCAGACAAGCTCCCAGGACTGGGGGCCTCAGGGTGATGCTGCGGGGCAGGGCAGAGCTGGCCCCTCTGCAGGCTGTCCCTGTCCTTCTAGCCATCTACCTGGCCAAGAAGAACATCCGAAAACAGGGGACCCTGGCGGACTATGAGAAGGTGGGACCCCCACCCGCCCCGTCCCGGCTGGGTCCAGCTGGAGGAACCCAAGCCTCATTCATGCCTCCCAGGGCCTCATGATTTACCCCGGAAAATACAGCCCAGGCCCCAAGACCCAAGACAGTCCCCAACCCCCCACTCCCCACACAATATCACTGGGGGCAGGGGCCGGGGTGACCCACTGGAGACCTCGCTGCCCCCAGGAGTGCTATGACCGGCTACACACGAAGATCAGCCATGCGTGGGACCTGGTGCTGATGCAGGCCAGGGAGCAGCTGCGGTGAGGCCCCGCCCCACCCTGCCTGCAGGTGCCTAACCCAGGCAACTCAGGAAGCCCAGCACCAGGCCAGGCTCTGCTGGCCCTGGGACCGTGGAGGGCACCTCTGGGTGTGGCTGCCTGCCCAGGTCCAGGCCCGAGGGCCTGCTGTGTGCAGGGCATGCCCTCAACTCAGCCTCCTCCTCCCAGGGCAGCCAAGCAGCGCAGGAAGGGGGACAGGCTGGTCATTGCGTGCCAGGAGCAGACCTACTGGCTGGTGAACAGGCCCCCGGTGAGCCCACCTGCGGTGAGGGTGTGGGGTCACTGGCCAGCGCAGGGCTCAGTGTGCTTCCCTGACAGGCACTCTCAGGACCACCATTTTGAGCCTGTGGAAGGACCTGTCTTGGAGATCCTGGTGGGGGGCAGGACGTTTTTGCTTTGTGACTTAATTGCATTTCTGCTCATCAGAACCCAGGTCTCTGTCCCTAGACCACAGTACAAGCCAGCTTCTCTCTGGGCCCAAGGGAGAGTCACTGGGACACCAGATTGCAGGAACTGCAGACCCTCAGGAGGAAGCAGAGTTGGGGTGGCCTCGGCTGCAATGTGGGGACTGAGTTCACAGACTGGGAGCAACTGGGGCTGTGGGGAGGCCTGGTGGACAGGCCATTTGGGGTTGGTGAGCAGAGAAGAGACAGCTGAAGGATAGGTTGGGGGCTCTGTTCCCAAGTTCCTTTGAGTGTCAGTTTCCACATGGGGTCTGGGGGGCGGAACTCAGTCTCAAAGGGGGTCAACAGGCCACCGGAACTGCATCCCCCCTCATCTCACCTCCCCTCCGCAGCCCGGGGCCCCCAGTGTGCTGGAGCAGGGTCCAGGGCGGGGATTCTGTGCCGCCAGCCGTGTGCACATGGTGAGCCTCTGCGTGCGTGCTGGCTGCCCTCTCGCTCTGCACACCCGCCGCACCCTGCTGGACCCACCATGGGACTGCCCGTCTGTCCGTCCTTTGGTCCACCCAGAGGGTACTTGGTGGTACTTGGTGCAGCCTCCCCAAGCCCCTGCTCACTCCCGGTCACTCCTGTTCCCCAGGCCTCTGCTAACTCTCGCTTTCTCTTCCCTCACACCTGCTGCCCTGGGTGCATGTAAGTGGAGTGGTGGGGACGAGGTGGGTGGCGGGGAGGAAGGGGGCTCTTCTCCTGGACTGTATCAGGGTTTGCAGGGAATTGGAGGGGTGACGGTGACAAGCAGGGTTATGGCTGACAGACCTAAGCAGATCCAGCAGCAACCTCCCTCCAGGTGGAGGCCTCCAGAACCACAGGGACCAGACCAGAGGGAGCATCTGAGCCCCGCAGCAGCAAAACCCTTTGTTCAAACTGAGTCCCATCCAGACCCAACGTCTGGAACTGATGCACCTAGAACCTTACTGATAAAACTTCTTAAGTTCACGACCCTGACATTTCCCCATACAAAGCTGCTCAGAGACAGTGGGTTCGGGGACCCAGGCAGAGTGTCCGCCGCCTCCGCTCTGGCTCCAGCGAGGCCCCTACCGATGAACTCAATAAGTCACACCTGGTTCCCCAGTGGTTCCCATTAGTAGGTACTTCTCAAGTATATGTTTAAAAACATAATTTAAATACATTTGAAAATATGACATATTAGGCCGGGTTTGGTGGCTCACATCTCTAATTCCAGCACTTTGGGAGGCTGAGGTGGGCGGATCACCTGAGGTTAGGAGCTCAAGACTAGCCTGATCAACATGGAGAAATCTGTCTCTACTAAAAATACAAAACTAGCCGGGCGTGGTGGCACATGCCTGTAGTCCCAGCTACTCGGGAGGCTGAGGCAAGAGAATGACTTGAACCCGGGAGGCGGAGGTTGCGGTGAGCCGAGATCGCACTACTGCACTCCAGCCTGGGCAACAAGAGTTAAACTCCCTTTCAAAAAAAAAATAATAAAGAAAAGAAAAAATATGACATATTACTCACAACTGCAACTTTCAGAACCTCAGGGTTCCGTGGAATATTCTGCAGATTGCCAGACCTTAGGCCCCCAGAGGTCTCCTGGGAAGTCAGATCCCTGATTGGAAGAAGGGGCTCCAAGGGGCGGGACTGGGGGCCTGGGCCACCATCTCTGCCAGGTCTATGGGGCAGGAGCTAAGCCTGGGGAGGGGCCCTCCAGCTGGGGATTTTGGACCCCAGCAGGGGACCTGCATCTAACTGCAGCCCACCTGTCCCTTGCAGACCAAGAGTGCAGATTTCTATAAGCAGGAGGTAAGTCCTGGGACTGGGAGTGGAGGGTGCTGGGTGCCTTCCCCAGCCCAGGAGCTGACTCACAGGCCCCACATCCTAGATCGAGTACTGCAGGAGAGCGCTGGGCAGGACCCGAGTGAAGTCCTCCGTCTGCCTTGAGGCGTGAGTGGGGTGAGGGGTGGCAGCTGGAGACCCCTGCTGAGTGCCCTGGCTCCTGAGGCCCCTCCTGCACCAGCCCCGATACCCCCTTCCAGGTACCTGAGTTTCTGCGGCCAGCGTGGACCCCACGACCCCCTCATGTCGGGCTGCCTGCCCAGCAACCCCTGGATCTCAGACAACGACGCCTACTGGGTCATGAACGCCCCCACGTGAGCCCAGGCGGGGCAGGGGGACTGCGGGTGTGCTCCCAGCCTGGGGGGCTGCAGGAGGGTCAGTCCCCACACTCCCCAACAGCCCCGCCCTCCCCCAGGGTGGCTGCCCCCACGAAGCTCCGTGTGGAGAGATGGGGCTTCAGCTTCCGGGAGCTCCTGGAGGACCCCGTGGGGCGGGCCCGCTTCATGGACTTTCTGGGAAAGGAGTTCAGTGGTGAGAATCCCCCCAGTCCCCTGCTCCAGTCCCAGCAGGGAGGCTGCTGCCTCGGTTTCTGCTTCGGTTTCTGCCAGGTCCCTGGGGACCCCTCCTGGCCCAACCAGTCTGGGAACCCCCTGGCCCTGGCTGCCACTCTCAGTGGTATCCTTGACTGGGTGCCCGGCCCCCCAGGAGAAAACCTCAGCTTCTGGGAGGCATGTGAGGAGCTTCGCTATGGAGCGCAGGCCCAGGTCCCCACCCTGGTGGATGCTGTGTACCAGTAAGTGCCGTGTGGTAGGTAATGGTTGGCCAACGGGCAGATGTACCCAGCCAGGACTACCCAATGCTATCCCCACCCCTAGGCAGTTCCTGGCCCCGGGCGCTGCCCGCTGGGTCAACATTGACAGCCGGACCATGGAGCGGACCCTGGAGGGGCTGCGCCAGCCCCACCGCTACGTCCTGGATGACGCCCAGCTACACATATACATGCTCATGAAGAAGGTGGGTGCTGGGCCAGCCTGGAGGGGCGGGAGGGGGCATCCCAGACAGGTCTCCATGTCCCCACCCTCGAGGGCTCTGTCTGCACATGCATTGCCCACGCTGACTCTGTCCCAGGGGAGCACCTTCCCCACCTGGCTGGGGCTGCCCTGGCTGCTGTCCTGTCAGTGTTCCGTCCTGAGCACACACCGGGTTCAGAGGGGAAGGACTGGCCCAGATCACATGCTTAAAAAGGGTCAAGTTTCCATCTAAAAAGGTTTTTTTTTGTTTTGTTTTTTTGAGGCAAATCTCGCTCTGTCACCCAGGCTGGAGTGTAGTGGTGCGATCTTGGCTCACTGCAAGCTCCGCCTCCCGGGTTCAGGCGATTCTCCTGCCTCAGCCTCCCGAGTAGCTGGAACTACAGACGCCCATCACCACGTCTGGCTAATTTTTGTATTTTTAGTAGAGATGGGGTTTCACCATGTTGACCAGGCTGGTCTCGATCTCCTGACCTCGTGATCCACCTGCCTCAGCCTCCCAAAGTGCTGAGATTATAGGTGTGAGCCACCACGCCTGGGCTTTTTTTTTTTTGAAACAAAGTTTCACTCACCCAGGCTGGAGTACAGTAGCATGATCTTGGCTCACTGCAACCTCTGCCTCCTGGGTTCCACCCGCCTTGGCCTCCCAAAGTGCTGGGATTACAGCTGTGAGCCACCAAGCCCCGCCTTTTTTTTTTTTTTGAAAAAGTGTCTCACTCTTGTCGCCCAGGCTGGAGTGCAGTGGCGAGATCTCGGCTCACTGCAAGCTCCACCTCCCAGGTTCACACCATTCTCCTGCCTCAGCCTCCCAAGCAGCTGGGATTACAGGTGCCTGCCACCATGCACAGCTAACTTTTGTATTTTTAGTAGAGATGGGGTTTCACCATGTTGGCCAGGCTGGTCTCCAACTCCTGCCTCAGGTGATCCGCCTGCCTCAGCCCCCCAAAGTGCTGGGATTATAGGCGTGAACTACTGAGTCCGTCTTTAACTTATTTTTGTTTATATTTGAACATTTCCAGACAGGCGCAATCTTGGCTCACTGCAGCCTCAACCTCCCAGGCTCAAGTGGTTCTCTTGCCTCAGCCTCTCCAAGCTACCACACCTAGCTAATTTTTAAAATCTTTTGTAGAGGGATTTTGCCATGTTGCCCAGGCTGGTCTTGAACTCCTGGACTCAAGTGATCCTTCTGCCTCAGCCTCCCAAAGTGTTGGGATCACAGGCTGAGCCACCGTGCCCGGCCAAGTTTGGATGTTGTTAAGACCACCACAGACTCAGATCTCACCGCATTGGGCGGGTTTCACCATAACCAGCATTATTCTTTCATGATGTTCACATGGCCCCATGTGTGGCTGCCGGCCCCTGAGCCTCGTGCTGTGTCCCTGGCACCTAATGCTGGCATCCTGGCTCTCTTCCTGGCACGCACCATCAAACACGGCTAATTTTTTATTTATTTTGTGGAGACGGGATCTCACTATGTTGCCCAGGCTGGTCTTGAACTCCTGGGCTCAAGCAATCAGCCCACCTCAGCCTCCCCAAATGTTGGGACTACGCACGTGAGCCACCATGCACGGCCTGCCTTGTTATTTTATTTGACTCCACAACCCTGCCCTCACTCTGTGGGGAACAGGGAGCCATTCCTGGTTCCTGGTAATGACTGTGGAGGTGCTGCGGTTTACTGCTCTACACGTAGCCACCAGGGCTCTTGCTATTTTTGCTGTGACATGGCCCAGGCAGATAGGAGCTCAGGTCTGAGTCTGCCTTGGTCTGGGCAGGTCCGGGGTGGCTGCCTCCAGCACCCTGTCTGCCGGGGACTCCATGGCTGGAGGAGGCTCCAGCCATGCTTGGCTGCCCCTTCGGGGTGAGCTGGCTGAGAGGTGAGGAGGCAGAAGGGTCAGGGTCTGGACGCTGTCTCTTGTAGGACTCCTACCCAAGGTTCCTGAAGTCTGACATGTACAAGGGCCTCCTGGCGGAGGCTGGGATCCCGCTGGAGACGAAGAAACGGTGAGCCCAGGCCGTGCCCTGTGGCTGGCGGCTGCGGCCTGGGGGCTGCTGGGCCCCTGAAGCGAGTTGGGCAGGATGCCAGCTGGCCCGCCTGTTCTCATCCCCCTTCTCGCCCACAGCGTGTTCCCGTTCTCGCGGAGGCCACGGCACTCGAGCCCCAGCCCTGCACTCCTTCCCACTGCTGTGGAGCCCACAGCGGCTGGTGGCCCTGGGGAGGAGATGGGGTGGCCTAGTGGACCTGGCCCATCTGCCACTCTAGTCCCTGCAGCTCAACATCCTGCATGAATGCAGCAGCCACCCCCCTCTTGGCCCAGGTCCTGGTGGCTGCTGAACCCAGCACCAGTGTCCCCTTGTGCCCAGAGGGCCCAATCTTGCTGTGGGGTGCATAGCCTCCCTCCCTCCAGCAAGCCCTCCCTGCCCAGAAGGAAGGGGTCCAGGTGTGGATTCCCAGGGAAGGATTTCACTGGCTCAGCTTTGGTCAGGGCAGCACGTGTTACCTGAAGAGAGGTGAGACCAAGGCTGCACGGAGCTCCACCTTCTCTGGTCTTCAGTCTGGCACTGGGTGCCCATCCCCATCTCTAAAACCAGTAAATCAACCAGCGAATACCTGGAAGCAAGATGCACAGATGGGTGGCTTCCCACACACCCGTCACAAGATGCGGACACGCAGGTCTCGAAGCGAGCTCTGCCCCGTCCAAGAGCCTCTCCACTGTCACCCAGTGTGACCCTGGACGAGCACCCAAGAGGGTGCTGTGCTGAGCCTGCCTCAAGTTCCCTGCCTTCCAGAGCTGCACCTATTCCTCCCTCGCCAAACGCGTTCCAGGATTTGTCCACAGGTGCGCCAGCACCTGCTTTTCCACCTCAAGGCCACGGCTTTCCCCCCAGATTTTTTTTTTTGAGACGGAGTCTCAGTCTGTGGCCCAGGCTGGAGTGCAGTGGTGCGATCTCGGCTCACTGCAAGCTCCGCCTCCCGGGTTCACACCCTTCTCCTGGCTCAGCCTCCCGAGTAGCTGGGACAACAGGCGCCCACCACCACGCCCGGCTAATTTTTTTTGTATATTTAGTAGAGACAGGTTTTCACCGTGTTAACCAGGATGGTCTCGATCTCCTGACCTCATGATCTGCCTGCCCCGGCCTCCCAAAGTGCTGGGATTACAGGCGTGAGCCACCGCACCTGGTCTACCCCCCAGATTTATACAGACAACTCTGACATTGTCACCCCACTGACGAGGACCCCCATTCCATAGGGTGGATCCTTGCCAGGTGTCCCTCATCCTCCCTGCCCAAGCCTTCCTTCGTGAGCTGGCATTGCTCCCCATCCCCCAAGTGCCCCGCCACTCCCCCAGACTGGGTGAAGGTACAACTGGCTCCTTTTGGGGGTGCAGCTTCAACTATCTTAGCGGTTGGGGGGTGCTATCCCCACCCATAGGACTGGCTTACATCCAGTCACTCCCAACAGCTTCCAGCACACAAATAAAAGACCCTTGGGCCCTGGCTCTGAGTCCATCCTGCTGTGGGTGCAGCTTGTGGTGTGACTGTGCATGTGACACACGCATGGGTGTGGTGTGCGTGAGCATATGATGCATGTGTAGCACTGAGGCACATGTGTGGTGTGTGTGCATAGCACGTGTGATTGTAGTGCATGTGTGCAGGTGTACTGTGAGGCATGCATATGTGATGTGTGCACGCGTGTGTATGATGGATGTGTAGCACTGTGAGGCACACGTGGTGTGTGTGCATAGCACATGCACGGTGTAAGTGCACGTGTGCAGGTGTACTGAGGCATGCATATGTGGTGTGTGGGCACGTGTAGTGTGTATGATGCATGTGTAGCATACATTGCATGTATGAGGTGTGCATGTGCATAGTACATATGTGTGAATGTATTGTGCATGTGATGTGTGCAGTGTGTGGAGAGGGAGGGGTATAGGTGTGTGGAGTTGATGGTGGAGGAGGGACTTGACCCTCTCAGACCCAGGCAGCAGCCTTGGGGCATTTGGTCTTTGGGAGGAGACAGCCAGGGGCACTTGTACTCTGGTAGGCTAGGGTGAGCAGGGTAGTGTGTGGGGACACCTGCCCTCCAGAGGGGAAACAGTGAGGAAACTCAGTTAAGGAAGCCTGTGGGGAGGGGCAGTTGTCCCCAACGTGCCCTAAGGCCGCAGAGCTCCAGAGTGCATGGCATGGCATGGCCCAGACCCTCTAGAGCCCGCAGTGACCACAGGGCAAGAATCGCTTCTTCACAGTCCAGGGGTGCAGGCTGTTACTGCAGGGAGGGAAACCTCTGCCCACCAGCAACAGCACCCCTTGGTCCAGTCCCTCAACTCCTTCTCAGGGTGGGGCTCATGGCCCTGCCCACCCCTCCGTGGCCAGGTGCACGGCTGCTCCTGTGACCTGCAGGATGTCCCCTCCCTTTGGGGACCCCCTGCACTCCCTCCCATGCTGTCAGGCGGCACCTCTTGCAACCCCAGTGAACCTTCCCCTCTCCCTCCAGCCCTACCCTGCCCACCTGGCACTTGTCTTACAGGACGCGTCTCCAGAGCCCTATGGCCCTTTCATACTCAAGGCCTTGTGTGCTGGGTTACTTTTCTTAGGGACAAGAGAATAGCTTCCTGGCACGAGGGCACCCACCTGTCCAACCTCAGCTCCCATGTCCCCTCCCACACCCTGGCAAGGAGCAACAGCAACAAGCTTATACCTGTGAGGCTATAAACAGGGCTTTTCATACTTGCATCCATGCCGGCGGGACACTCCTGCAGGGTTCTGTAAAATACCTGCCTGCCCCTCACTGCTGCCACACCCAAAGCTGCATCTCAGGGAAGCCCCTGCCTGGTCACCAGAGCTCACCCCGGCCCCACCATCACTGCCTCAGTCTGGACTCCAGCCAGCCCTCGCGCCACGCGGTGCTGAGGCCACTGTCTGTTCCAGGTGGGAGCACACCCGCTCGCATGGGGCCAGGGTGCCCAGCTTGTTGGGCAGGGGTCCTCAAACCAGAGACGCCCTGAGGCTGTCAAGATTGCTGGGCACCCAGTTTCTGACTGAGCAGGTCTGGGTGGGGGTGCTCGCCTCCTTGGCAGTCCTCCCCACCCTGACTCAGGATGGCCAGCAAATTCCTGGTCACTCCTCCAGGAACAAATCCATTTGACTACTTAGGGAGCAGAGAGACAGGCAGACGCGCACACGCTAGGCTCAGCCTGACCACCGGGGGGTTTTTCAGGCAAAAATGTTTATTCTGCTTTCTTCCTTGGTGGGTGGGTCATCAGGCTGCTTTGGCTACGAAGCTCAGGCTCTGTGGCCTGGGTGGCCCCAGCAGCACAGAGCACCACAGCTGCCCTTGGGCCTCAGGAGCAGCAAGGCACAGAGGTGAGTCCTGCATCAGGTGACACGGCGGGGCGTGTGAGCACCGGAAAGGGAGAGGTGAGGTGCCTGCCATGCCTGGGGGCACGGGGCCTCTTCAGGGATCGAGCAGCTCCAGTGTCTACTGAGAGGGCACAGACTGACCCAAACACGCATCCCACAGCCAGGCCCTCGGGATATTCACAGCACGTGCAGCCAGCACACGGCTGCAACTCCACTAAGGACACCTGTGAGCAGCCGTGGGCTCAGCTATCCTGCTGGGAGCGTCCTCATAGGGCCTGGACAAAGGAACCAAGTCACACCCCCAACGCTAGAGGATCCCCCTGCAGCTCCTGGAAGGGCTGGGAAGCTGGAGCTGTCTCAGGTTCCTGCTGAGGCCCCGAGGCTGCCCCAGGACCCAGTACCCTGAGTTCCATGACTCCTTGGGGGATGGAGCACAGGAGGGAAAAGGGGAACGGACTTCTACAGGATGGGGTGGGGGACGGCCTGTCCTGGGGACACCCTGTCTCCTTCTACGCGCTGGCCTGGGGAGAAGCTGGCAAGGAGAGGGCACTGGGTAAGGATGGGGTGCTGCATGACCCAGTTCTGCCCAAGGTGGCCCAAGGAGACCACTATGAAGGCTGCCTGGTGTGAGCGGGACCCTGGTGAGGTGCAGAGTGGGGCCCTGTGTGGGGACTCAGGGAGGACGCTGGGCGGGAGCGAGGCCCAGGGTGTCCCCTCACCCATGCACGTCCCTGGGTGCAATCATGGAGGACTGGTAAGGCCGCTGCTGCCCAGTGGCAACCATCACCAGGGTCAGGAGTGGGGGAGTCAGTGCGGAGACCCAGGAAGGGGCCCACTTCCCAGGATGTTTAGTGTCAGCAGGCGGAGTCTCTCCCACAGGCTCTGGCTGGCGTGCCTCTACGCCTCCCTCCGGTACCGCAGCTGGGAGAACCGGTCCCTGATGGCCTGATCACTGTCTGGCTCACCCTCACCCAGGTGGACCACCCTGCTGCTTGGGACGAGGTCCCGCACCTTGTGCTTGATCACAGAGACCAGTCCGGGTGCCTCTGAGTCTGCTGGGCCTGTCAGGAGGATGTAGGCAGCGTGGCGGCTTGGCTCAAACAGGACAGCTGCAGGGTAGGGGACACAGCTGTCAGGGCGGCTCGGGACAAGCCAGGACAGACCCCGCGGAACACCCGGGTCCCTGGCCAAGGCCGCACTCACCATCGAAGGCGACAATGTGGGTAGAGACATTGGCCAGCTCCAGCAGCACACGGGGCAGGGTGGGGTGGAACATGTACAGGCTATGCCGGGCCTCCCCCGTCTCCTGGAGCAAGAACCAGCAGTGGGCCCCACGCCCCTCACTGGGCACTCCCACAGGCACTGCTGTCTGAGTGACCACGCCTGGAGCTCTGCGTTCACTAGGGGCCCTATCTGGGTCCCCCACATGCCAGCCCCAGCTCTGTGGCCACCTCCCAGGTCCTCCCGCCCAACCTGGTCCTGACCCTGGTCCTTGCCAGCGGCCACTCCCTTCAGGGCATGGCTGTGTGCTCCCCTATACACCGAAGGCCATCAGCCCCTTCTCCCTGGACTCCTCTAAGGTCACTTTCCCTCAGCTTGCACCACCTCATCCTGACTGACTGTCACTGGACTTCAATTTATTTGAGGTCGCCCAGGCACCAATTAGCTTCTGGGCACTCCCAGGTGGAGCCCAAGGCTGGGTCTCTGGCCCTGGTTCCCAGCACGGCTGCTCCAAAGGCGGCTCCCGTACCGTCTCACTGGTGCTGCCCAGCTCGTGGAGGCCCCAGAAGAAGAAGGCGGAGCGGTGGTCTGCGGTCGGCAGGCTGGCGGACAGTGGACCCCCAGGGAGGCTCGGGAGGGCTAGGCTACACAAGACAGCTCCAGTGCCAAGGTCCAGGAACAGGATCTGGGGAGGGAGGGGACGCTGTGGGGGCCAACGTCGGGGCTACCGGGAAGACCTCAAGGCTTGCACGTGCCCCCAGCCACACCAGCCCTGGAGGCAGATGCTCTCAGGGAGCCAGAACCTTCTCAGCGGCTCTGAGGGCAGCAGCCTCCTGGGCCGCAGCCCCGTCTGCTTTCAGACCAGTCTACCCTCAGCTACGAACAAAGGTGCCACCTCCGAAGGAAGAACGGCGAACCTGTCTGTTGGTACCAGTTCCGTTTTCAACGACTACAGCCAAGGTGTCTGGTTTATAGTGGCCGAAGATGGGTTTTCTGGAACAATATGGAGGAAGCACTCACGAGGGGTCTCCGTGAGGAGACTGAGATGAAGGATGCACCCAGGAACAGGTCTGCCCTCAGTCTCCCATGGCCACATCTGGACCACAGCCCAGGACACGGAGCTGAAGTCTGGGGCAAGAGGCAGCACCAAAGACAGGCAAGAGGCCCTGGCAGCAGCACACGGCCTCCGGCCCCACCCCCAGGGCGGTCTCCTCACCAGCCAGTGGGACGTGCCCAGGGTGCTGGGGAGGGGTGCAGCACCTGCACGGCTCCTTGGGTAGACCTCGTACCTCAGGACATGCGCTGCCTTGGGCGTCCAGCGGGGTGTCAGCTCCTGCCGGTCCAGCAGCACGAAGCCCTCTGAGCCCACAAGGAGCACATCTGCGCCGGTGCTCCCGGGGACATGCATCAGGTAGCGCACTGCTCCCGAGCTAGACAGGAGAGTGGGAGAAAGGGGCGCCGGGTCCCTGGGGCGGCCTCAGACACCCAGTGGAGGCCCTGGCACCGCCTGTCTCAGGGTGCTCCTCTCAGGCCCCCATAACTCCTGTTTCTCAGTTCTACAGCTTGAAAAGAGAAAGAAGACCCCCACTTTCCACGGAGACAACCACAGGCCCAGCGCCGGGAACCTTTCTTCTCTTCGCTCGTCACTCGGCTTGTTTGACCGTTTCTCACAGCTGAACACAGGGTGACCTCCCAGCATCCCCAGGCCGCTCCGGGCTCCACAGACTGTCCCCACAGCGAGGCAGGGGAGGGGCCGCTCCGGGCTCCACAGACTGTCCCCACAGCGAGGCAGGGGCGCGGAGCCGGGGGCTGGGCGCTCTGCGTGCAGAAAGGCGGCGACCCAGACCCACCTGTGGGACAGCATCCTGCGGGTGCTGGCATTGAGCATGCTCTCCCAGTGCGGGTCATTCTTGAATGGGCCGTCCCTCCCGGTCACCTTCTCGTAGAGACCCTTCACAGAGCAGCCGCAGAGGGAGCTTGCTGTTCAAAACACAGGAGGGCCTGAGGTCACCAGGGTCACGCTGTGAACCCGGACCAGGAGCACGTGGTGTCATATGGAGCCAGGCCCCTGGGCTTCCTGACTCCAACACCTCGAGAGCAGAAGCAGGACCTGAGGAGCCGCAGCGCAGTCATGCTCCGTGAGTGAGGCCAGCCAGGGACGTGGCAGAAACAACGTACCACAGGGAAAGAGGATGTAGTGGGCACCCGTCCTGGTGACGTGAAGGAGGAAGCCACTTTCTCCGTCCACACCAAGGCTGCCTCTGAGGCCAATCTGGTGCCCGGTGCTGCCTGAGTAGAGGTGGCCACTAACCTGCAATGACACAGAGCCCTAGGAAGAGAGGGAGCTGAGCCTGGGGGCGGGGCACTCTACCACAGGAGACGTGGAAGGGTAAGGGGCCCACAGGCTCTTGGGTTTGAGGAAAGGGGTGCTGACATCAGAGAGTCTGACACTGGTTCGTGCCTCCAAGTGTGGGGCACAGGAGGCAGCCTCAGTGCTCGCAGACGCTCCCAGCCCTCAGAGCTTCACCCCCAACACTGTAACAGCACAAGCGGGAAGTGTGTGCTCCACTGTTCTTGGGGAGGCCCCAGAGCTACCTGGTACAGGTGGAGCCCCCTCCGTATGCTGGGTCTATGGGAGTTGGGAACGTGGGGCTCTGGGAGAGTCCCCGACAAGTGGTGACCCAAATCCTGTCTGGGAAGTGGCAGCAGATGGGGAGGCAGAGGAGGGCCGTGTGGCAGGTGGCCTTGGTGACTTGGGAGGAGAGCCAGGCTTGGCTGTACCTCCTCCTGCTCCTGGGTGAAAACCAGCAGGTCTGGGGCCCCATCGCTGTCTACATCAGGCACCTGCAGCAGAGGGCTCAGGATGGACGCATTCCTGCTGAAGCTGCTGCTATGGTTCCACAGGGTTTCCCCTAAAATCAAGCACACGGTCACGCAACGTGGCCCTGAGTTCCCTTCAACAGCAGCCTGGCAACTGCACGGCCTGCGACAGGCAGGTTCCTGTTGAGGCATCACCCTCGTGACCCCATGGCTCGCCGCACACTCAGAGCAGAGATGCCAACAAGAGGGGAGGGCAGCACTCCTGTGCTTGTAAAGGAGCAGCACACGGAGGTGGTGGACCCACGTCCTGCCGGTGTATGGAGACTCGGTGGCAACACGCCAAACGATGACAGCCTCATTCCTGGGAACTGCAGAGTTCCCCCTTCCTTTTCTCCTATCTGTGTGTCCTGGAACATCTAAGGACAATGCTGACCCTCCTGCCCGAGTGGATGAAGCCTGACCTCACCCACCTCTAGAAGCCCCTGCCTCCTGCTGGGGTTGCAGGCGTCCCCTTGGTGCCATGCAGGCCCTGGCTGAGTGGCTCCTTCCTCTGCCCTCTACATAGAAGGCAAGAATGGAGGTGTGTGCTCGGAGGCAGACCTACTGACCACAGGTCCCAAAGCAACTCCTTACACACATACAATCTCATCCAAACCTTTTTTTAAGACAGATCCTTGATTCTTTATTTTTGTATTTTTTTTTTTTTTGAGACGGAGTCTCGCTCTGTCGCCCAGTCTGGAGTGCAGTGGCCGGATCTCTGCTCACTGCAAGCTCCGCCTCCCGGGTTTACGTCATTCTCCTGCCTCAGCCTCCCGAGTAGCTGGGACTACAGGCGCTGCCACCTCGCCCCGCTCGTTTTTTTGTATTTTTTAGTAGAGACGGGGTTTCACCGTGTTAGCCAGGATGGTCTCGATCTCCTGACCTCGTGATCCGCCCGTCTCGGCCTCCCAAAGTGCTGGGATTACAGGCTTGAGCCACCACGCCCGGCCATCTTGATTCTTAAAATATTTCCAGCCTGCTCCTTATTCTTCTCCATATCCTTAAAATGACAACTTGTAAGGGAAATGTGAACATTCACCAAATCTAGGCACAGAATTCCTCCAGACCGTGATGAGGTGCAAGGAGCCCACACACACTCACACGGCCCTGCACACCATACATTCTTTCCCTTGTGCTTCCATGCAGCCGGCTCTGCTGGGGCTCGGAGACCTGCACCCTCAGGCTTAGGGGCACAGACAGGCCCCAATCTTCCCTGATGGGCTGAGTGCAGGTTCATGTTCTGGGCTCGCCTTGGGCACTGCCACCACTGACACCCAGGAACAGCCGGCGGCCAAGCCACTCCTCTCTGCTACCGCGTAGCAGGTGGCATCGGACTGCCCGTGTGTTACAGCCCACCAGCAAAGTGTAACGGGAAGTAACAGACAGTGCAGTTGAAGGCAGCCGAGGTGTATGACTTCCATAGGCTTGCACCCTCACTTGGAGGTTCTCCCCATAACCTTCCTTCCCATCCAGCCACCCTCAAGATCACAGGGCTGAGCCTCATTGGGGCCTGCTGGCATTGGCCCTCAGTGAGAACCCCGCTGCCTGGCTGGCCTACCTGTGAAGGAGTCGACTGCAATGAAAGAACCGGGTCTGCCCACAAGGATGCAGGCAGAGGGTGCCTCACTGCCTCTTGGCTGGGGCACAGCACACTCCACCAGGGCCACGTCTTGGGCCACAGGTCTCTCCCAGAGCGTGCTGCCGTTGGCCCCCGACACAGCAGCGGCAAAGGTGCAGGGAGAGGAAAAGCCTGTGGGGAGAGACACCGGCACCTCACTGTTGCAGCCTCCAGGCAGGCGGGCCGGTCAGCCCCAGCATGTGCTCTGCCAGGCCTATCTTCCTCACACCTCTCCTAGGCCACAGCCCCTCCCTCCCAGGTGGATCCCCTTTATCTTGCAGGCTCCCGGGGCTCTAATGCTGACCCCACCGGGGCTCAGTGGCCAGGGCGGTGCTGGGGCTGGGCTTCCTGGCCTCTTTCTGGTCCTGCCAGGAAGGGTGACGAGATGGGTTCCAGAAACAGCACCATCTGTTTCCCCCAAACACTATGAAAGTGAGAGGGTTACCGAAAACGACGACTCCTCCTTCTACAGGGAGCTCCTTCTTTTTCACATAAAATGAAATTACCTTCATCCACACAGGATCGGTTGAAACTGTTGCTGCTGTTGGTGTTTTTATAAAGAAAGAGAACATCTTGGATCCTGTCCCCATTTATGTCATCCACAGCCAGGAAATCATAGATAACTGAAAGAGAAAACCAGACTAGACTCCACAGGCCATGTCTGCTTTCCAGGAACGATCAGGTCCAACACGACCTACTTCTCTGCTCCGTGGAACCTGCCTGTGAGGTCACCCAGCGAGGACGGTGGCTTCTTCCTCACGCGGATGAGTAATGTTCTTCCTGAACACAAGGGGTGGGACAACACTGCCCAGTGCTAAGCTTCAGAAAGGAACAAGCCGGACACCTGGGCGTTAAGAACGTGTGTTCTGGCACCTTCTGTTCAGGAAGAAATCCCTCCCTAGACCAGGTGGCATCTAGACAGTCCACACTCCATACTCATTAGGGTTTATACTTCCTTTCATTCAAGGACTCAAGTGATAAACTTTACGCCCTAAAACCAAAAACCAAAAGAATGAAGTTGGCCAGGGGTGGTGGCTCACACCTGTAATCCCAGCACTTTGGGAGGCCGAGGTGGGCAGGTAACAATGTCAGGAGATTGAGACCATCCTGGCCAACATGTGAAACCCTGTCTCTACCAAAAATACAAAAAATTAGCTGGGTGTGGTGGCGTGTGCCTGTAATCCCAGCTACTCAGGAGGCTGAGGCAAGAGAATTGTTTGAACCAGGAGGTGGAGGTTGCAGTGAGCTGAGATCGCAACACTGCAATCCAGCAGCCTGGAGACAGCGAAAGTCCATCTCAAAAAAAAAGAAAAAAAAAAAACAGGCCGGGCGCGGTGGCTCAAGCCTATAATCCCAGCACTTTGGGAGGCCGAGACGGGCGGATCACGAGGTCAGGAGATCGAGACCATCCTGGCTAACAGTGAAACCCCGTCTCTACTAAAAAATACAAAAAAAAAAAAAATGAGCCGGGCGAGGTGGCGGGCGCCTGTAGTCCCAGCTACTCGGGAGGCTGAGGCAGGTGAATGGCGTAAACCCGGGAGGCGGAGCTTGCAGTGAGCTGAGATCCGGCCACTGCACTCCAGCCCGGGTGACAGAGCCAGACTCCGTCTCAAAAAAAAAACAAAAACAAAAACAGAAAAATAGGCCGGGCGCGGTGGCTCAAGCCTGTAATCCCAGCACTTTGGGAGGCCGAGGCAGGTGGATCACAAGGTCAGGAGACCGAGACCAGTCTGGCTAATATGGTGAAACCCCGTCTCTACTAAAAATACAGAAATTAGCCGAGCGTGGTGGTGGGCGCCTAGAGTTCCAGCTACTTGGGAGGCTGAGGCAGGAGAACTGCTTGAACCCAGGAGGGGGAAGCTGCAGTGAGTTGAGACTGTGCCACTGCACTCCAGCCTGGGCGACAGAGCGAGACTCCATCTCAAAAAAATAAAAATAAAAAAATAAAGTTGAACCCCACCCCTGTTTTTGTAGAGATGGGGTCTGGCTACGTTGCCCAGGCTGGCCTTGAACTCTAGGCCTCAAGTAATCCTCCTGTCTCAGCCTCTGAAAGTGCTGGGATTACAGGTGTGAGCCACTGCACCCAGCATGAAGTTGGATCTTTACATCATGCACAAAAATGAACTCAAAATGAATCAAAGACCTAAACATAAGAGCTAAAACTATAAAACACTTAGAGAAAAAAAAAAAAAACAGGGAAAAATGTTCATGACATTGGATCTGGAAAGTTTCTTTGATACAAAAGCACAGGAAGCCGAGTGCAGTGGCTCACGCCTGTAATTCCAGCACTTTGGGAGGCTGAGGCGGGTGGATCCCTGAGGTCAGGAGTTCGAGACCAGTCAGACCAATATGGCAAAACCCTAGCTCTACTAAAAATACATAAATTAGCCAGACATGGTGGCCTGCACCTGTAATCCCAGCTACTTGGGAGACCGAGGCAGGAGAATCGCTTAAACCCAGGAGGTTGAGGTTGCAGTGAGCTGAGATCACGCCACTGCATTCTCCAGCATGGATGACAAAGCAAGACTCTGTCTCCAAAAAAAAAAAAAAAAAAAAAGCACAGGAAAGAAAAAATAGGCTTCATTAAAACTAAAAAAGGCCGGGCGCGGTGGCTCAAGCCTGTAATCCCAGCACTTTGGGAGGCCGAGACGGGCGGATCACGAGGTCAGGAGATAGAGACCATCCTGGCTAATACGGTGAAACCCGTCTCTACTAAAAAATACAAAAAACTAGCCGGGTGAGGTGGCGGGCGCCTGTAGTCCCAGCTACTCGGGAGGCTGAGGCAGGAGAATGGCGTAAACCCAGGAGACGGAGCTTGCAGTGAGCTGAGATTTGGCCACTGCACTCCAGCCTGGGCGACAGAGCGAGACTCCATCTCAAAAAAAAAAAAAAAAAAAAAAAAAAAAAAAAACTAGCCGGGCGACGAGGCGGGCGCCTGTAGTCCCAGCTACTCGGGAGGCTGAGGCAGGAGAATGGCGTAAACCCGGGAGGCGGAGCTTGCAGTGAGCTGAGATCCGGCCACTGCACTCCAGCCTGGGTGGCAGAGCAAGACTCCGTCTCAAAAAAAAAAAAAAAAAAAACTAAAAATTTTTGGCCGGGCGCGGTGGCTCAAGCCTGTAATCCCAGCACTTTGGGAGGCCGAGACGGGCGGATCACGAGGTCAGGAGATCGAGACCATCCTGGCTAACATGGTGAAACCCCGTCTCTACTAAAAAATACAAAAAACTAGCCGGGCGACATGGCGGGCGCCTGTAGTCCCAGCTGCTTGGGAGGCTGAGGCAGGAGAATGGCGTAAACCCGGGAGGCGGAGGTTGCAGTGAGCTGAGACCCGGCCACTGCACTCCAGCCTGGGCGGCAGAGCGAGACTCCGTCTCAAAAAAAAAAAAAAAAAAAAAAACAAAAAACTAAAAACTAAAAATTTTTATGCATCAAAGGACACTATCAAGAGAGTGAAAAGGCCAGGTGTGGTGGCTCATGCCAGTAGTCCCAGCACTCTGGGAAGCCAAGGCAGGCAGATCACTTGAGGTCAGGAGTTCGAGATCAGCCTGGCCAACATGGTAAAACCCCATCTCTACTGAAAATACAAAAGTTACGGCCGAGCGTGGTGGCTCACGCCTGTAATCCCAGCACTTTGGGAGGCCGAGGCGGGTGGATCACCTGAGGTTGGTAATTTGAGACCAGCCTGACCAACATGGAGAAACCCTGTCTCTACTAAAAATACAAAATTAACCAGGCGTGGTGGTGTGTGCCTGCAGTTCTAGCTACTCGGGAGGCTGAGGCAGGAGAATCACTTGAACCCAGAAGGCGGAGGTTGCAGTGAGCCAAGATTGTGCCATTGCACTCCAGCCTGGGCAACAAGAGCGAAACTCCGTCTCAAAAAAAAGAAAAAAAAAAAAAAAATTAGCCAGGTATGGTAGCTTGTGCCTGTAATTCCAGCTACTTGGGAAGCTGAGGCAGGAGAATCGCTTGAACCCAGAAGGCGGAGGTTGCAGTGAGCCAAGATTGTGCCATTGCACTCCAGCCTGGGCAACAAGAGCGAAACTCCGTCTCAAAGAAAAAAAAAAAAAATTAGCCAGGTGTGGTAGCTTGTGCCTGTAATTCCAGCTACTTGGGAGGCTGAGGCAGGAGAATCGCTTGAACCCGGGAGGCAGAGGTTGCAGTGAGCCAACATCGCGCCATTGCACTCCAGCCTGGGGGTAGAAGACCAAAAGTCTCAAAAAAAAAAAAAAGTTTCTTTTTTAATTTTTAAAAATGGGCAAAAGACTTGAACAGACATTCAACAAAGCAGATGCAAGAATGGCTAAAACTCACATGAAGAGAGGGACCCAACATTTTTAGTCACTGGGAGATTCTAATTCACACCCACCAGCATGAGTGCAACAAAAAAGACAGGCACAAGTGTTGGCAAGGACTGGAGAGACTGAAGGCCTCCTCAGCATTGTAGCCGGAAGGTAAAATGGTCACACGGTGCAGCTGCTTTAGAAACAGCTTGTCAGCTCCTCAGAAAGTTAAACATAAACTTACCATAGGGTTCAGCAATTCCATTCCTAGCGATCTACCCAAGAGAAATGAAAACACATGCACACGACGATCTGCACGTGAATGTTCACGGCTGAATTACTCATTAGAACCCCAATCGAGAGCGAGCGATGCAGGTGATCGCAGCCAGCAGCCCCCACCCAGAGCACTGCTCAGCCACGGAAAGACACAGATAGACCACGACACAAACGAACAGCAAAACATCACACTAAGTGAAGGAAGTCACACTCCAAAGGTACACACTGTAGGATTTCACTTCTAAGAAATGTCTAGAGGCCAGGCACGGTGGCTCACACCTGTAATCCCAGCACTTTGGGAGGCCAAGGTGGGTGGATCACCTGAGGTCGGGAGTTCGAGACCAGCCTCACCAACATGGAGACACCCCATCTCTACTAAAAACACAAAATTAGCCGGGTGTAGTGGCGCATGCCTATAATCCCAGATACTTTTGGGAGGCTGAGACAGAGAATCACTTGAACCCAAGAGGCAGAGGTTGCGGTGAGCCGAGATCATGCCATTGCACTCCAGCCTGGGCAACAAAAACAAAACTGTGGCCGGGCGCGGTGGCTCAAGCCTGTAATCCCAGCACTTTGGGAGGCCGAGACGGGCGGATCACGAGGTCAGGAGATCAAGACCATCCTGGCTAACATGGTGAAACCCCGTCTCTACTAAAAAAATACCAAAAATTAGCCGGCGAGGTGGCGGGCGCCTGTCGTCCCAGCTACTCTGGGAGGCTGAGGCGAGAGAATGGCGTAAACCGGGAGGCGGAGCTTGCAGTGAGCTGAGATCCGGCCACTGCACTCCAGCCTGGGCGACAGAGCGAGACTCCGTCTCAAAAAAAAAAAAAAAAAAAAAAAAAAAAAAAAAAAAACAAAACTGTGTCTAAAAAAAAAAAAAAAAGACTCATCTTTGGAGACAGAAGACTAGGTTGCCCAGGGCTAGGAGAGGAGGGAACAGGGAGTGATGATAAAGGTAATGAGGAACTTTCTTTTTTTGAGACAGGGTCTCCCTCTGTCACCCAGGCTGGAGTGCGTGGCACAATCACAGCTTACTGCAGCCTCAACCTTCCAGATGTAAGTGATACTCTTACCTCCACCTCCCAAGTAGCTGGGACCACAGCTGCATGCCACCACGCCTGGCTGATTTTTTTATTTTTCTGTAGAGATGGGGTCTGTGCCCAGCCTCTTCAGGAATCTTTTAGGGATGATGGAAATATTCTAAAACGGAATTGTACTGACAGCTACATAACTCTATAAATTGACTACCAATCACTGAATTGGGCCAGGTGTGGTGACTTACGCCTGTAATCCCAACATGCTGGGAGGCTGAGAGAGGAGGATCACTTGAAATCAGGAGTTCAAGAGCAGCCTGGCCAACATGGTAAAACGCCATCTTTACTAAAAGTACAAAATTAGGGCCAGGCACGGTGGCTCACGCCTGTAATCCCAGCACGCTGGGAGGCCGAGGCAGATGGATAACGAGATCAGGAGCTTGAGACCATCCTGGCCAATGTGTAAAACCCTGTCTTTACTAAAAATACAAAAAATTAGCTGGGTGTGGTGGTGCGTGCCTGTAATCCCAGCTACTCAGGAGGCTGAGGCACGAGAATCGTTTGAACCTGGGAGGCAGAGCTTGCAGTGAGCTGAGCTCATGTCACTGCACTCCAGCCTGGGCGACAGAGCAAGACACCATCTCTTTAAAAAAAAAAAAAAAGTTCAAGAACAGCCTGGCCAACATGGTAAAACCCCATTTCTACTAAGAATACAAAAATTGGCCAGGCATGCTGGCTCATGCCTGTAATCCCAGCACTGTGGGCACCTGTAGTCCCAGCTACTCTGGAGGCTGAGGCAGGAGAATGGCATGAACCCGGGAGGCGGGACTTGCAGTGAGCCAAGACTGCACCACTGCACTCCAGCCTGGGCAATAGAGCAAGACTCCTTCTCAAAAAAAAATTTAAATTTAAATTAAAAAAAATAAAAAAGAATACAAAAATTAGGCTAGGCCCATTGGCTCACACTATAATCCCAGAACTTTGGGCGACCAAGGCAGGAGGATCACCTGAAGTTGGGAGTTCGAGACCAGTCTGACCAACATGGAGAAATCCTGTCTCTACTAAAAATACAAAATTAGCCAGACATGGTGGCACATGCTTGTAATCCCAGCAACTAGGGAAGCTGAGGCAGGAGAATGGCTTGAACCTGGGAAGCGGAGGTTGCAGTGAGCCAAGATCATGCCATTATACTCCAACCTCAGCAACAAGAGCCACACTCCATCTCAAAAAAAAAAAAAAAAAAAAAAAAAAAAGCCAGGTGTGGTGCACCTGTGCCTGTAATCCCAGCTACTGGGGAGAACGAGGCAGGAGAATTGATTGAACCTGGGAGGCAGAGGTTGCAGTGAGCCAAGATCGCACCTCTGCACTCCAGCCTGGGCAGTAAGAGCGAAACTTCGTCTCAGAAAAAAAAAAAAAAATGGCCAGGCAGGGTGCCTCACGTCTGTAATACCAGCGCTTTGGAAGGCTGAGGCAGGCAGATCACGAGGTCAGGAGATCAAGACCATTTGGCTAACAACGGTGAAACCCTATCTCTACTAAAAAAAAATACACAAAATTAGCCGGGCGTGGCGGTGGGCACCTGTAGTCCCAGCTACTCAGGAGGCTGAGGCAGGAGAATGGTGTGAACCCGGGAGGCGGAGCTTGCAGTGAGCCGAGACTGCGCCATTGTACTCCATCCTGGGTGACAGAGAGAGACTCTGTCTCAAAAAAATATAAAATAAAAAATAAGGCCGACTGGCTGGGAGCAGTGGTTCATGCCTGTAATCCCAGCACTTTGGGAGGCCAAGGCGGGTGGATCGCTAGGTCAGGAGATCGAGACCATCCTGGCAAACACAGTGAAACCCCGTCTCTACTAAAAATACAAAAAATTAGCCAGGCGTGGTGGCGGGTGCCTGTAGTCCCAGCTACTTGGGAGGCTGAGGCAGGAGAATGGTGTGAACCTGGGAGGCGGAGCTTGCAGTGAGCGGACATCACACCACTGCACTCCAGCCTGGGTGACAAAGCAAGACTCCATCTCAAAAAAAAAAAAAAAAGGCCAGCGTGGTGGCTCACGCCTCTAATCCCAGCACTTTGGGAGGCCGAGACGGGCAGATCACGAGGTCAGGAGATTGAGACCATCCTGGCTAACATGGTGAAATCCTGTCTCTACTAAAAAATACACAAAAGTAGCCGGGCGAGGTGGCGGGCGCCTGTAATCCCAACTACTCGGGAGGCTGAGGCAGGAGAATGGCACGAACCTGGGAGGCAGAGCTTGCATTGAGCCAAGGTTGTGCCACTGCACTTCAGCCTGGGCGACACAGCAAGATTCTCTCAAAAAATACATGTATATTTTGAACACAAACTGACCCTAAGTGAGGTTGCAACAACAAATCCTATTGATGGCACTGGAGAAGCCCTGAAGTCTGTGGCAGGAAACACTGAGGCTGCCAGTGCTCACGCCCACTGACATGGGTGACTGCAGCCGCTGTTCTGCCAGAAGCAGAATGTCCTGACTAAGGCTGATTCCATTGCTTTTTATAACGGCTAAAACTCCAGAATGGCAAGTTCATGAGATAGGAATGAAAGCTTTCCTTTCACTAACCAGGATGTGAGCTGGGGCATCCTAGCCAGACTGGACCATACAAGCTGGTGCATGTTTTTTACATTTTATGGCAGCTTTTCTGTATCTTTCACCCAGAAGCTCTGTTTCATTAAATTTTTTAATTTAGAAAAGTACCCAAATGGGCTACTTTTATTTACCCAACTCATCCTTCCTGAAAACGGGAGATGAGTTTGGGAGGCTACAGAAGGGAGAACCAGTTGGGTGTGGTGGCTCAAGCCTGTAATCCCAGCACTTTGGGAGGCCAAGTCAGGCAGATCACAAGGTCAGGAGATTGAGACCATCCTGGCTAACACGGTGAAACCCCGTGTCTACTAAAAATACAAAAAATTAGCTGGGCGTGGTGGCGGGCACCTGTAGCTGGGTGTAGTCCCAGCTAATCGGGAGGCTGAGGCAGAAGAATGGTGGGAACCCAGGAGGCGGAGCTCGCAGTGAGCTGAGATTGTGCCGCTGCACTCCAGCCTGGGCGACAGAGCGAGACTCTGTCTCAAAAAAAAAAAAAAAAAAAAAAGGGAGAACCAAGGCCAGACACAGTGGCTCATGCCTGTAATCCCAGCACTTTGGGAAGCTGAGGTGGGCACATCACCTGAGGTCGAGTTCGAGACCAGCCCGACCAACATGGAGAAACCTCGTCTCTACTAAAAATACAAAATTAGCCAGGTGTGGTGCCACATGCCTGTAATTCCAGCTAGTGGGGAGGCTGAGGCAGGAGAATTGCTTGAACCCAGGAGGCGGAGGTTGCAGTGAGCGGAGATGGCACCATTGCACTCCAGCCTGGGCAACAAGAGCAAAACTCTGCCTCAAAAAAAAAAAAAAAAAGGGATAACCAAGAGCCAGCCACAATGCTTCCCTGGCAGCGTTTCTATGTTTATTTCAAGGCTGCTCGGCTGGGCACGGTGGCTCACGCCTCTAATCCCAGCACTTTGGGAGGCCGAGGTGGGCAGATCACCTGAGGTCAGGTGTTCGAAACCAGCCTGACCAACGTGGAGAAACCCAATCTCCATTAAATATACAAAATTAGCTGGGCGTGGTGCTGCACCCCTGTAAATACAGCTACTTGGGAGGCTGAGGCAGGAAAATCGCTTGAACTCCAGAGGCAGAGGTTGCGGTGAGCTGAGATCGTGCCATTGCACTCCAGCCTCGGCAACAAGAGAGAAATTCTGTCTCAAAAAATAAAACAAAAAGGCTGCTCTATGGCTCCCTAAAATTCCAGGAAAACCTTGGACAGAGAACTGGCAGCCACTTGGGGTTGACTCACTGCTTCAAGGCCAATTCTAGACTCACAGACACAGTTCTGCCCCCACCCCACCCCACCCCCTGGGAAGAGCTGCTCTGGACTCCACTGGGCGGAGAAGCTGGGCTCACCAGCGGCATTGTAGTCGATCCTCCACGTTCGCTGGGACGCTGGCCGGTCTGGACACGGGATGACGAATGAGACAACAAACACCACAAAAAGGCAGAGAAACAATGAAAGAAAAAACGCCACTGTTCGGCATCGGGAGAGCCGGGACTGTGGAGGTGTGCTTTTCAAGTTATCCTCATTTTTCAATGGGTTTCCCAGATTTTCCTGCGATTTTCTTTCTTCATTTTTCAAGGGGTGGACTTCGGCTTCTAAGTCCTGGTGGTCCAACATCACAAGCACACCTCAAAGTTTAACTCCTGGTCACTGTGTCAATAAAGCAAGAGGTCGGCAAGGCTAGCAGTCCCACGGCACAAAGCCGCAGCACAGAGGGGTCTGCTGGTGTCGGCTTCTTGGGGAGCTGGCTGCAGCTGTAACTACGGGCCGTCAGCCCAGTAAATAAAAACTAAATAAATGTTTAGGGTGTCAGTCTTAACAGATTATACTTAAGAAGGTCTCTAATTAATGTGGAAAGCCGAATTAGTTATGTAGAGCCAGCAAGCAGGAACTATTTTCATCCTGAACACGCTGGTGCTTCCTGCCTGCCGAACCCAGGAAATGCTGAAGGAGCTCCAGGGCAGTGCTGGGCCAGGGGTGCGGACGCTGCAACCCACACCCTGCAACTTCACTAAGCCCCACCTACTCAGCCTCCCAGCACATCTGAGTCACCTTCCACCGGCCTCAAGCGGGGATGGAAAAGGTGACCCAGGTGCGCACTCATGGGCTCCCTGGAGAGCCCCAGATTCAACATTCAAAGCCCCAGGGTGAAGATGGGCTCTGGGCGGGCAGCCTGGCGCCTCTCTAGCTGTGTGACCAGGACATACGCTTTCACTGAACTGTGCCTCGTTTCCTTATCTGTAAAAGAAATATCTACTTTAGAAGCCTATTCTAAAGATTAAATAATTAAATGCATAGAAAGCACTTATAAGATCATCTGATACACAGGAAACATTCAAACACTACCTAATAATTTTTAATAAAATATGTTCATGGATAAGCACAGACTAACTAGAAAAAAATACGTTCAAACAGAAGTCCACAGGGGAGGACGAGGACGGCTGTGTGGAGTGAGCTCTGCTCGGTGTAACTTCTGAGCCCCGACTCTGAGGGGAAAAACATGCCCTCTCCTTGCTCTGGTTCCGGCTGGCTGGACCCGGGGTGGATGTGGTGGGGAAACTGGCAGTCGCCGTCTTAGAAACAAAAACGGAAAACACATTTGAAGATGGGAAAGGCACAGGGCCTCTGATATCTGCCAACCACCACCACCCAGCCTGAGCTGCTTCGACTGTATAAAACGAGAAAAAAACAAACTTCCATTTTGTCTCAGGCAAGACTTTTGTTATTTTGGTCCCTTTTAAACAGTCAAACCGATGTCCTAACACATCATACTGCGAGATTGGACATGATCGGGCAGATTTGAGGTAAAATCTTCATCTACCCAAAAAGGAAGTCGACAGTTCACAACAAAGGGAGGGGTGAAAGCTGAAAGAGGGTGTGCGGAGCTCAGCCAAGGAACACAAGGAAGTGCTGAGCTGAAAGCCACACCCTCTGGGGAAGGGTCAGGAAAACAGACAGATAAGGGACCGCTGGCTTTTTTTTTTGTTGTTTTTTTTTTTTGAGATGGAGTCTCGCTCTGTTGCCCAGGCTGGAGTGCAGTGGCCGGATCTCAGCTCACTGCAAGCTCCGCCTCCCGGGTTCACGCCATTCTCCTGTCTCAGCCTCCCGAGTAGCTGGGACAACAGGCGCCCGCCACCTCGCCCGGCTAGTTTTTTTTGTATTTTTTAGTAGAGACGGGGTTTCACAGTGTTAGCCAGGATGGTCTGAATCTCCTGACCTCGTGATCCGCCCGACTCGGCCTCCCAAAGTGCTGGGATTACAGGCGTGAGCCACCGCGCCCGGCCTGGCTTTTGTTTTAAACTGTTCACTCGGACTTTGTCTTTTCCTAATTACCTAATAAAAATAATTCACGTAATAACCTGTGTATGCCACTAGAATGGCTTTAATTTTAAAAGAAAAAACGACAAGTCTGGGTGAGGATGCGGAGAAATCGGAACCATCGTACATTGCTTGTGGGACTGTAAAATGATGCAGCTGCTGTGAAAAACAGTCTGGCAGATCCTCAAAAAGTTAAACATAGAACTACCATATTCTCCAGCAAGTCCAGTCCTAGGTGTACACCCACAAGAATTAAAAAAAGAGACTTCCGGGCCGGGCACGGTGGCTCACGCCTGTAATCCCAGCACTTTGGGAGGCCGAGGCAGGCAAATCACAAGGTCAAGAGATTGAGACCATCCTGGCCAACATAGTGAAAACCCCATCTCTACTAAAAATACAAAAATCAGCCAGACATGCGCCCGGCCTAGACCCCATCTCTTAAAAAAAAAAAAAAACCTGGCTAGGCATGGTGGCTCACGCCTGTAATCGCAGCACTTTGGGAGGCCGAGTGAGTGGATTGCTTGAGCTCAGGAGTTTGAGACCAGCCTGGGCAACGTAGTAAGACTCTGTTTCTACTAAAAATACCAAAAAAATTAGCTGGGTATGGTGGCGCTCGCCTGTGGTCCCAGCTACTTAGGAGGCTGGGGTAGGAAGATGACTAGAGCCTGGCGGGGCAGAGGCTGCAGTGAGCTGAGATCATGTCACTGCACTCCCACCTGGGTGACAGAGCAGGACCCTGTCTCAAAAAACAAACAAACAAAAACTCCACCACAGAGGCTCAAACAAAAGCTTGTAAATAAATGTTCATATTGGTTCATTATTAACAACAGCCAAAACGTAGAAACAACCCAGATGTCCAACAACGTATGACCATATAGGCCGGGCGCGGTGACTCATGCCTGTAATCCCAGCACTTTGGGAGGCCAAGGCGGGCAGATCACGAGGTCAGGAGTTCGAGACCAGCCTGGCCAATATGGTGAAAGCCGTCTCTACTAAAAATACAAAAAAACTAGC
Organism: Trachypithecus francoisi; assembly: GCF_009764315.1. Taxonomy (NCBI): domain Eukaryota; kingdom Metazoa; phylum Chordata; class Mammalia; order Primates; family Cercopithecidae; genus Trachypithecus; species Trachypithecus francoisi. Next base: position 114,821,729 of record NW_022681460.1, read on the forward strand.
CGGGCATGATGGCAGGCACCTGTAATCCCAGCTACTCGGGAGGCTCAGACAGGAGAATCACTTGAACCTGAGAGGTGGAGGCTGAAGTGAGCCCAGACTGTGCCACTGCACTCCAACCTGGGCAACAGAGGGAGACTCCTTCTCAAAAACCAAAAACCAAAAAAAAAAAACATATGAATGGAGAAACAAAATGTGTCCCATCCATAATACAATTGCACCATAATGCAGTGGTGTGTTTTTCAGCCACAGTAAGAAATAAAATTCTGGGCCGGGCGCGGTAGCTCAAGCCTGTAATCCCAGCACTTTGGGAGACCGAGACGGGCGGATCACGAGGTCAGGAGATCGAGACCATCCTGGCTAACACGGTGAAACCCCGTCTCTATTAAAAAATACAAGAAACAGAAATAAAAAACTAAATAAATAAATAAATAAAAGAAAGAAACAAACAAAAAAAATAAAAATAAAAAATACAAGAAACTAGCCGGGCGAGGTGGCGGGCGCCTGTAGTCCCAGCTACTCGGGAGGCTGAGGCAGGAGAATGGCGTGAACCCGGGAGGTGGGGCTTGCAGTGAGCGGAGATCCGGCCACGGCACTTCAGCCTGGGCGACAGAGTGAGACTCTGTCTCAAAAAACAAACATTAAAAAAAAAAAAAGAAAGAAAGAAAATTCTGACACGTTATAAAATTATGCTAAATGAAGTAACTAGGACACAAAGGTCACCTGTGGTGTGATTCCAGTTCTACGAAATGCCCAGAACAGGCAAATTCATACAGGCAGGAAGCAGACTCGTGGATGCCAGGTGCTGGGAACAGGGAGAGTTGGGAGTGACTGCTATGCACTGTGGGGTTTCTGTGTGGGATGATGAAAATAGTAGTGATGGTTATAAAATGCTGGGATTATACCAAATGTTACTAATGGCAAATTTTATGTTATGTATATTTTGCCACAATAAAAAAAAAAAATGTGTGCATTCTCCTAAGTGTGCTGAGGCTTAAGTTTTCACATCTTGGAAGTCCGAAAAGGTGTGCTTATCAAAGGCAATGAGTTAGACCACGGAAAATCAAACAGTGAGTCATGACAAAGGACCTCATTAAACCCAAGCAGCTGGCATGGGGGTGGGGAGGGCAGGGCATGGGTTGTCTAGAAAAGTTAACCAGGGAGGGCCGGGCGCGGTGGCTCAAGCCTGTCATCCCAGCACTTTGGGAGGCCGAGACGGGCGGATCACGAGGTCAGGAGATCGAGACCATCCTGGCTAACTAACATGGTGAAACCCCGTCTCTACTAAAAAATACAAAAAACTAGCCGGGCGACATGGCGGGCGCCTGTAGTCCCAGCTGCTTGGGAGGCTGAGGCAGGAGAATGGCGTAAACCCAGGAGGCGGAGCTTGCAGTGAGCTGAGACCCGGCCACTGCACTCCAGCCTGGGCGGCAGAGCGAGACTCCGTCTCAAAAAAAAAAAAAAAAAAAGAAAAGGTAACTAGGGAAAAGGCAGCAACAGAACGTAGGAGTGTCTCATTGCCAGAGCCTGAGGGGCTAAGGCCAGGGCTTGAAGAAGAGGAGACGGCCATTTGTTCAGCAAATCTAGCCACTATGTCCCCAAGGAAGGGATGTGTGAAATGTTTAAAACATAGATTCCTTTGGCAAAGGAAAGAAAATGGAGTGAGAACCAGAATGCTCCAATTCTGGATTTCTACCTTTAAGGCTTTAAACTTAAGAGCTTTAAAACTGCAGCCAAGAAATTTGAGCTCTGAGCCTCAGCTGTCCTCATGTGCTGGGAGCCAGAGCTTCGAAGAAAACGTGTGAGAAAGCACTTCTCAAGGAGGGGCATCAACCACCACCACCAGGAATCTGAACACACGACCATCCATCCATGGGCCCACGAGTCCCGACCTACCTGGTCGTGGGAGTGCCCAGAGGATGTGCTGCCCGGAGGACGTGCTCGATGTTGACTCCTGCTGGTGCATCTGGTTGTGAGCTGTGGACAGGGAATCTGTGCCTTCGTAAGACCAGGTGGACCTAGGGATCATAAAGCTACTTGTAAAGTGCAGCTCAGGCAGCCTGCGAAGGTGTCAGGTGAGGAACTTAGATCCTTCCAAAGACACGATTCTCAGCGGCGGCTCCACATGAAAATAACTTGAGTGCGTTCGCACTCCCGACGCACACTCCAGAAGGACTCAGTTGGCCACTCTGGGCGTGGGGTCCCAGTCAGGAGCGGCTGCTGGCACTCTCCAGCTGACTCCAGGGTGCAGCCAAGCAGAGAATCACAGGCTGAGAAGTCTGCCCTTGTTTGGTTCATCCCACTCTACCAGATGATGGCCAAACATCTCCTGACCCTCGAGGGGGAGACTCCACCCCCCACAGCCAGCCTGGAAGCAAGGCAAAGGAGAAAGGATCTCTTCCTCTGAAGATGCCGCCTGATCTGCATTCTGGGCTTTCTGTTCCTCGGAGTTCACAGCAAGCTTCGTAAAGTCAATCCAAATGCAGACGTCAAGCTAGTAAATCACATGGCTCCTTTTCTTTTTTTTTTTTTTTTTTTGAGACGGAGTCTCGCTCTGTCGCCCGGGCTGGAGTGCAGTGGCCGCATCTCAGCTCACTGCAAGCTCCGCCTCCCGGGTTCACGCCATTCTCCTGCCTCAGCCTCCCGAGTAGCTGGGACGACAGGCGCCCGCCACCTCGCCCGGCTAGTTTTTTGTATTTTTAGTAGAGACGGGGTTTCACCGTGTTCGTCAGGATGGTCTCGATCTCCTGACCTCGCGATCCGCCCGCCTCGGCCTCCCACAGTGCTGGGATTACAGGCGTGAGCCACCGCGCCCGGCCCCTTCGCTCCTTTTCTTAATCATTCTTCTAACACCTAAGCTATGACCAAGAGACCCTGTAAGACAATTCCTATTAATGTAGTTTGGGTTTATAACTTTAAAAACATCAGTAATATATATATATACAACGTTTACGAGGGCTGGACGTGGTGGCTCACACTTGTAATCCCAGTACTTTGGGGGCAGAGGCAGGCAGGTCGCTTGGGCCCGGGAGTTTGAGACCAGCCTGTGCAACATGGGGACACTTCATCTCCACCAAAAATAAAAAAATCAGCCAGGTGTGGTGCTGGGCACCTGTCGTCTCAACTACTCAGGAGGCTGAGGCAGGAGGATTGCTTGAGCCCGGGAGGTCAAGGCTGCAGTGAGCCATGACCGTGCCACTGCATTCCAGCCTGGGCAACAGAACAAGACACTGTTTCAAAAAAACCCACAAAACTTAAAAAGTATAAAAGGGTAAATCTCCTTTCATCTTGTGGCTCCCAGGCACAAGAGGGGAAGCTTGATACTGGTTTCACGTGGGTCCTTCCAGAAGTATTCTCTGTGTGGACAAGCATGGAGTATATGAAGTACACACTCTATATGAAAAAAATGTGACTAGGATGGCTGAGTTATAAGGTGGCCTCTAAAAATTAAAGGAAAAATAAAATTCAAACTACTCTCTTATCTCTACCGCACGATTGGTCATGTTAAATCAGACCAAACTGGGCATTCTGTGGCAGGGACAGAGAAAGTACTGTCATTTTCTCAATTCCTGCCTTTTGAATTGGAGAGCCTGGCTGAGAGGACAAACATATCCCCCACGCCGGGCCACCTCGGTAACATGATTTAGAAGGACAAAGGGAAAAAACTCTCTAAACCCTCACTAATAATACAGTTGGGGATCTGGGTCATCTGTGTCTTGTGAGCACCTACAATTGGGCCAGTGTCCTCACCTGCAGAGCAGAATGAAATACAACATATCACACACGTGAGGGAAGACAGAAACAGAGGCTTCAGAAGGCAAAGCCCCACTACAGGACTCAAAAGACGCAAAACAATGCGGGTAAAACTGACTTAACCAGATGAGCACCCACCTGAGCCCAGCACTGGGCTCTACTCTGGGAGGGTTCCCAGATAGTCAGGCCCCGTGCTGCCTCCATGGGGACTCTCCTACCACTTGGGTGAACCCAGGTCAGGATAGAAAATAGCAATGAACATTTTGGGGAGGATCATCATTTTAACTGACAAACACGGGTTTCTAAAACTGGGAGCCAGCTGTTGAGGCATTTGTGAAAAACACAGACTGATCAAGGATCAAAAGAGTTTGTGAGAAACTGGTTTAAAAATCATGAATAAGGCCGGGTGCGGTGGCTCATGCCTATAATCCCAGCACTTGGGGAAGCTGAGGCGGCTGGATCACCTGAGGTCAGGAGTTTGAGACCAGGCTGGCCAACATGGTGAAACCAGTCTCTACTAAAAAATACAAAAATTAGCCAGGCATGGTGGCAGGCTACTTGGGAGGCAGGGGCAGGAGAATTGTTTGAACCTGGGAGGCGGAGGCTGCAGTGAGCCAAGATTGAGCCATTGCACTCAAGCCTGAGCGACAAGAGCGAGACTTCTCTTAAAAAAAAAAAATCATTAATAAGGCTGCGAGTGGTGTCTCATGTCTGTAATCCCAGCACTTTGCAAGGCCGAGGTGCATTGATAGCTTGAGCTCAGTTCAAGACCAGCCTGGGCAACATGCTGAGACCCTTTTCCTAAAAAGAAAGAAAAAAAAATCAGCCAGGTGTGGGAGCACACGCCTGTGGTCTTACCCACCCAGGAAGGTGAGGTGGGAGGGCCACTTGAACTCAGGAGGCTGAGGCTGCAATGAACCATGATCATGTCACTGCTCTCCAGCCTGGTGACACAGAGCGAAGCTCTGTCTCAAAACAAAACAAAACATCAATAAAAAACCCAACAAAACCACCAATCAATCAATTAAAAAAACACCAAGCAACCAGGCATGGTGGTTTGCGCCTGTAATACCAGCACTTCGGGAGGCCGAGGCAGACGGATCATGAACTCAGCAGTTCAAGACCAGCCTAAACAACATGGTGAAACCCCATCTCTACTAAAGTACAAAAATTAGCTGGGTATGGTGGCATGCGCCTATAATCCCAGCTACTCAGGAGGCTGAGACAGGAGAATCGCTTGAACCCGGGAGGCAGAGGTTGCAGTGAGCCAAGATCACGCCACTGCACTCCAGCCTGGGCAACAGAGCGAGACTCCTATCTCAAAAAAAAAAACAAAACCAAAAAACAAAACACCCATCAATCATCAGGAGGCTGAGGCAGGAGAACTGCTTGAACTTGGGAGGCAGAGGTTCACTCAGCCTCCCAAGTAGCTGGGACCACAGGTACCTGCCACCACACCTGGCTAATTTGTGTATTTTTAGTAGAGACGGGGTTTCACCATGTTGGTCAGGCTAGTCTAGAACTGCTGACCTCGTGATCTGCCCACCTCAGCCTCTCAAAGTGCAGGGATTACAGGTGTGAGCCACCACGTCTGGCCAAAAATGTAAACATTATTTTTAACATTGAACTAAAAGGAAATAGAAGAGAATGTTTATGTAACCTTGGTTAGGGAAAGTCTTGAAAGCATGACCCCAAAGGTGGAAATCATTCAGAAAAACACTGATGGGACTAAGTATACTCTGAAATGTCTAACCCAAGCTTGTCCAACCCTTGGCCCAGTGTGGCCTAACACAAATTCATCAACTTTCTGAAAACATTCGGAGATCTCATCGGCCACCGTCAGTGTGAGTGTACCTCACGCGTGGCCCGAGACAATTCTTCCAACGCGGCCGGGGAAGCCAAAAGATTGTTACCTTGTCAGCCCCACAGAACAAACCAGGATAAATACTCCTGGGGATTTCACAAACCCACAAAAGAAAGGCAAGGACCCCAGCGGGGACCCAGGAAGCGAATTCGTAACTGGGCAGTTCACCGAAGAGCACACTCCAGTGGCCGGTGCCCAAGGGAAACACGCTCAGTCTCACTCACAGACACAGCAGGACAAATGACATTAACAAAAGTGAAGCATTTCATTTTATTTTAAGACAGAGTCTCAGTCTGTCACCCAGGCTGAAGGGCAGTGGCGATCTAGGCTCACTGCAACCTCCTCCTCCCGGGTTCAAGTGATTGTCCCACCTCAGCCTATCAAGGAGCTGGGACCACAGGTGTGCATCACTGCGCTGGGCAAATTTTTGTATTTTTTGTAGAGACGGAGTTTTGCCCTGTTGCCCAGGCTGGTCTCGAACTCCAGAGCCCAAGTAATCCGTCTGCCTCAGCCTCCCGAAGTGTGGACCACGCCCAGCCTAAAAGTTAAGTATTTTAAAATGTGTTGGTGAGAATATAGGATAATAGGTCTATAGTACAATAGTAGTGGGAATTTGAAATGGTAGTTATTGGTCAAGTGCGGTGGTTCACGCCTGTAATCCCAGCACTTTGGGAGGCTAAGGTGGGCAGATTACCTGAGGTCGGGAATTTGAGACCAGCCTGACCAACATGGAGAAACCCCGTCTCTACTAAAAATACAAAAAAAAATTCGCCGGGCGCGGTGGTGCATGCCTGTAATCCCAACTACCCGGGAGGCTGAGGCAGGAGAATCACTTGAATCTGGGAGGCAGAGGTTGCAGTGAGCCAAGATCACGCCATTGCACTCCAGCCTGGGCGACAAGAGCAAAATTCCGTCTCAAAAAAAAAAAAAAAAAAAAAAAAAGATGTTACCATTCAGGAAGCAGACTGCAGGGTCCAGCTCTGTGCTATTTTTGCAACATCTTGTGAATCTATAAGTAGTCCAAAATAAAAAGTATAAAATAAAAAATCAAAAGAGAAAAGAAAACCTTTAGTAAGGGGGGATGGGGTCAGAGGTTCATATAAGTTTAAGAGGAAGAACCAGCTTCTCCACAGGCAGCCTTGGTTTGTGCTACCTTAAACATGAAGGTAGCTACCTTATGTTTACAAAGCTACCTTAACATGAAACTATTTTGTTCCAGAGGCAGGGGTCTTTTTGGTGTTTTGTTTATTTTTGGAAGAATATCAATAGTTGAGTTTTGTGGTAGCCTGAAGAAGTACTGAAAGAAGAGCCAAACCTCTGGTATGTTACGATTCTCCGTTACAAAATAATTACCAGCTTCCTCAAAACCATTCATTAAAATCATTTCCCTTTCTACAGTGGGGAAAAAACGGATACACATAGCATTTATAATACTCCCCAATACTTACCCGAGCAAATGCCAGAGTTTAAAAGGGGTCGTCACCAAAGTCAGACAATGCGGTGACAATGCAAATGCCCCAAGGGGTGGGAAGTGTTACTGCTATGCAGCCTCTGCACCAAGCTTTCACACCGGCCTGGCCACAGAAAAGGTGTGTGTTTAACACCAGTAAGGCCTGACTTTGGAAAATTAAAAAGTTGGTCAGGAATTCCTTCACAGGATCCCCAGGTAAGACTGCCTTTTTGGAAACTTTACTCAGCCACCAGAAAATAGGGGTAGTTATTAAAAGCCACAACAGCAAGGCAGCCAAAGCCAGCCAGGCAGTTCATGATTCAACCAGTTTGCAAATAAGGACACCATGAGATAGGTCCAAAGATTTGCTCATTAGTGGCAAGAAGATATCAATGTTTTTCTCTATTGTGGTCATTAAAAATACCAGAAACAGTAGCCAGAGCTTCAGGAACCTGAGTGACAGAGAAAATCCCCATGGACCCAGGTGAGAGAGACTTGAGCAGGGCACTGTCCTTGCTGTACTTGAGCATCCATGCCACTGACCACAGAGAGGCAGGCTATGTGGCTATTTAAAAAAACAGAAAACAGAACTCGACAAGCTAATAACCAAAAAATTTAACTTCATGGCCGGGCACGGTGGTTCACGCCTATAATCCTAGCGTTTTGGGAGGCTGAGGCAGGAGGATGGCTTGAGGCCAGGAGTTCGAGACCAGTCTGGGCAACATGGCGAGATCCCTTCTCTACAAAAAGTAAAATAAAATTAGTCACATGTAGTGGCACGTGCTTGTAGTCACAGCTACCTGGGAGGCTGAGGTGGGAGGTTAGCTTGAGCCCAAGAAGTTGAGGCTGTAGTGAGCTGTGATCACTATCATTACATTCCAGTTTGGGCAACAGAGCGAGACTCTGTTTCAAAAAGAAAGTGAGGGCTCGGAAAAGAAAATCTGTCAATATGGTATGTATTAATTAAGGTAAAAGACCTGACACTAGCTGGGTGTGGTAGCTCACGCCTGTAATCCCAGCACTTTGCGAGGCCGAGGTGGGTAGATCGCCAGGTCAGGAGCTCGAGACCAGCCTGGCCAACATGGTGAAACCCCATCTCTACTAAAAATACAAAAAATTAACCGGGTGTGGTGGTGCGCATCAGTAATCCCAGCTACTAAGGAGGCTGAGGCAGGAGAACCGCTTGAACCTGGGAGGCAGAGGTTGCCGTGAGCCGAGATCACGCCATTGCACTCCAGCCTGGGTGACAGAGTGAGACTCAAAAAAAAAAAAAAGACCTGACACCAAGAATAACTTGAAGAAAGATAAACACAATACCCCATATATGGTTATTCAAACAGATGACTCCCCTGGCCTACAGAACTATCAGTAAGCCCGTGGTGACTCGTGCCTATAATCGCAGCATTTTGGGAGGCTGAGGTAGACAGATCACTTGAGAACAGGAGTTCAAGACCAGGCTGGCCAACGTGGTGAAATCCTGTCTCTACTAAAAATACAAAACTGGGTGGGTATGGTGGCGTCTGCCTGTAATCTCAGCTACTGGGAAGGCTGAGGCACGAGAATCACCTCGGCCTGGGAGGCAGAGGATGCAGTGAGGCAAGACTACTACTGCACTCCAGCCTGGGCAACAGACCAAGACTCTGTCTCAAAAAAAAAGGACTGTCAGTAAACCAGCCGTCCACTCTAGGCCACTGAGACTGCCACACCTGTCTGTCCTCCAGGGAGTCCACAGGCTACCCAGTCCTGAGTGGAAACTCTGATAAAGAGGAAGAACAAAAAAATCCAGCATCAGTTTGCACAGCTCATTAACATTTTGGGGCAGGAATACCACAGTCCATGCCGAAAGGAAGTAACGGGTCTCTCTCTTTTCTCCAAGGGTTCTTTCTCTAAGAAGTTTACTGAGTCACAGAGAACAGAAAACAAAAACAAAAGTCTCATTCTAATTGTTTTTTTTTTTGACACAGAGTCCTGCACTGTTGCCCGGGCTGGAGCGCAATGGCGCGATCTTGGCTCACTGCAACATCCGCCTCCCGGTTTTAAGCCATTCTCCTGCATCAGCCTCCTGAGTAGCTGGGATTACAGGCATGTGCTACCACGTCAGGCTAATTTTGTATTTTTAGTAGGGATGGGGTTTCTCCATGTTGGTCAGGCTGGTCTTGAACTCCCTACCACTGTGGGGTGGGGCGGTGGCGGTGCTGAGCCACCGCGCCCAGCCTCTAATTGCTTTTTAATTAGGAAAAGTATATGTACTCCAGGAAGGGCAGAATAAAAATCATCACAACGAATAAAAATCATCACCACAAATCCACAAATAAAAAGCAATTCAAGGCCGGCGCGGTGGCTCACACCTGTAATCCCAGCACTTTGGGAGGCCAAGGCGGGTGGATCACGAGGTCAGGAGATCGAGACCATCCTGGCTAACAAGGTGAAATGCTATCTCTACTAAAAATACAAAAAAATTACCCGGCCGTGGTGGCAGGCGCCTGTAGTCCCAGCTACTCGGGAGGCTGAGACAGGAAACTGGAGTGAACCTGGGAGGTAGAGCTTGCAGTGAGCCAAGATCATGCCACTGTACTCCAGCCTGGGAGACAGAGTGAGACTTTGTCTCAAAAAAAAAAAAAAAAGGTAATTTAATATTTTGAAAATAGGTGGTCAAAAAAATTAAAGAAAGAAAGAAAATATTTAAAAAATGAAAAATAAAAATGAAAATAGGTGGTCTAGGTCAGGCATGGTGGCTCACGACTATAATTCCACCACAGTGGGAAGCTGAGGCGGGAGGATCACCTGAGGTCAGGAGTTCGAGACCAGCCTGACTAACATGGAGAAACCCCATCTCTACTAAAAATACGAAATTAGTCGTGCATGGTGGCGCACACCTGTAATCCCAGCTATTTGGGAGGCTGAGGTGGGAGTATTGCGTGAACCCGGAAGGCGGAGGTTGCAGTGAGCTGAGATCACACCATTTGCACTCCAGCCTGGGTTACAGGGTGAGACTCCATCTCAGGAAAAAAAAAAAAAAAAAGGAAAATAGATATTTTCTAATTTTTTTAATTGCAGAATTTGATGAAAACTTTTTTTTTTGACATAGGGTCTTGCTGTGTTGTCCAGGCTGGAATGAAGTGGTACAGTAATGGCTCACTGCAGCCTTGAACCCCCTGGGCTCAAGAGATCCTCCTGTCTCAGGCTCCCCAGTAGCTGGGAGCACAGGCATGCACCAGCTAATTTTTATCCAGCTAATCTTTAAATTTTTTGTAGAAATGGGAGCCTCACTATGTTGCCCAGGCTCATCTGTAACTCCTGGGTTCATGTGATCCTCCCACCTCTGCCTCCCAAAGTGCTGGAATTACAGGTGTGAACCATTGTGCCCAGCCTGAAGCAGACAGTCATTTTTTTTTTTTCTTTCTTTTACTGTAGACCTCGTCTGTGGTCAAGACAGTGTTTTAGTGCTAGGCACACAGTAGCATATACTCGTAATCCCAGCCAACTTCGGGAGGCTAAAGCCGGAGGCAGGAAGGTCACTTGAGCTCAGGAGTTTGAGACCAGCCTGAGCAAAGTGGCAAAACCCCGCCTCTACAAAAAAATACAAAAACTAGCCGGGTGTGGTGGTATGTGCCTCTAGTCCCAGCTATGCGAGAGACTGAGGCAGGAGGTTCCCTTGAGCCTGGGAGGTCAAGGCTTGGGTGAGGCGAGATCTCGCCACTGCATTCCAGTCTGGGCAACAGGGCAAGACCCTGTCTCAAAAAAAAAAAAAGAGAAGAAAACAGTGTTTTAAATGGATAAAATATTTAGTTAATATTTAGAGAAAAACTATGATTATAGATTAATATTACTATCTAGTTTCGCCCGTTAGAAATAGAAATTGGGGCCGGGCGCGGTGGCTCACGCCTGTAATCCCAGCACTTTGGGAGGCCGAGACGGGCAGATCACGACGTCAGGAGATTGAGATCATCCTGGCGAACACGGTGAAACCCCGTCTCTACTATAAAAAAAAAATACAAAAAAAAAAAAAAAAACTAGCCGGGTGCGGTGGCGGGCGCCTGTAGTCCCAGCTACTTGGGAGGCTGAGGCAGGAGAATGGCGTGAACCCGGGAGGCGGAGTTTGCAGTGAGCTGAGATCTGGCCACTGCACTACAGCCTGGGCGACAGAGCCAGACTCCGTCTCAAAAAAAAAAAAAAAAAAAAAAAGAAATAGAAATTGGAAGGATTTTGTCAATGGATTAAAAAATAATAAGCCCAGCTGGGTGTGGTAGCTCACAACTGTAATCCCAGCACTCTAGGAGGCCAAGGCGGCCAGATCACTTGAGCTCAGGAGTTCAAGACCAACCTGGCCAACATGGTGAAACCCTGTCTCTACTAAAAATACAAAAATTAGCTGGCATGTGGCGCATGCCTATAGTCCCAGCTACTAGGGAGGCTGAAGCAGGAGAATCGCTTGAACCCAGGAGGCAGAGGTTGCGGTGAGCTGAGACTGCACCATTGTACTCCAGCCTGGGCAATAAGAACAAGACTCTGCCTCAAAAAAAAGAAAAAAAAAAAAAAAGGGCCAGGTGCAGTGGCTCAGACCTTAAGTAAGTTTGGGGTGACCCCTGCTGACCCTGGTTAACCACATTCCACCCCAGAAAACTCAGTATTTTTCTTTCAAAGCACTCATCATACTTGTCTCACCTGGCAGAAAGAAAGCTATTTATTTAAGGCCAGGAAGATGTCTACTGTGTCCCCTGAGTCAAATGGATGAAAGAGAATTTAAAAGACAAGTAAGATAACTCACAATCTTTCTCTTTGCTTCAGGATCTGAATTTTCCCACAGACTTCATGATCCATAACCACTAATCAATCTTGGAGCAAGTGTGCCCAACTGCTTGTCCCCAAATCCAGCTGCTATACACACAAACGACTTAAGAAATATATTTGCAAAATGTGGCTGTGTCACCACCAAGAACACTCTGGGTATTTGACAGCAATTCAACATGAGCCTCAGAGACACCCACAGTAGCCAATGGAGCTTCAGAGACACCCACAGTAGCCAATGGAGCTTCAGAGACACCCACAGTAGCCAATGGAGCTTCAGAGACACCCACAGTAGCCAATGGAGCTTCAGAGACACCCACAGTAGCCAATGGAGCTTCAGAGACACCCACAGTAGCCAATGGAGCTTCAGAGACACCCACAGTAGCCAATGAGGCAGATGTTTCAGCTGAGCAAAGCAGATGTCAGACAAGGACAGCTACTGTGTCCAACTGTTTACAGCAAGCAGCTATTTCTCTCTCCACCAAGAATAATTTCAAGACAAAGAACAGGCCCGTAACCATTTTTCCAGAACCACTTTAAAGATCATGGTTCCATGACAAAGGCAAAAGTATCCCAGCACTTTCAGTCAACACTCAAAAGCCCAAACACAGGTTCCTTTCCTTTACAGAACTGAAAAACTTTTACAGTACTTGAGAAGGGCTCACAATGCCTCCTAAAAATAAGTTGAGGGCGAACAGCTGACGGGCAACTATTACACAGAATAAGTTTTGTAGTCTATCCAGAAAATACCATGGGGTAAGCCTTTCTCCTGAATTCCAAGGCAGATTTCCTGCAACTCCCCCACAAATTAGTGTTAATTTTATTTATTTATTTATTTTTGAGACGAGTCTCACTCTGCCAACCCAGGCTGGAGTGCAGTGGCGTGATCTCAGCTCACTGCAAGCTCTGCCTCCCGGGTTCACACCATTCTCCTGCCTCAGCCTCCCAAGTAGCTGGGACTACAGGTGCCCGCCACCACGCCGTTAATTTTTTTGTATTTTCAGTAGAGACGGAGTTTCACCACGTTAGCCAGGATGGTCTCAATCTCCTGACCTTGTGATCCATCCTCCTCGGCCTCCCAAAGTGCTGGGATTACAGGTGTGACCCACTGTACCCGGCCCAATTTTTATTTATTTTTATTTTTTCTTGAGACAGAGTCTTGCTCTGTCACCCAGGCTGGAATGCAGTAGTGCAATCTCAGCTTACTGCAACCTCCGCCTCCTGGGTTCAAGCGATTCTCCTGCCTCAGCCTCCCGAGTAGCTGGGACTACAGGCACCCACCACCATGCCCGGCTAATTTTCTGTACCTTTTAGTAGAGAGAGGGTTTCACCGTGTTAGCCAGGATGGTCTCCATCTCCTGACCTCGTGATCCACCTGCCTCGGCCTCCCAAGGTGCTGGGATTACAGGCTTGAGCCACCGCGCCAGGCCCCATGAAGAATTTTGCAAAGCACAAGTGGGTACAAAATTCACCAAGTTTAGCCGGGCGTGGTGGCTCAAGCCTGTAATCCCAGCACTTTGGGAGGCCGAGGCGGGCGGATCACGAAGTTAGGAGATCGAGACCATCCTGGCTAACACGGTGAAACCCCGTCTCTACTAAAAAACACAAAAAACTAGCCGGGCGAGGTGGCGGGCGCCTGTAGTCCCAGCTACTCGGGAGGCTGAGGCAGGAGAATGGCGTGAACCCGGGAGGCGGAGCTTGCAGTGAGCTGAGATCCGGCCACTGCACTCCAGCCCGGGCCACAGAGCAAGACTCTGTCTTAAAAAAAAAAAAAAAAAAAAAAAATTCACCAAGTTTGCAGGGTTTTATTTTTTTTATTTTTGAGACGTAGTCTCGCTCTGTTGCCCAGGCTGGAGTGTAGTAGCACGACCTTGGCTCACCGCAACGTTCGCCTCCTGGGTTCAAGCAATTCTCCTGCCTCAGCCTCCTGAGTAGCTGGGACTACAGGCACATGCCATGACACCCACTTAATTTTTTTTTTTTGTATTTTCAGTAGAGATGGGGTTTCACTGTGTTACCCACGATGGTCTCGATCTCCTGACCTCATGATCCATCCACCTCAGCCACCCAAAGTGCTGAGATTACAGGCATGAGCCACGTCACCCGGCCAGGGTTTTTTTTTTTTTTTTTTTTTTTTGAGACGGAGTCTCACTCTGCCGCCCAGGCTGGAGTGCAGGGGCCGGATCTCAGCTCACTGCAAGCTCCGCCTCCCGGGTTCACGCCATTCTCCTGCCTCAGCCTCCTGAGTAGCTGGGACTACAGGCGCCCGCCACGTCACCCAGCTAGTTTTTTGTATTTTTAGTAGAGACGGGGTTTCACCGTGTTAGCCAGGATGGTCTCGATCTCCTGACCTCGTGATCCGCCCGTCTCGGCCTCCCAAAGTGCTGGGATTACAGGCTTGAGCCACCGCGCCCGGCGGCTTTTTTTTTTTTTTGAGATGGAATCTCACTCTGTCACCCAGGCTGGAGTGCAGTGGTGCCATCTCAGTTCACTGCAAGCTCCGCCTCCTGGGTTCATGCCATTCTGTCTCAGCCTGCCGAGTAGCTGGGACTACAGGCGCCAGCTACCACACCCAGCTTATTTATTTATTTATTTATTTATTTGGTGAGACGGAGATTTACTCCTGTTGCCCAGTCTGGAGTGCAATGGCGCTATCTTGGCTCACTGCATCCTCCGCCTCCCAGGTTCAAGCGATTCTCCTGCCTCAGCCTCCTGAGTAGCTGGGATTACAGGCATGTGCCACCATACCCGGCTAATTTTGTATTTTTAGTAGAGACGGGGTTTCACTGTGTCACCCAGGCCGATCTCGAACTCCTGACCTCAGGTGATGCACCCGCCTCGGCCTCCCAAAGTGCTGGGATTACAGGCGTGAGCAACTGTGCCCAGCCAACACCCGGCTAACTTTTGTATTTTTAGTAGAGACGGGGTTTCACCGTGTTAGCCAGGATGGTCTTGGGTCTCAATCTCCTTAACTCCTGATTTGCTTGCCTAGGCCTCCCAAAGTGCTGGGATTATAGGTGTGAACAACCACCCCCAGTCGGTTTTTTTTTTTTTTTCTGAGACAGAGTCATACTCTGTTGCTCAGGCTGGAGTGCAATGGTGTGATCTTGGCTCACTGCAAGCTCTGCCTCCCAGGTTCACGCTATTCTCCTGCCTCAGCCTCCCAAGTGGCTGGAACTATAGGTGCCCGTCACCACACCTGGCTAATTTTTTCTATTTTTAGTAGAGATGGGGTTTCACCATGTTAGCCAAGATAGTCTCGATCTCCTGACCTGGTGATCCGCCCCCATCGGCCTCCCAAAGGGCTGGGATTACAGGCATGAGCCACCTTGCCTGGCCAGAAGAGTAATTTATTAATGTATTCATTAATAAATTAGGCCTGGCCCTAGCTAATTAATCAGATTCCCAGAGATTAGGGCCACAACCCCAGCTGAAATCACAGGACTAGGCACTCTTGTCCCACAGGATTGGTAAGTTGCATAATGGTTTTAAAATGTTTGGATGGGGGGCAGGGGCAGGGGTGGTGGCTCATGCTTTCTAATTCCAGCACTTTGGGAAGCCAAGGCGGGCAGATCACCTGAGGTCAGGAGTTCCAGTTCAGCCTGGCCAACATGGCGAAAACTCGCCTCTACCAAAAATACAAAAATTAGCCGGTCACGGTGATGCACGCCTGTAATCTCAGCTACTCGGGAGGCTGAGGCAGGACAATCACTTGAACCTGGGAGGCAGGGGTTGCAGTGAGCCGAGATGGAACCACTGCACTCCAGTTGGACAACAGAGTGGGAATCTATCTCAAAATAAATAAATAAATAAAATAGGCCTGGCACGATGGCTCACATCTGTAATCCTAGCACTTTGTGAGGCCGAGGCGGGAGGATTGCCTGAGGCCAGGAGTTTGAGACTAGCCCACCCAACATGGTGAAACCCCATCTTTACTAAAAATACAAAAATTAGCTGGGCGTGGTAGTGCATGCTTATAGTCCCGGCTCCTCGGGAGGCTGAGGCAAGAGAATAGCTGAACCGGGGACGACGAATGAGCCAAGATCACGTCACTGCACTCCAGCCTGGGTGACAGAGGGAGACTCTATCTCAAAAAAAAAAAAAAAATTTCATTAACAGGTATTGTGGTGGAAACCTTCCACTTTCACTCTGAGATCACCTGCTCTAAGGGAAGATAATTACCGTGTGAGGACATGGGCCCTAAGGAAAGTTTCATGAGGCAAGAACTGAGGGCTCCTGCCACCAGCCAAGAGGGAACTGAGGCTTCCAGTCACTAGCCTTGTGAGTGAGCCACCTTGGAATGAGATCCTCCAGCCCTGGTCCAGTCTTTATTTTATTTGTTCTTTTTAAATTTTCGACCTCTAGAAAAACCAGAAAAGGCTCCATCAAGTTTTTAGATGCCTGCAGCCCCAGCCAACATCTTGGTTGCAACTCCATGAGACCCAAAGTCATAATCACCCAGATAAGCCACTGATCAATTCCTGACCCACAGAAACTTGGATAATAAATATTTGTCACTTTAATCCATTAAACTTTGTGTTGTTACAAGCAGCAGAAAACTATTACAAGTCAGCAGAATGGAAGCAGGAGCCTGAAAAGAAAGTGAAGGGGTGGGCATGGTGGCTCACACCTGTAATCCTAACACTTGGCAAGGCCAAGGCAGGAGGACTGCTTGAAGCCAGGAGTTTGAGACCTGCCTGGGCAACATAGTGAGACTCCATCTAGATATTAAAAAAAAAAAATACACAAATAAACAGGCTGGGTGCGGTGGCTCACATTTATAATCCCAGCACTTTAGGAGGCAAACAAAGGAGGGTCACTTGGGCGCAGGAGTTCAGGACCAGACTGCGAAAGAAAGTGAGACCCCATCCCTACAAAAAATTTTAATTTTTTTTTTTTTTTTTTTGGAGACAGAATCTTGCTGTCACCAGAGTGTAGTGGCGCAATCTCGGCTCACTGCAACCTCCGCCTCCTGGGTTCAAGCGATTCTCCTGCCTCAGCCTCCCAAGTAGCTGGGACTACAGGCGTGCACCACCACGCCCAATTAATTTTTGTATTTTTAGTAGAGACAGGGTTTCACCATGTTGGACAGGATGGTCTCGATCTCTTGACCTCGTGATCTGCCAGCCTCAGCCTCCCAAAGTGCTAGGATTACAGGCATAAGCCACCGTGTCCAGCCAGAAACAAATTTTTAAGAAAAATAAATATGGGTGTGGTGGCACATGCCTGTAGTTCCAGACACTCAGGAGGGTGAAGCAAAGGAAAAAAAGAGAGCCAGGTGCTGTGGCTCACACCTGTAATCCCAACACTTTGGGAGGCTGAGGCGGGCAGATCACCTGCGGTCAGGAGTTTGGAACCAGCCTGGCCCACATGGTGAAACCCCGTCTCTACTAAAACACACACAAAAAATTAGCTGGGCATGGTGGTGGGCGCCTGTAATCCCAGCTACTTAGGAGGCTGAGGGGGGAGAATCGCTTGAACCCGGGAGACAGAGGTTGCAGTGAGCTGAGATCTTGCCACTGCACTCCATCCTGGGCAACAAGACCGAAACTCCGTCTCAAGAAAAAGAGAAAAAAAAAAGAAAAAGAAAAAAAAAGACGGAATCCTCCACCATTTCTAAATCCTGATGATCTCATTCAAGCCCTTGACCCCGTTTTACTTCTGGTTCCTTGGACTTCCCAGAGCAAAAGCGAATGGAATGCTTCCATAGCGTGAACTAGATTTAATATGTTTTCCATGCTTGATGCCAAAAGCATCCCAATCAGTACGGCAAAGACTAAGAGAACTGGTAAAATGCCCAAATCCATGTCCACTTGAGGCCAGGGTCATTCTCACTATTTCCTCCTCCCCTGCTCTGCACTTACTCTTTAGCATGTTTTTTTTTTTTTTTTTTTGAGATGTGGTCTTGCTCTTCTCACCCAGGCTGGAGTGCAATGGGGTGATCTCAGCTCACTACAACCTCCGCCTCCTGGGTTCAAGTGATTCTCCTCCCTCAATCTCCCAAGTAGCTGGGATTATCAGTGCCTGCCACCACGCCTGGTTAATTTTTTTTTTTTTTTGAGACGGAGTCTCGCTCTGTCGCCCAGGCTGGAGTGCAGTGGCAGGATCTCAGCTCACTGCAAGCTCCACCTTCGGGGTTTACGCCATTCTCCTGCATCAGCCTCCCGCGTAGCTGGGACTACAGGCGCCTGCCACCTCACCCGGCTAGTTTTTTGTGTATTTTTTTTAGTAGAGACGGGGTTTCACCGTGTTCGCCAGGATGGTCTCGACCTCCTGACCTCGTGATCCGCCCGTCTCAGCCTCCCAAAGTGCTGGGATTACAGGCTTGAGCCACCGCGCCTGGCCCTGGTTAATTTTTTATTTTAATCGAGACGGGTTTCACCATGATGGCCATGCTGGTCTCGAACTCCTGACCTCAGGTGATCCGCCTGCCTCAGCCTCCCAAACTGCTGGGATGACAGGCGTGAGCCACCGCGCCCGGCCCAGCAAGCTCCATTTTTTATTTATCTAATATACCACCTGTACCCTCCAGTAGAATAGACGCTCCTTGAGGACAGGAAGTTCTTTTGTTGAGTACTATATCCTCAGCCCCTAGAACCATCCCTGGCTCCCAGCAGACACTCGGAGAGTATTTGTTGAGTTATTCTGCTCTAATTGAATGCAGACTGAAATTGCAAATAAAGAAGTAGTGTCATCTGATGCTGGCGCTGGAAAGACACCGGCAACCAGTACACGGAAGGGAGCGCGTCACGGCCTCCTCAGCGGGAATCACAAGGTTTAGAACCCGGGAGTAAACGAAATTGCCTACCCTGAGAACCTATCAGTCTGTCCACGGGCAATCTCTCTCCTTGACAACTCTCGGCCAGCGAACGTAGGGGAGAGCCAGGAACGCTAATCAGTGTTTGGCCTCAGTCTCTCCCACAGACGAGCAACCTCGGCTGCGCTGGGGGCGCTTGCCCGGGGTGCCGGCCGCACGAGCTTGCAGACACCGTCCTGAGAGGACACGCCTCTCTGATCCCCGTGAGGTTCTCATCCACATTCTTCCACCATAAAAAAACACCTTCAGGCAATGGGCAGCACCAAGAGCGAAACTGGCCACGGCCGGCTCACCTATTCTGCGCCACGGCGGGGCCCTCCCTACCGGGAGGTAAAACCCCGCTCTGAGGAATAATGGGGTTTGTTCTGAACGCCACTGAAGCCCAGGCTGCGGCAACGGGGGAAACCCGAGAATCAGCCTCCAGAGGCGCTGCGGCCGACCCACTGAAGGCCCTGAGGCCCCACCGCAGCCTCCCGGCCCGCACCCGACTCGGGAAGGCGGAGGAGTTGGGCGGCAGCACGGGCGGAGTCCTCCAGGGGCCGAGGGACTGGGGAACCTGGGGCTGGGGTCTCCGAGGCAGGGGGACCGCGTCCCAGAGCGAAGGGGCGGCCTGCGGCGCCCCTGCGGCGCGCACGCGCGAGAACGAGGCCGCGCTCACTCACCTGCCGCCGCGCCCTCTCACCCGCCCGCGCCGCGGGCCCCGCCCCCTGGCGTCACTTCCGACTAAATGGGCGGGCAGGGCCGGAAATTCTCGGTCTCTGACCCCGCCCCCCGGCCTGCTTCGGTCGCTCAGCAACGCTCATCGTGGGCGTGGCCTCCTTCGGGAATCTGGCGGTGTCCTGTTTGTCGCTGTCGCAATGGATGCTGAACGTCCTCGCCCCTCTTCGTTCCCTTCCCCCCCTCCGTCCTTGCTCCTCTCCGTCCTCTTTCCCCTCCTTCCCTGCGTCCTTGTTGCGTCCTTGCTCTCCTCTTCGTCCTCTCCCCACCGTGTCCTCTTCCCGCCTTCTTTCTCGACGTCGACCCGCGATCGCCGATCGCCGATCGCCGTCCTCGCCCCCGCCCCCGCCTCCCGGTGCTCCCAGCGTTTCTCCTCTTTGACCACGAGGAGAATTGCTGGCAGTGGGGATGCGAATTTTCGACCTTGAAATATTGTGCCAAATTGGGAGTGTCAAGTGGTTGTACTAACACCCCACGCGGATCAATATTGGGCATGATGATTAGAATCCCCATACAGATCAGGGTATCTAAGAACTTCGGCTCAAGCAAGCCTTCCGCCTCCACCTCCGGAGTAGCTGGAACTACAGGCAGGTGCCACCACGCCTGGCTGAATTTTTCGTTTTATAGAGACGGGGTCTCACTGTGTTGCCCAGTCTGGTCTCACCTGAACTCAAGTGATCCGCCCGCCTGGGCCTCCCAGAGTGCTGGAATTACAGGCGTGAGCCACTGTGCCCAGACAAAAAAATTTTTTTAAAATAAATAAAGATGGCAGTCTCACTATGTAGCCCAGGCTGGTCTCATTTTTCTGAGGTCAAGCAATCCTCCTCCTGCCTTGGCCTCCCAAAGCGCTGGGATTACAAGTATGAGTCACCATGCCTGGCCTAGAGTAATTTCTTTTTTTTTTTTTTCTCTTGAGACAGAGTTTTGCTCTGTCGCCTAGGCTGGAGTGTAGTGGCATGATCTCAGCTCACCGCAACCTCCGCCTCCCGGGTTCAAGCAATTCTCCTGCCTCAGCCTCCCAAGTAGCTGGGATTACAGGTGCAGGCAACCATGCCCAGCTAATTTTTGTCTTTTTAGTAGGGAACAGTTTTTGCCATGTTGGCCAGGCTGACCTCAAACTCCAGCCTGGGCAACTCCTGACCATTGCACTCCAGCCTGGGCAACTAGAGTGAAACTCCGTCTCAAAAAAGAAAAAAAATGGGGTCTCCCTCTGTCCCTCAGACTCAAGTGCAGTGGCAGGATCACGGCTTACTACAACCTCTGCTTCCCAGGCACAGGTGATCCTTTCACCTCAGCCTCTGGGGTAGCTAGGACTACAGGTGTAAGCCACCATGCCCAGCTAATTTTTTTACTTTTTTGTAGAGATGGGGTTTTGCCATATTACCTAGGCTGGTCTTGAACTCCTGGACTCAAGTGATCTCCTGCTTTGGCCTACTCAAAGTGCTGGGATTCCAAGCATGAGCCACTGTGCCTGGCAGTGCTCAAAGTGCTGTGGCAGTTTGGTAGGTGGGTAATTCAGATGATGTAATTGCTTTGTTCAAATGGCCAATTGGAAGCAAAATCATGCCTTAGAACATTATTTAAAACTTGTCGGCCGGGCGCGGTGGCTCAAGCCTGTAATCCCAGCACTTTGGGAGGCCGAGAGGGGCGGATCAGGAGGTCAGGAGATCGAGACCATCCTGGCTAACGCGGTGAAACCCCGTCTCTACTAAAAAATACAAAAAACTAGCCGGGCGTGGTGGCGGGCGTCTGTAGTCCCAGCTACTCGGGAGGCTGAGGCAGAAGAATCGCTTGAACCCAGGAGGCAGAGGTTGCAGTGAGCCGAGATTGTGTCACTGCACTCCAGCCTGGGCGACAGAGCGAGACTCCGTCTCTAAAACAAAACAAATGAAAACAAAACTTGTCTTACCGTGTCTGGACTTTTGATGCTTCTAGACCACAAACAGTCTTTGTTGTATTCTTAGAGTAAGTCTTTTTTTCCCCCTTCCAGGGCAGCAATCATTAAATTATCATTTGTGAAATGATTTTTTGGGCCGGGCGCAGTGGCTTAAGCCTGTAATCCCAGCACTTTGGGAGGCCGAGACGGGCGGATCACGAGGTCAGGAGATCCAGACCATCCTGGCTAACACGGTGAAACCCCGCCTCTACTAAAAATACAAAAAACTAGCCGGGCAAGGTGGCGGCGCCTGTAGTCCCAGCTACCCGGGAGGCTGAGGCAGGAGAATGGTGTGAACCCGGGAGGCGGAGCTTGCAGTGAGCTGAGAAACGGCCACAGAACTCCAGACTGGGTGACAGAGCGAGACTCCGTCTCAAAAAAAAAAAAAAAAAAAAAAGAAATGATTTTTTGTAAATTTAATTTTATTTTTAAATTAATTTTTCTGAGGTGGAGTGTAAAAATAGACCACTCCCGGCCTGTTTTGTTTTTTCTGCTTCTTCTTCTTTTTGAGATGGAGTCTCCCTCTATTGCCCAGGCTGGAGTGCAGTGACACAATCTCGGCTCACTGCAACCTCTGCCTCCTGGGTTCAAGCGATTCTCCTGCCTCAGCCTCCCGAGCAGCTGGGACTACAGGCATGTGCCACCATGCTCGGCTAGTTTTTTTCTATTTTTAGTAGAGACGGTCTCACCATGTTGGCCAGGCTGGTCTTGAACTCCTGACCTCGTGATCCATCCGCCTTGGCCTCCCAAAGTGCTGGGATTACAGGCATGAGCCACCGTGCTCGGCCTTTTTTTTTTTATTTTTTATTTTTTTTGAGACAGAGTCTGGCTCTGTCGCCCAGGCTGGAGTGCAGTGGCCGGATCTCAGCTCACTGCAAGCTCCACCTCCCGGGTTTACGCCATTCTCCTGCCTCAGCCTCCTGAGTAGCTGGGACTACAGGCGCCCGCCACCTCGCCTGGCTAGTTTTTTGTATTTTTTAGTAGAGACGGGGTTTCACTGTGTTAGCCAGGATGGTCTCGATCTCCTGACCTCGTGATCCGCCCGTCTCGGCCTCCCAAAGTGCTGGGATTACAGGCTTGAGCCACCGCGCCCGGCCTTTTTTTTTTTTTTGAGATGGAGTTTTGCTTTTGTTGCCCACACTGGAGTACAATGATGCAATCTTGACTCACCGCAACCTCTGCTTCCCAGGTTCAAGCAATTCTCCTGCCTCAGCCCCTGGAGTAGCTGGGATTACAGGCATGCGGCACCATGCCCGGCTATTTTTGTATTTTTAGTAGAGACGGGGTTTCTCCGTGTTGGTCAGGCTGGCCTCAAACTCCTGACCTCAGGTGATCCGCCTGCCTCGACCTCCCAAAGTGCTGGGATTACAGGCATGAGCCACGGCCCCCCGCCTGGCCTGTTTTTTAAGTTTTAAGTCAATTTTTGAGACAGGGTCTTGTTTTTTTTTTTTTTTTCTGGCCTCCCAAATTGCTGCGATTACAGGTGTGAGCCCCCGTGCCTGGCCAAGACAAGGTCTCGTTTTTTTACCCAGGCTTCAGTGTAGTGGTGTGATCACAGCTCACTGCAGCCTTAACCACCCTGGCTCAGTCTGTCCTCCAATCTCAGCTTCTTGAGTGGCTGGGACTAGAGGCACATACCACCACACCCGGCCTATATTTATTTATTTATTTTAAATAGAGAGCGGGGGCCTGGTGTTGTGGTTCACAGCTGTAATCCCAGGACTTTGGGGGGCCCAGGTGGGTGGATCACCTGAGGTCAGGAGTTTAAGACCAGCCTGGCCAACACGGCAAAACCCGGTTTCTTTTTTTTTGAGATGAAGGCTGGCTCTGCCGCCCAGGCTGGAGTGCAGTGGCCGGATCTCAGCTCACTGCAAGCTCCGCCTCCCGGGTTTACGCCATTCTCCTGCCTCAGCCTTTCACCGTGTTAGCCAGGATGATCTCGATCTCCTGACCTCGTGATCCGCCTGCCTCGGCCTCCCAAAGTGCTGGGATTACAGGCTTGAGCCACCACGCCCGGCCGGCAAAACCCGGTTTCTACAAAAGTACAAAAAAAAAAATTAGGTGGGCATGACGGCGGGTGTCTGTAATCCTAGCTACTGGGGAGACTGAGGCAGGAGAATCGCTTGAACCCAGAAGGCAAAGGTTGTAGTGAGCCCAGATCGCACCACTGCACTTCACCCTGGGCGACACAGCGAGACTCCGTCCCAAAAATAAATAAATAAAAAATAAAGGCCGGGCGCAGTGGCTCATGCCTGTAATCCCAGCACTTTGGGAGGCTGGGACGGGTGCATCACCTGAGGTTAGGAGTTCGAGACCAGCCTGACCAATATGGAGAAACCCTGTCTCTACTGAAAATACAAAATTAGCTGGGCTTGGTGGCACATACCTGTAATCCCAGCTATATGGGAGGCAGAGGCAGCAGAATTGCTTGAACCCGGGAGGCAGAGCCGGGATCACGCCATTGCACTCCAGCCTGGGTAACAAGAGCGAAACTCCATCTCAAAAATAAATAAATAAATAAATTAATTAAATAAAATTAAAAAATAAAAAATAAGAAAAGCTTTAATAGAAGTCTATGCCAGACTATGCACACATAAGTGCATGTTATAATTCTATCATCACATAAAGTAATTGCTGACACATACCTGTTTTTAGCCCCTGGGACGGTAGACCATGAGCTCGCAGAAGGACGACCACGAGGTTGTAATCATAGAACCTAATATTAATGCCATGACTGATGGCTAAACATGGTGGTTCACACCTGTAATCCCAATACTTTGCCGGG
The DNA here is from genome assembly GCF_009764315.1 of Trachypithecus francoisi. NCBI lineage: Eukaryota > Metazoa > Chordata > Mammalia > Primates > Cercopithecidae > Trachypithecus > Trachypithecus francoisi. The sequence continues at coordinate 114,845,836 of NW_022681460.1, forward strand.
CTGAGGAGGGAGGATAAGGAGCCTGGGAGGTCGAGGCTGCAGTGAGCGGTAATAGCGCCAGTGCACTCCAGCCTGGGCAAGAGAGCAAGACCCTCGCTCAAAAATAAATAAATAAATAAAAATAAGTAAAATTCCATGCTTTATTTAACTTTCACAAAAATCATGTGAGGGGATGGCCGGGCGCGGTGGCTCAAGCCTGTAATCCCAGCACTTTGGGAGGCCGAGACGGGCGGATCACGAGGTCAGGAGATCAAGACCATCCTGCCTAACACGGTGAAACCCCGTCTCTACTAAAAATACAAAAACTAGCCGGGCGAGGTGGCGGGCGCCTGTAGTCCCAGCTACTCGGGAGGCTGAGGCAGGAGAATGGCGTAAACCCGGAGGCGGAGCTTGCAGTGAGCTGAGATCCGGCCACTGCACTCCAGCCCGGGCGACAGAGCGAGACTCCGCCTCAAAAAAAAAAAAAAAAAAAAAAATCATATGAGGGGCACCTTTAGAATCCTCATTTCACAGATTTAAAAAAAAAACGAGCGTCGGGGAGCTAAATAATATGCTCACGGTTTCATGGCTAGCTTAGAAAAAGCACGGATTTATCTTGTTTTTGATAGACTGTATTTGATTTTATTGTAGTTTACCCTCCGTAGAGACTCGTTTGAGGTCCTGGGGGTCTAGAGTAAAATCAAGGTTGGGATTTTGGTTCTGTCCTTGGACAACTTGCGTAGACCACTCAGAACCTCAGTCTCCCTCAAGCACCCACCTCAGAAACTACATTTCCCAGCAGGCCGTGCGCCGGCGCCTTCGTACTTCCTCCCGGCGTCCCCCGCGGCGGGAAAGAGTCGAGTGGGCTCGAGGCCGACGCGACCATCATTTGTCGACGCCGCTGCTGCTGCCTGCCTGAGAGAAGCCGTCGCCGCCGTCCCCTCCGCCTCCGCCGGCTACCATGTCCGCCCAGGCGCAGATGCGGGCCCTGCTGGACCAGCTCATGGGCACGGCTCGGGACGGTGAGTCAGAGCGGCCAACCAGGCGAGGGTCTGGGGTGGGAGTGAGGCGAGGCCGCCGGGCGGCCTGAGGCGGGGGCCGCGATCGTCTGCGCCTGCGCTTGCGCGGGGCACCGCTCCTCCTCCGCCGCGCGCGCCGACCGCAGGCGCCGGGCCTTTGTCTAAGCCGGTTCGTCTCTGAGGCGGCCGTGGGTCCAGGTCCGTCTCCTCTTTCGGAGTCTGCGCCATGGATGGGGCTTCAGCCTCCTTCCCGTTTACCGTCCCGCTACTTGCTCCCCGACGGGCGCCGCGGCTCCGTGCCCCTCCGCGAACTGGGGAGTCGGCGAGGGGCTGGAATCCGCGTGGGCTCCAGGTCGCTGGCAGCCGGGTGGCAGCACTCCTCCGAGGCTCCTTGGGAAGAAGCTACACCCGAGGGAGCCGGATGGGCCTCGAAACCCTGGCCCGTTCTGGTTCTGGACCATTGCAAGGGGAGCCGTACACTGAGCCTTTCTAACGTGGGTTTCTGCCGAGTACTTTTCCAGCTCCCCCCTTCCCCCAGCACACAGGAGAGCCTCTGTGTAGCCAGCGCTTGGCAGTGGTTAGGTAGGTTGTACTGTGTAGGGAGGAGCTCAAGATCCTGATGGTTGTCACAGGAGAAAGCGGTTGCATCTTCGCAAAACTATATACCTGCTGTGGTTTGTGTTTTCTTTTCTGCTGAAGTAATGAAGTTGTAAGTTCACACTGGCACCTTCTCAGGGCTGTGCAGATTATTTGCACTTTATCTCATAGGTGAATAAGTGCTTTTTAGCTTTCTTTGTATATTGAGTTGCTTTTGAATTGCTTCCCATATTTTTATTTCATACAAACTGAACAATTGTGGCCCCTCTATTTTATTTATAAAGGTTCAGTGTATCTTTGCCTGCCTACATCAATCTGCAAGGGAGTTGCAGAAAGCCTCATGTTCATCGAGCCGTGAGTCACAACCAATTTCTAAGCTGTTATAACAAAAAAGTGTTTGCTTTTTTTCACAAGTAACTTTAAAAGTGTAGTTTAGAAAGAAAACATTTTCAATAAAAAGACACTACATTAATCCTGGATGCTTGCAAATCCTAAAATATATTCCTCCTCTAGCGTTGCACAGCTCTGTGTTGTATACACAGACTAGCTTTAGAATTTGTCACATACCACTTTGCCTTTACTTTTATGTATCATTCCCCCGACTTCCTTACTGCAGGTGTGGGCAAGAAAACTTTTCCTTTAACACTTTTCAACAGCGGGCATAAAATTCTGCAGCTGAGGTCTTGAAGAATGCAGATGGGTGCAGTATGTGTTGGAGCTCACAGTGTGTATTGACTAACCTAGTTCCTTTTTGCTTTTTTTGGTATTGTCTTGTTAAAAGTGACTCCCAGGTAGCAACTCTCTTTTTTAAGGGTGGGGACGAAAGGGATATAGGAAGAATAGATCTAGATTATTTAACAGTCTTCGATAGCATTTGATTGAAAGCTTTCTTCTTCATTCAATTTTGGGCAAAATACTGCCTCTGCATTTGTTCATAACAAAAAGATTAATAAGTAGCTTTTGTTGGTGGAAATTACCAGCTCTATAAGTCGCCCTTGGTGGTTCATGGACCTCTGATTAGCTTGGGTTTTGGAATCTCATTGCCACATGTATATGTGGAGCCAATGGCCTTTTGGTGCTCAGCTGCTTACGTCTGACTCCTTGACTTCTTTGGTACAATGATGGAGTCAGATCTCATTAAGTGTGATTCTTCACGATATAACTGGCCTCAAAAAAATGTGTATTCCACTCCAGTGTAAATATCTTTAGATCAGCTTTTCATTGTATTTGATGGGGAGAACACAGAAATGATAGTCTGCAAATGATCCAGGTGAATCATTACACTAATGTTTTCTTGTGGTTAAACGTGATAATATTGTCTTATTTAAAACCACAAATGAATTTCAGGAGACGAAACCAGACAGAGGGTCAAGTTTACAGATGACCGTGTCTGCAAGAGTCACCTTCTGGACTGCTGCCCACATGACATCCTTGCTGGGACGGTAGGTGCATTTTGGGGGACCTCATGGAACACTCTGACATGAGTGCTGGGTAGGCAGTGATGGTTTTTCTATGTTGAATTTTGTTTTAACTTAAGTCTCTTTTTCTCTAAGTGGCTAAATGACAGCAGGTAATCCTCCGCTTGTATGTATGTACGCATGCATGCGTGCAATGGAGTCTTACTCTGTGTTGCCCAGGCTGAAGTGCAATGGTGTAGTCACAGCTCACTGCAGCCTCGAACTCCTGGGCTCCAGCGATCCTCCCGCCTCAGCCTCTTGAGCTTCTGGGACTACAGGCATGAGCCACTGCTCCTTGCTCAGTCCTCCACTTTTTAACAGGCAGAAATCCCTAATGCCCTTAAAATGATAGATTCTGTTCATTTGGTAGAATTTTATATTATGGTACAAATTTCACTGTTGTAAAATTCTGTCTATAAGGTTACCAGATTTTTTTGTAAAGTCATTTATACTGAGATATTCACAACTAAATAGGGCAAGTATTCTAATTTGGCTGTAGCAAAAAATATGCTTTAGGTTAGCCTGAAGTTCTTTGAAGATTCTGCGTGGGTTTGTTTGTTTGACCTCAAGTTGAATGTGTGGAAGACTTTTGATCTAGCAAGGTACATTTTCCTCCCCAAATTACTTGGTTTTTAAAAAAATCAGTTGAGGATACACTGATTTTGTAGTTTTGTGTTATGCCACCCTTTCAAGAAATCAGCATGCTGTTTGATGAATATAGACCCCTGCAATTTTAAGGTCACTTCAGATGAACAAAATGGATAAATGCTAGCTTTGTGTAATGTGCATTTATTCGAAGTAAGAATTTGAAAAGACTGAATAGTGGAGGATTATCTGTGGTGATTCAGCCGCTGAGAGAAAAGGAGTCCTGTAGAGACCACCCCCATTTTAACTTTTCACAGCTACCTCACAGGGTAAAAACTGTTCTCTCATTTTAAGGATGAAATGTACATATGTTAGAGGATGTTTTCTTCATGGTGAATCATTGCTTTTATTAGGGAGGAGCACCTTCTGAAAAACCCCTCAGATGTGTTAAATCTTCTCAATCTGACTTTTCTGACAGCAAATGCAAAATGAATGCCAAACCTTGTGCCTCTGTTCTTTGGGGTGTTGTCTGCTGTTTGGCCTGGGGTGGGAAAACGTTACTGTTTGCTGCAGATTACTGTGGGTACCGAGGTCAATACAGATTAATGATTTCCACTCGTCAAAGGCAGTTTCACTGTAGGGTATTTTCATAGGATGCACAACTTGGAATTCTTGATAAACCCATAGTGAAAGAAGTCAGAGCAGATAGCTGTGTACTCTCAGGAAGATTTCAACTATGTTTTCCTCGGCCAGACCCTGTGTGTATAGCGTAGCTGTGGAATACTGGTGAGAAAAATAATCTCAGTGAGAGGATTTCTTCTTCTTCTTCTTTTTTTTTTCTTAAGTTTGCTCTTGTTGCCCAGCCTGGAGTGCAGTGGCATGATCGTGGCTCACTGCAACCTCTGCCTCCCGGGTTCAAGCCATTCTCTTGCCTCAGCCTCCCGAGTAGCTGGGATTACAGGCATGCACCACCACACCCGGCTAATTTTTGTATTTTCAGTACATACGGGGTTTCACCATGTTGGCCAGGCTAGTCTGGAACTCCTGACCTTGTGATCTGCCCACCTTGGTCTCCCAAAGTGCTGGGATTATAGGTGTGAGCCACCGCGCCCGGCCAGAATGAGGGTATTTCACACAAATGTTTATTGTTAGTTATAGATGAATTCACTAGATATTTATTGGACACCTACTTTGTGCCAGGCACTGGAGATAGTGTGCCAATAAAGTCTTTACTCTCATCTAGTGAGGGGAGAGGATGCATGATGAATAAGTAAATGAGTAGATAATGAGCTGTTGTAGATTGGGGGAGGAGGAAAGGCCTCTCAGGGACGTGTGAGCAGAGACCTGAATGGTGAGAAAGAACACGTGTAAAATTTGGGGATTTGGTGCTCTGGGTGGAGAGTGCAGAGGAACAGAAGGAACGCCCCTGATGTTTCTGGACTGGCGTGAATTAGCAGCGATAGGGAGGCAGAGGTTATGGAGGCCTATGATAACCAAGAAGCCATGGATTGAGGGCCTTCACTCCAGTGTTTGGAATTGGGCAGGGGCAGCTCAGCAACGGGGGTTGGAGAAGCATCCTGAGAGGGAGGAGGAAAGCCAGGAAACCCGTGTGCATGTGAAGACAGTGCCTTGCAAAGGTGTGAATGAACAAATGTCAGAGGCTGCTGATGGTCAGTTGGAGTAAGGATTGGAAATTCAGATAGGATTTGTTGTAGAGATTGATCCTCGCTGGGTTTTTTGTTTTTTGTTTTTTGTTGAGACAGAGTCTCACTCTGTTGCCAGGCTGGAGTGCAGTGGAGTAATCCTGACTCACTGCAACCTCCGCCTCCCGGATTCAAGCGATTCTCCTGCCTCAGCCTCCTGAGTAGCTGAGGTTACAGGCACGTGCCACCACACCTGGCTAATTTTTGTATTTTTAGTAGAGGCAGGGTTTCACCATGTTGACCAGGATGATCTCGATCTCTTGACCTTGTGATCCACCTGCTTGGCTGCCCAAAGTACTGGGATTACAGGTGTTAGCCACCATGCCTGACTGTTTTGTTTTTTTTGGAGACACTGTCTTGCTCTGTTACCCAGGTTGAAGTGCAGTGGCTTGGTCTTGGCTCACTGCAACCTCTGCCTCCCATGTTTAAGCGATTCTTCTGCCTCAGCCTCCCGCTGGGTCTACAGGCGTGCAACACCACGCCCGGCTAATTTTTGTATTTTTAGTCGAGACGGGGTTTTGCCATATTGGCCAGGCTGGTCTCGAACTCCTAACCTTGTGATTTACCCGCCTCAGCCTCTTAAAGTGCTGGGATTACAGGCATGAGACGTCGTGCCTGGCGAGAACTGTGTTTTCTGAAGGTTCTGGAAGCTTTGGTGCCCTTCCTGGTCAGCAGTGGTAGACCAGTAGAAGGTACGGAAGAGAACCCAGGTTGTTGAGTAAAAAAGGCCTGACACACTGGATTTAGCAGCCGTTTGGAATGTTGTGGAAGGACTTAATGAATGTGGTATTTCAGCTCTGCTTGATGTTAGGCATCCAGAGGAATGGCCAGTAGTATTTTTGCCTGCCTCCTTGGCAAAGCTGAAAAAGGTACATCCAAAGACGGTAACCATAGAACCCAAGCCTGTCCTCAGTGTGCTTTAGCAGGGACTGTTTTGGGAGCTCTCACATTGAAAAGTAAGTGCTGAATTTTGCTGCATGTGAGGTTTTTTATTTCTTTTTTTTTTTTTGAGACGGGGTCTCGCTCTGTCGCCCAGGCTGGAGTGTAGTAGCGGGATCTCAGCTCACTGCAAGCTCCGCCTCCCGGGTTTACGCCATTTTCCTGCCTCAGCCTCCTGAGTAGCTGGGACTACAGGCGCCCGCCACCTCGCCCGGCTAGTTTTTGTATTTTTAGTAGAGACGGGGTTTCACCGTGTTAGGCAGGATGGTCTTGATCTCCTGACCTCGTGATCCGCCCGTCTCGGCCTCCCAAAGTGCTGGGATTACCGGCTTGAGCCACCGCGCCCGGCCGAGGTTTTTTGTTTGTTTGTTTGTTTGTTTGTTTGATGGAGTCTCACTCTGTTGCCCAGGCTGGAGTGCATGGTGCGATCTTGGCTCACTGCAACCTCTGCCTCCTGGTTTCAAGCAACTCTCCTGCCTCAGCGTCCTGAGTAGCTGGGATTACAGGTGCCCACTACCACGCCCAGCTAATTTTTTGTATTTTTAGTAGAGATAGGGTTTCACTCTGTTGGCCAGGCTGGTCTTAAATTCTTGACCTCAGGTGATCCGCCCGCCATGGCCTCCCAAAGTGCTGGGATTACAGGCATGAGCCACCGTGCTCGGCCTCATGAGGTTTTGTAGTATCATATTTTTCTTGACAGTTGAGGTTTTTATAATGGAAATCAATTTGCACTTAGTACTTTGTTGTACTTAAGGTTTTAGGGTCTACTTCCTTTGGTAGTAGTATTTTGTTTGAATAAGAAAGCCTTGATTAGTTTAAAGCATTTTTTCTGATAGCTACCATTCATTTTTCAGGTGCAATGCTTAGTTTGTGGAAACTGTATATGTATTTTTTTGTTTATTTGTTTTTTGAGATGGAGTCTGGCTCTTTTGCACAGGCTGGAGTGCAGTGGCGCGATCTTGGCTCACTGCAAGCTCCGCCTCCTGGGTTCACACCATTCTCCTGCCTCAGCCTCCCGAGTAACTGGGACTACAAGTGCTCGCCACTGCGCCCAGCTAATTTTTTTTTTTTTTTTTTTTTTGTATTTTTAGTAGAGACGGGGTTTCACCTTGTTAGCCAGGATGGTCTCGATCTCCTGACCTCGTGATCCACTGAAACTATATATATATATATATAATTTTCTTTTGTTTTTTTTTTTTTTTGAGGTGGAGTCTCGCTCTGTCACCCAGGCTGGAGTGCAGTGGCCGGATCTCAGCTCACTGCAAGCTCCGCCTCCCGGATTCCCGCCATTCTCCTGCCTCAGCCTCCTGAGTAGCTGGGACTACAGGCGCCCGCCACCCCGCCCGGCTAGTTTTTTGTATTTTTTTAGTAGTGACGGGGTTTCACCGTATTAGCCAGGATGGTCTCGATCTCCTGACCTCGTGATCCGCCCGTCTCGGCCTCCCAAAGTGCTGGGATTACAGGCTTGAGCCACCGCGCCCGGCCATAATTTTCTTTTGAGACGGAGTTTCGCTGTGTCGCCCAGTCTGTAGTGCAGTGGTGCGGTCTTGGCTCACTGCAAGCTCCGCCTCCCAGGTTCACACCATTCTCCCACCTCAGCCTCCGTAACTGGGACTACAGGCGTGCACCACCACGCCCGGCTAGTTTTTTGTATTTTTTAGTAGAGACGGGGTTTCACCGTATTAGCCAGGATGGTCTCGATCTCCTGACCTCGTGATCCGCCCGTCTCGGCCTCCCAAAGTGCTGGGATTACAGGCTTGAGCCACCGCGCCCGGCCATAATTTTCTTTTGAGACGGAGTTTCGCTGTGTCGCCCAGTCTGTAGTGCAGTGGTGCGGTCTTGGCTCACTGCAAGCTCCGCCTCCCAGGTTCACACCATTCTCCCACCTCAGCTCCGTAACTGGGACTACAGGCGTGCACCACCACGCCCGGCTAGTTTTTTGTATTTTTTAGTAGAGACGGGGTTTCACCGTGTTAGCCAGGATGGTCTCGATCTCCTGACCTCGTGATCCGCCCATCTCGGCCTCCCAAAGTGCTGGGATTACAGGCTTGAGCCACCGCGCCTGGCCCGAAACTATATATTTTAAAGGACAACACTCAGAGCTTAGAAGAGTGAATGAGGCCAGGTGCGGTGGCTCATACCTGTAATCCCAGCACTTCAGGAGGACTAGGCGGGCGGATCACTTGAGGTCAGGAGTTTGAGACCAGCCTGCCCAACATGATGAAAACCCATCTCTACTAAAAATACAAAAAAATTAGCCGGACGTCGTGGTGCGCCCCTGTAGTCCCAGCTATTCGGGAGGCTGAGGTGGGAAAATCACTTGAATCTGGGAGGTGGAGGTTGCAGTGAGCTGAGATCGTGCCACTGCACTCCAGCCTGGGCGACAGAGTGAGACTCTGCTTAAAAAAAAAGAAAAAACAGAGTGAATGAAGTAAAAGTTGTCAGATTTTCAGTGATAGTGATTTTAATGCAAATTTGGTTTCCAGACATTGTCCTATCGCTAGGTCTTGTGTGTAACCGACCATAATGTGAGTTCCATCTGACTTCAGAATAATGATAAAGGAGAAAAGTCAATCTTTTGTCAAAATAAAGATATCCATACAAGGCAGACCCGTTGTCTGCCGCCTCCATGTTGGCTGTTATTGGTGATACTGAAGGATGTTTTGTTAACGAGCATGCCACATAGTTACTTTTTAAATTTATTTTATTTTATTTTATTTTATTTTATATTTTATTTTCTTGAGACGGAGTCTTGCTCTGTCGCCCAGGCTGGAGTGCAGTGGCATGATCTTGACTCAGTGCAAGCTTCGCCTCCCGGGTTCACGCCATTCTCCTGCCTCAGCCTTCTGAGTAGCTGGGACTACAGGCACCTGGCTAATTTTTTTTTTGTATTTTTAATAGAGACGGGGTTTCACTGTGTTAGCCAGGATGGTCTTGATCTCCTGACCTCGTGATCCGCCTGCCTCAGCCTCCCAAAGTGCTGGAGTTACAGGCGTGAGCCACCGCGCCCAGCCTAGCATGCTACATGCTTTCTATGAGACTGTATCCCAAGAGTCACACATGCAAGCCTCTCTATTTTTTTTCCTCAAGATGGATTAAAGGTTTAAAGCCTTCCTTTCTTTTTTTTTTTTTTAAAAAAAGATGGGATCTTGGCTGGGTGTGGTGGCTCACGCCTGTAATCCCACTACTTTGGGAGGCTGAGGTGGGTTGATCACCTGAGGTCAGGAGTTCGAGACCAGCCTGACCAACATGAAGAAACCCCGTCTCTATTAAAAATACAGAATTGCCGGGCGCGGTGGCTCAAGCCTGTAATCCCAGCACTTTGGGAGGCCGAGACGGGCGGATCACGAGGTCAGGAGATCGAGACCATCCTGGCTAACATGGTGAAACCCCGTCTCTACTAAAAAATACAAAAAAAACCTAGCCGGGCGAGGTGGTGGGCGCCTGTAGTCCCAGCTACTCGGGAGGCTGAGGCAGGAGAATGGCGTAAACCCGGAAGGTGGAGCTTGCAGTGAGCTGAGATCCGGCCACTGCACTCCAGCCTGAGCGACAGAGCCAGACTCCGTCTCAAAAAAAAATAAAATAAAAATAAAAATAAAAATACAGAATTAGCCAGGCGTGGTGGCACATGTCTGTAATCCCAGCACTTGGGAGGCTGAGGCAGGAGAATCACTTGAACCTGGGATGCAGAGGTTGCGGTGAGCCAAGATTGCACTCCAGTCTGGACAACAGGAGTGAAACGCCATCTCAAAAATAAAAACAATTTAAAAAGATGGGGTCTCTGTTGCTCAGACTGGAGTGCAGTGACTCAGTCATAGCTCACTGAAGCCTTGACCTCCCAGGCTCAAGCAATTCCCTCACCTCAGTCTCCCAAGTAGCTGGGACTATGGGCACATACCAGCACACCCAGCTGATTGTTAATGTTTTCATAGAGACAGGGTCTGGCTGTGTTGCCCAGGCTGGTCTTGAACTCCTGGGCTCAAGTGATCCTCCCATCTTGCCCTCCCAAAGGTGTTGGGATTACAGACATGTGCCACTGCAACTGGTACTAACGTCCCTTTTTTTTTTTTTTCCCCCTGGTTATGTAGACATGTTCTTTTGTCCTACTGGGGGTGTCTCCTAGTTGGGATGTTGGGTTTTGTTAACATGCACTCTAACCTGACACCATGATCCTCAGCACACAAACCTCCCTGTTGCTGTGTAGATGGCCAGAGGCAGAAGGTGTCTGCATAGAGTCCTATACTTAGGATTTAGATTAAAATCATACACTGTTATCTAATCGTACTGCATATGGTACACATAATAGCATTTCATGCTGTTCTTACAACATAAATCATTTTGTTTTAGTAATCGAACATTTTGTTTGTCAAATGGAGGAACTGAGTGGGACAATTGTCTGTCCTTACTTACATGTCCAGGGTCATTTCCCTGGTTGAGAAAATGTGTAGAACATTTATTTGGCTATTAACCAGCCTGTTCTCCTTTAATACCTTTTATATGCAATCCGCTACACAAGGTCAAGTGTTAGGTTGTGATGTAATTGCGAAAACCTAACTTCTGTCCGCTCTTTCCTCTTCCTCTGTATCTGCATCTTAGGCATCGAGCATCTCGAGTGGTCAAGATTGCAAGACAGGATGCCTAGAAATTTGTTGCAGTGAGACTGTTTTCTGGCCCTTTCCTTTTTTTTTCCCCCTTTTTTGAGACAGTCTCACTTTATTATCCAGGCTGGAGTGCAGTGGCACAGTCTCAGCTCACTGCTAACCCACCTCCTGGGTTTAAGTGATACTTGTGTCTGAGCTCTCCGAGTAGCTGGGATTACAGGTGCCCCACCACCACACCTGGCTAATTTTTGTAGTTTTAGTGGAGACTGGGTTTCATCATGTTCGGCAGGCTGACCTTGAACTCCTGACCTCAAGTGATCCGCCTGCCTCACCCTCCTAAAGTGCTGGGATTACAGGCATGAGCCACCACGCCCAGCCCTGGCCCTTTGCTATCCCTGCCACCCCACGTGCTACCATTTACTGAATCCTTGGACTGATGCATAAATAAAACTGAGCCGGGGCCGGGCGCGGTGGCTCAAGCCTGTAATCCCAGCACTTTGGGAGGCCGAGACGGGCGGATCATGAGGTCAGGAGATCGAGACCAGCCTGGCTAACAGGGTGAAACCCCGTCTCTACTAAAAATACAAAAAAACTAGCCGGGCGAGGTGGCGGGCGCCTGTAGTCCCAGCTACTTGGGAGGCTGAGGCAGGAGAATGGCGTGAACCCGGGAGGCGGAGCTTGCAGTGAGCTGAGATCTGGCCACTGCACTCCAGTCCGGGCCACAGAGCGAGACTCCGCCTCAAAAAAAAAATAAAATAAAAAAAAAAATAAAACTGAGCCGGGCACAGTGGCTCACACCTGTAATACCAGTGCTTTGGGAGGCCAAGGTGGGTGTATCACTTGAGGTCAAGAGTTCGAGACCAGCCTGGCCAACGTGGCAAAACCCTGTCTCTACTGAAAATACAAAAAAAAAAAATTAACTGGGTGTGTTATTGTGTGCCTGTAATCCCAGCTACTGGGGAGAATGAGGCAGGAGAATTGCTTGAACCTGGGAGGTGGAGGTTACAGTGAGCCAAGGTTGTGCTACTGCACTCTAGCCTGGGTGACAGAGTGAGACGCCTTCGGAAAACAAACAAAAAAACCCGACAAAAGCCAATTAATTTAGTTGTCATGATTGCAGTCCAGTTGCCTCTGAGTCTAAAATAGAAACTTTACACTATTAAATGCATCAGTTTCAAGTGTCATGTAGTCACGATGGTAAAAATGAAATGAGACGTCTCAGCCATATCTCCTTTCTTAATTTTCTTGTTACAGTTTCAGTGTTCCAAAAACGGATCATTTATTTTGGTGACAGTTGAAATACCAAGTCCTGTTACATGCTTTCTACAGTAGGTGGGCACTCAGGTCTAAAGTTTTTGTTTTTTTCCCACAGCGCATGGATTTAGGAGAATGTACCAAAATCCACGACTTGGCCCTCCGAGCAGATTATGAGATTGCAAGTAAAGAAAGAGACCTCTTTTTTGAATTGGATGTAAGTTTTATTTGATGTTGATTTATAACTACTGTGAAGAACCTAATATTGAACTAACAAGAAATGTAACATATGTAAGTTTATGAAGCAAAATAAAGTAGTTGCTTGTTATCCTGCCACTCAAGCTGAGAGCTAGAATACAGCCGGTAATGCTTAATCTTGTGTCCACCATCCTATCACTATTCTAAATAATATGTGTTATCTCATTTTGTTGCTTTTAAAAAATATTTTAATTACATTTTTATGAGTCCTTGAACAGTGTTTCTTTTTGCTTCGTTTTGAGCTTTATGAAAATGGTTTCATAGTGTAGAGAGTCTTTAAAATTAGATTTTTTGGGTTCAGTATTATGTTTCTGTTTACCCAGATTGTTGCGTATTGTTTGTTTTCATTGCTGCTTGAATAATCCTCAAACGATCCTTCCTTTATTCGTAGACATTTAGATTGATTCTACTTTTGCTGTTGCAGACTGTGAATATTTTTGCATAACTCCCTAGTCACGCAGATAAAGATTTATCTTGGGTATATTCCTAGGAAGGGGATTGCTGGTTTGTGGGGATACCCATATTTATCCTCGCAAGACAATTTTGTCATGTCTTCTTGTTGCTATTCGGTGAAGTCCCATAGCAGTGTCTAAACTTTTAGCTCACCAACACTTTGTATTATCAGACTGTTTAATTTTTGCAGTTTAGTGGTTGTAAAATGGTATTTCTTTCTGTTCTTAATTTGCATTTTTTAGTATTCAGTAGTTGTGTTATTTTATCTGCATTAGTAAATGCTTTTTTTTTTTTTTTTTTTGAGATGGAATTTTGCTCTTGTTGCCCAGGCTGGAGAGCAATGTCCTGATCTTAGCTCACTACAACCTCCTTCTCCCAGGTTCCCCAGGTTCAAGCAATTCTCCTGCCTCAACCTCCCGAGTAGCTGGGAATACAGGCATGAGCCACCATACCCGGCTGATTTTGTATTTTTTAGTAGAGTTGGAGTTTTTCCATGTTGGTTAGACTGGTCTCGAACTCTCGACCTCAGGGGATCCGCCTGCCTCAGCCTACCAAAGTGCTGGGATTACAGGCATGAGCCACCACACCTGGCTTCCTTTTCTTTTTGCTACAGAGTTTCACTTTGTTGCCCAGGCTGGAGTGCAGTAGCATGATTATAGTGAATTGCTAGGCTCAGATGATCCTTCTTCCTCAGCCTCCTAAATAACTAGTACTACAGATGCACACGACCATGTCTGGCTAATTATTTATTTAATTTATTTTAATTTTTATTTATTTATTTATATTGAGATGGAGTCTTGCTCTGTCACTAGGCTGGAGTGCAGTGGCACCATCGCAGCTCATTGCAACCTCCGACTCCCTGGTTCAAGCAATTCTCTTGCCTCAGCCTCCCAAGTAGCTGGGATTACAGGCACGTGCCACGATACGCAGCTGATTTTTTTTTTCGTTTGTTTTTTGAGACGGAGTCTCACTCTGTGCCCCAGGCTGGGGTGCAGTGGCGCGATCATGCCTCATTGCAAGCTCCGCCTCCTGGGTTCACGCCGTTCTGCCTCAGCCTTCTGAGTAGCTGGGATTACAGGCGCCAGCCACCACACCCGGCTAGTTTTTTGTATTTTTAGTTGAGACGGGTTTTTACTCTGTTAGCCAGGCTGGTCTCGATCTCCTGACGTCGTGATCCACCCACCTCAGCCTCCCAAAGTGCCAGGATTACAGTCGTGGGCCACTGCACCTGGCCTATTTATTTTTGAGACAGGGTCTTTTTCTGTCACCCAGGCTGGAGGGCAGTGGCGTGATCATGGCTTGCTGTAACCTTGGCCTCTTGGGCTCAGTGATACCCCTGCCTCAGGCGTCTGACTAGTTGGGGGTACAGGTGTGTATCACCACACCCAGCTATTTTTCTTCTTCTTTTTTTTTTATTTGTAGAGACAGGATCTTACTACGTTGCCCAGGCTGGTCTCAAGCTTCTGCCCTCAAGTGATCCTGCCACCTCGGCCTTTCACAGGTTTTGGGATTTCAGGTGCAAGCCACTGTACCTGGCCAGTAAATCCATTTAGAGCAGCATTTTTCAGCTTTTTTTCGTTGTTGCCCCCAGTGGAGCCTTTTTAGACATTTTTTTCTGTTGTTTTGAGACAGAGTCTCCCTCTGTTGCCCAAACTGGAATGCAATGGCGCAGTCTTGACTCTGCAACCTCCACCTCCTGGGTTTAAGCGATTCTCCTGCCTCAGCCTCCTGAGTAGCTAGGACTACAGGCATGCACCACCATGCCCAGCTAGTTGTTTTGTATTTTTAGTAGAGACAGGGTTTCACCATATTGGCCAGTCTGGTCTCAAACTCCTGACCTCGTGATCTGCCTGCCTCGGGCTCCCAAAGTGCTGGGATTACAGCCATCAGCCACTGTGCCCGCCCTAGACTTTTTCTTCTGATTGTCCCATTTTACCCCTCACCTTGCCTTCACTATGAAATTTTGATAACACAGACAACCTGCATATCTGTTTATGTACTGTGATTTTTTTCCTGGGCCATAGACCATTATAATATATGGTATTTTTTTACTCTTTAAAATCAGTGTTCATTCCTGCCTCCATCAATAATACATGGTGTTTTTGTTTGTTTGTTTGTTTGTTTGTTTTTGGAGGCCGAATCTCACTCTGTCACCCAGGCTGGAGTGCAGTGGTGCAATCTTGGCTCACTGCAGCCTCTGACTCCTGGGTTTAAGCAATTCTCCTGCCTCAGCCTTCCAAGTAGCTGGGATTACAAGTGCCCACCACCACACCTGGCTAATTTTTGTATTTTTAGTAGAGTTGTGGTTTCACCATGTTGGCCAGGCTTGTCTCGAACTCTTGACCTCAGGTGATTCACCCACCTCAGCCACCCAAAGTGCTGGGTTTACAGGCGTGATTACACCGTGGCTGGTAAGGATAAGAATACATGATTTAAAGTCACTCAATTTTAATTATTTTTTAATCACCTAATCATCCGTCACTAGTATGACCAGAGGTGAGTAGAGGCGTTTGATGCCTTTCTGGTTCTTTTTTTTTTTGAGGCTGAGTCTTGCTCTGTCGCCCGGACTGGAGTGCAGTGGCCGGATCTCAGCTCACTGCAAGCTCCGCCTCCCAGGTTTACGCCATTCACCTGCCTCAGCCTCCCGAGTAGCTGGGACTACAGGCGCCCACCACCTCGCCCGGCTAGTTTTTTTTGTATTTTTTAGTAGAGATGGGGTTTCACCGTGTTAGCCAGGATGGTCTAGATCTCCTGACCTTGTGATCCGCCCGTCTCGGCCTCCCAAAGTGCTGGGATTACAGGCTTGAGCCACCGCGCCCGGCCATCCTTTCTGGTTCTTGAGTGAAGACTGGGAAGGAACTGAGCGTGTGATGAGGGAGCCAGTGAAAAATTTAAACCCAAGGGAAAGGGTCCCTCCCCTTGCATTACTAGATGTCAATACAGTTTAGAGTAAATTCTTCCTTTTTTTTTTTTTTGAGACGGAGTGTCAGACTTTTGTTGCCTCGGCCGGAGTGCCATGGCATGATCTCGGCTCACTGTAAATTCTACCCCCTGGGTTCAAGTGATTCTCCTGCCTCAGCCTCCTGAGTAGCTGGGATTACAGGTGCTTGCCACCACGCCTGGCTAATTTTTTTTTTTTTTTTGAGATGTAGTTTTGCTCTTGTCGCCGAGGCTGGAGTGCAGTGGCGCAGTCTCGGCTCGCTGCAACCTCCACCTCTTATGCCTTAGCCTCCCAAGTAGCTGTGATTACAGGCACCCGCCACCATGCCCAGCTAATTTTTGTATTTTCAGTAGAGATGGGGTTTTACCACGTTGGCCAGGCTGGTCTCAAACTCCTGACCTCAGGTGACCCACCTGCCTTGGCCTACCAAAGTGTTGAGATTACAGGCCTGAGACACTGCACCTGGCCTTGAGTAAATTCTATTTATTTATTTAAAAAAAATTATTATTGTTTTTTTTTTTTTTGAGACGGAGTCTCGCTCTTGTCGCCCAGGCTGGAGTGCAGTGGCATGATCTCGGCCCTCTGCAACCTCTGCCTCTTGGTTTCAAGTGATTCTCCTGCCTCGACCTCCCAAGTAGCTGGGACTACAGGTGCACATCGCTACGCCTGGCTAATTTTTGTATCTTTAGTAGAGATGGGGTTTGCCATGTTGGCCAGGCTGGTCTCGAACTCCTTACCGCAGGTGATCCATCCGCCTCAGCCTCCCAACGTGTTGAGATTACAGTTGTGAGCCACTGTGCCCAGCCTATTTAAAAAATTTGTTGTGGCTACATAATAGGTGTGTATATTTTGGGGGTACGTGAGATGTTTCATTTGATACAGGAATGCAGTTCCCAATAAAGAGTAAATTCTTGGCCGGGCGCGGTGGCTCAAGCCTGTAATCCCAGCACTTTGGGAGGCCGAGACGGGCGGATCACGAGGTCAGGAGATCAAGACCATCCTGGCTAACACGGTGAAACCCTGTCTCTACTAAAAAAAACAAAAAAAAAAACTAGCCGGGCGAGGTGGCGGGCGCCTGTAGTCCCAGCTAATGTAGTCCCAGCTACTCGGGAGGCTGAGGCAGGAGAATGGCGTAAACCCGGGAGGCGGAGCTTGCAGTGAGCTGAGAACTGGCCACTGCACTCCAGCCTGGGCGACAGAGCGAGACTCCGTCTCAAAAAAAAAAAAAAAAAAAAAAAGAATAAATTCTTGGACTGTGTGCGGTGGCTCACAGCTGTAATTCCAGCAATTTGGGAGGCTGAGGTGGGTGGATCACCCGAGGCTGGGAGTTCAAGACCAACATGGCCAACATGGTGAAACCCCGCCTCTACTAAAAATGCAAAAATTAGTTGGGCGTGGTGGTGTGCTCCTGTAATCCCAACTACTCGGGAGGCTGAGGCAAGAGAATGACTTGAACCCGGGTCGTGGAGGTTGCAGTGAGCTGAGATCACACCATTGCACTTTATTCTGCTTGGGTAGAGAGCGAAAGTCCGTCTCAAAAAAAAAAAAAAAATTCTATTTAAAATAGTAGCCTTGGCCAGGCGTCGTCGCTCACACCTGTTATCCCCACACTTTGGGAGGCTGAGGCAGGCGGATTGCTTGAGCCCAGGAGTTCGAGACCAGCCTGGGCAACATGAGGAAATCCCGTCTCTACAAAAAAATGCCAGAGTTCGCTAGGCGTGGTGGCATGTGCCTGTAGTCCCAGCTACTTGGGAGGTTTAGGTAGGAGGATTGCTGGAGCCTGGGAAGTCAAGGCTGCATTGAGCTGTCATCACAGCACTACACTCCAGCCTGGGCGACAGAGTGAGATCCTGTCTCAGTCAATCAGTCAATCAATCAATAAAAGCACATCTCAGCATTGCCAGTTCTGAGAGGGTATTTGGTACACTTGCATATGCACAAAGATAAATTTGCTGTTGAATATTCATGCACTATTATAACCTCAGAAGGCAGGAACTGAAACTTCTATGAGGAGCTGGGCAAATCATAGCCTTTTCTTACAGTGGAAGGACACGTAGATGAGAAAAGGGACTGAGGTAGGTTAGTGCTGATGGGAGCTTATCTCCAAGGTAGGTTAGTTAAGAGGAAAAGCAAAGCAAAGTGTGATGTGATGTTTTCATGGGGGTGGTTTTGTTTTTGTTTGTTTGTTTGTTTGTTTTGAGATGGAGTCTTTTTGTGTCACCCAGGCTGGAGTGCAGTGGTGTGATCTCAGGTCACTGTAACCTCTGCCTCCTGGGTTCAAGTGATTTTCCTGCCTCAGGCATGAGCTATCACGCCCAGCTAATTTTTGTATTTTTAGAAATGGAGTTTCACCATGTTAGCCAGGATGGTCTTGAACTCCTGATCTCAAGTGATCCACCCGCCTCTGCCTCCCAAAGTGCTGGGATTACAGGCGTCAGCTACTGCACCCGGCCATGGGGTGTTTTTTTAAAAGGGAGGGTGCCGTATACTTGTTGACCTGTTTATGTGTGCAGAGAAGTTTTAGAGCAACTTAAGAGATTGTGAGCATTCTTGCCTTGAGAGAGTGGGTTAGAGGGCTAGAACAGATCCGAGACCTTTTTGTACTACGTGAAAATGTACAATATACAAGAGTTACTCCCTGAAAACTGCCGCCATCTCCCACTCCCTAAAAGTCATTTTTGACCTTACAGGGGGCTCATATTAAAATATTTAGGTCAGTCGAGGTGGCTCACGCCTGTAATCTCAGCACTTTCGGAGGCCGAGGCGGGCAGATCACAAGGTGAGGAGTTCAAGACCAGCCTTGCCAATATGGTACAAAACAGTGTCTACCGAAAATACAAAAATCAGCCAGGCATGGTGGCGGGCACCTGTAGCTATTGGGAGGCTGAGGCAGGAGAATTGCTTGAACCCAAGAGACAGAGGTTGTAGTGAGCTGAAATTGCGCAACTGCACTCCAGCCTGGACAACAGAGCGAGACTCTGTCTCAAAAAAAATAAAGTAAACAATTTGATAGGGAGTGTTTATAAACATGTGGAAAAGGAAAAGGTCCTCCTCCCTCAAAGAATTAAGAGTAAAACCAGGGCTGGGCATGGTGGTCACGCCTATTACCCAAGCACTTTGGGTGGCTGAGGTGGGCAGATCACCTGAGGTCGGGAGTAAACCAGGCTGGGCAGGCAAGGTGGCTCCTGCTTGTAATCCTTCACTTTTGAAGGCCGAAAGTGAAGGATCACTTGAGTCCAGGAGTTTAGCCTAAAGGACATGTTTCTAGGAAGAAAAAATAAAAAATTAAGCTGGGTATGGTGGAGCAGCAGTGTTGTGGGACAGTGATCTGTCAAGCCACTGCTGGTGTTTTTGTTTTGTTTTGTTGTTTGTTTTTTTGAGACAATGTCTCACTCTGTCGCCTAAACTGGACTACAGTGGCATGATCTTGGCTCACTGCAAGCTCTGCCTTCCCTGTTCAAGTGATTTTCCTGCCTCAGCCTCATGAGTAGCTGGCACTACGGGTGCATGTCACCACACCTGGCCAATTTTTTGTATTTTCTTTTTTTTTTTTTTTGAGACTGTTTCGCTTTTGTTGCCCAGGCTGGAGTGCAGTGGTGCAATGATCTCGGCTCACTGCCTGCCAGGTTCAAGCAACTGTCCTACCTCAGCCTCCCAAGTAGCCGGGATTACGCTACTTGGTATAAGTATACATGGTATGCACCACCATGCCCAGCTAATTTTTTGTGTTTTTAGTAGAGACAGGGTTTTACCATGCTGGTCAGGCTGGTCTCAGACTCCTGACATTGTGATCCATCTGCCTCGGCCTCCCTAAGTGCTGGGATTACAGGCGTGAGCCACCGCGCCAGGCCCAGTTTTTTGTATTTTCAGTACACAGGGTTCCACCGTGTTAGCCAGGATGGTCTCTAGCTCCTTACCTTGTGATTCGCCCGCCTCAGCCTCCCAAAGTGTTGGGATTACAGGAGTAATCCACTGCACCTGGCCTACTGTTGGTGTTTTAAACATTTTGTTCCAGAATTCCACTGTTGGAAATGTATCTTAAGGATATGTGAAAATGAATGCAGAGAAAAGATGTTTATTATAACTTATTTTAAGGGGAAAAAAAGATGTAATACTACTATTGAGATAGGATCTTGTTCTGCCCAGGCTGGATTGCAATGGCATGATCATAGCTCACGGTAGCCTCCAACTCCTGGCCTCAAGCTATTCTCCTACTTCAGTCTTCTAAGTTCTGGGGTTACAGTCACAAGCCACGACGCCTGGCCTAAAAGTACCTCTGCCTTGTGACTTATTTCTACAAATCTCTATCCTAAGAAAGTAATTGAAAATACATGCAAACACAGATATAGTAAAGATGTTTGTGGGCCAGGTACAGTGGTCCATGCCTGTAATCCCAGCGCTTTGGGAGATTGGGGCAGGTGGGTTGCATGAGCCTAGTTGGAGACTAACCTGGGCAACATGACAAACCCTGTCTCTACAGAAAATACCAAAAAAATTAGCCAGACGAGGTGGCCTGCAATTGTAGTCCCAGCTACTCAAGGGGCTGAGGCTGGAGGATCAGTTGAGTCCAGAAGATCAAGGCTGAAGTGAGCTGTGATTGCACCACTATGCCCCAGCCTGGAGAACAGAGCAAGAGTCTGTCTTAGATAAATCAATCAATGAATAAATGATATTTATGACAAAATTGTTTATCAGATTGAAATTTGGATCCAAGATAAATGCCCAAGAAGAGAAATGAAAGAGTAAATTATAATGAACCTATATGATAGACTCTGCCCTTCATACTAATGTTTGTGAAACTTATCTAATGACTTCAATTGCTTATGATAGGCAGCGCGCAGTGGCTCACACCTGTAATCCTAGCACTTTGGGAGGCTGAGGCAGGTGGATCATGAGCTCAGGATACTAGCCTGACCAACATGGTAAAACAATGTCTCTACTAAAAATACAAAAATTAGCTGGGTGTGGTGGCGTGTGCCTGTAGTCCCAGCTTCTCAGGAAGCTGAGGCAGGAGAATAGCTTGAACCCATGAGGCAGAAGTTGCAGTGAGCCGAGATCGTGCCATTGTGCTCTAGACTGGGCAACAGAGCGAGACTCCGTTTCAAAATTAAAAAATTGCTTATGAGAACACAAAACACAGACACAAAATACAAAGCTATCTATAAAGATTTCAACTCAGCCGGGCGCGGTGGCTTACGCCTGTAATCCCAGCACTTTGGGAGGCCGAGGCAGGCGGCTCACGAGGTCAGGAGATCAAGACCATCCTGGCAAACACGGTGAAACCCCGTCTGTACTAAA
Source organism: Trachypithecus francoisi (assembly GCF_009764315.1). Lineage (NCBI taxonomy): Eukaryota > Metazoa > Chordata > Mammalia > Primates > Cercopithecidae > Trachypithecus > Trachypithecus francoisi. The sequence continues at coordinate 114,866,920 of NW_022681460.1, forward strand.
AATACAAAAAATTAGCCGGGCATGGTGGCGGGCGCCTGTAGTCCCAGCTACTCGGGAAGCTGAAGCAGGAAAATGGCATGAACCTGGGAGGCAGAGCTTGCAGTGAGCCGAGATTGTGCCACTGCACTCCAGCCTGGGTGACAGAGCAAGACTCCATCTCAGAAAAAAAAAAAAAAAAAAATTTCAACTCAAGCCAGGTGCAGTGGCTCACGCCTGTAATCCCAGCACTTTGGGAGGCTGAGGTGGGCGGTTCACAAGGTCGGGATGGAGACATTCCTGGCCAAGATAGTGAAACCCCATGTCTACTAAAAATAGAAAACATTAGCTGGGCATGATGGTGACACCTGTAGTCTCAGCTCCTTTGGAGGGTGAGGCAGGAAAATCGCTTGAACTCGGGAGGCAGAGGTTGCAATGAGCCAAGATGATTGCGCCACTGCACTCCAGTTCCTCTTGAAACAGTGTGAGACTCGTTCTCAAAAAAAAAAAAAGAAAAATGATTTGTGGCCGGGTGTGGTGGCTAACGCCTGTGATCTCAGCACTTTGGGAGGCTGAGGCAGGCGGATTGCCTGAGGTCAGGAGTTCAAGACCAGTCTGACCAACATGGTGATAACCCATCTCTAATAGAAATACAAAAATAAAATTAGCTGGGTGTGGTGGTGTGCGCCTGCAATCCCAGCTACTCGGGAGGCTGAGGCAGGGGAATTGATTGAGCCTGGGAGGCAGAGGTTGCAGTGGGCTCAGATGGTGCCACTACACTTCAGCCTGGGTGACAAGGTGAGCGTGTGTCTCCCCCTCCCCTTCCAAACAAGACAATTGTGAGCCTTTATTTTCTGCCTGGACCATCACCTCAAGCTGATGGATGGAGCTCCTGGCACATTTCTACCCGGGATCCTCCCAGAACTCAGTTGTTTTTCTTGGGAGAAGATGCGCTCCCTATCCTCATCATTGACTCCTTCCAGCCTGATTCAGCCTCAGCCTGACCACAACAGACCCAGGCCTTGATTTGTTTTATCCGGAAGTTGCCTAGGAAAGGATGTATGCTATATTTGTTATAAAGTAGTCTATAAATAAAGCATTTCTCAACTTGTAAACTGTCAAACAGGAATATTAATCATATTTAATTAAGGTCTGAAAAAGTTACAGACGGCCAGGTGTGCACTCACACCTGTAATCCCAGCACTTTGGTGGGAGGCAGAGGCCAGAAGATTGAGCCCAGTAGTTCGAGACCAGTCTGGGCAAAGTCTGTACAAAATCAGAAGTTTTAGCCGGGTGTAGTGACATGTTCCTATAGTCCTACCTGCTTTGGAGGCTGAAGTGAAAGGATGGCTTGAACCTGAGAGGTCAATGCTAAAGTGAGCCATGATTGTGCCACTGTATTCTAGCCTGGGTGACAGAGCAAGATCCTCTTGAAAAAAAAAAAAAGTATATTTCTTTAGTGTTCACATGTTGAAAATATAATGACTGTGTCTTTGAAATTCAGCAAAAGTGTAATTAACCTTTACCCCGTGTCTGGCCATGTGATGTTTTGACAAGTTTTCAGAACAACATACATGGGCTTGTTTCAAAGCTGTTTTTAATATACCACATGAGACCAGTTCTGATTCTATGTAGTTTTTCTGTCTTACAGATGTGCAGTATAAGAGTTACATTTTGGCCAGGTGCGGTGGCTCAAGCCTGTAATCCCAGCACTTTGGGAGGCCGAGACGGGCAGATCACGAGGTCAGGAGATCGAGACCATCCTGGCTAACACGGTGAAACCCCGTCTCAACTAAAAAAATACAAAAAAAACTAGCCAGCTCCTGTAGTCCCAGCTACTCGGGAGGCTGAGGCAGGAGAATGGCGTGAACCTGGGAGGCGGAGCTTGCAGTGAGCCGAGATCCGGCCACTGCACTCCAGCCTGGGCAACAGAGTGAGACTCCGTCTCAAAAAAAAAAAACAAAAAAAGGTTACATTTTTCTAGGTCAGGTGTCATGGGTTAAAGTCCCTGTGTGACCCTGGTAAGTTGTTTTACCTTCTATTCATCTATAAACTGGGCTGACGATAGCTGCCTCAGATTTGTGAGAATGAAATGCAGGGTCTTTGGAGCCAAACCACAAGGGTCGTTGGATCCTGACTGCATTGCTTACTTAGTGGTTTGGTAGCTGTACTTCCGTTTCATCATCCATGCGATGGAGACCCAACGACCTCCTCTGCGGCTGTTTTGAGGTGTTTAGTGCACGTGCCCAGCGCAGCACAAGGGCACCTGTCTGCTGTGACAGTTCTGACTGACGACATGGGCTTATCTCAGGCTCAGTGACCACCAGCCTGTGTCACGACTGCTGGGCGGGGAGAGCTGGGAACAGCACCAGGCAGTCCGTGGGTGGAGGGCAGCCTCCTCAGCGGAGAAGATGTGTGCTGATACTGCCGCTTTTGCTGTAGTGTTAGGACACAGGCGTTTCTGCTGGCTCAGGTACTTTTAGGATTTATGTTTCATAAAGCCACTCAGAGATAGAGAGGTTGGGTGACTTTCTAGTAAGTGGTAGGTTGTGATTAGGACTTAATTTTTGGAATTGAATGTCTTTTTAATCATTTAAATCTGCTTTTTTAAGAGACAGGCTAAAGTTGAGGAACACTTTGAAGGGAGAGGGCAGTAGAACGGAACGCCAACTTTTAAAGAACTTGGCAATTCTTGGTCGGCTTGTTCTCTGTTGTGAAGTTTACCATTTGGTTGTTTTTTTTGTTTGAGTCAGAGTCTTGCTCTGTTGCCCAGGCTGGAGTGCAGTGGCTCACTGCAACCTCCACCTCCCAGGTTCAAGCGGTTCTCCTGCCTCAGCCTCCCGAGTAGCTGGGATTACAGGCGCCCACCACCACGCCAAGCTAATTTTTTTGTAGTTTTAGTAGAGATGGGGTTTCACCGTATTGGCCAGGCTGGTCTCAGACTCCCAAAGTGTTGGGATTACAGGCGTGAGCCACTGTGCCGGGCCTACCATTTAGTTTTTAGGTTATCAGACATCTGAGTCCATAGCCACAAGGGCACCTGTCTGCTGTGCTTGGATTCTGCTTAAGATGCAGGTAATTGCTTTGATTGGTTAAGGTATTGGGAGAGTTGTCAGCTGCCTATTTCCCGTTTGACCCTTCGAGTGAATCCCTGAGTCTGTCTGAGGTGGGTGATTGATTGCTCCGCTTGGGCAGACTGTAGAGAGCCACTGTGTGGGTGAACCTGGGACATCTCAGACTGGTCTGTTGGGGCTGTTGTCCGAGGTAAGCACAGAAGAGAATGCACAGTGACCCTTGTCAGCTCCTTAGTACTTGGATCCTGATGAGCTCCAGCCAGTTCTTCATCTTTCCAGGAAGTTCAGTGTGCAGGTACATAGAAGCAGTCAAATGCCAGATCATTTGATTTCCTGATTCTTTGATTTGAACATAGTGAAATGTTTACTGGAGAGTATCTGGGTGACCAACAAGAGGCAGTTTATTTATTTTTTTGAGAGGGAATCTCGCTCTTGTTGCCCAGGCTGGAGTGCAGTGGCACAATCTCGGCTCACTGTAGCCTCTGCTTCCCGGGTTCAAGGGATTCTTCTGCCTCAGCCTCCCAAGTAGCTGGGATTACAAGCATGCACCACCACTCATGGCTAATTTTGTATTTTTAGTAGAGACAGGGTTTCACCGTGTTGGCCAGGCTGGTCTCGAACTCCTGACCTCATGTGATCCACCCGCCTTGGCCTCCCAAAATGCTGGGATTACAGGCGTGAGCTACTGTGCCTGGCCAAGAGGCAGTTTTTGAATTCCAAAATTAGGAGTGATATCTGGGAGTCAGCCTTCATCAGTGAGGCTACTTGTCCTTTTTTCAGCTTCTTGGGAGATTGGGCATCAGGAGACTTGGAGCTTCTTGCCTATCTTGACCTACTCCCAAGTACGCATTTTTTTGAAAAGCATATTTAAGATTTCTAGAGAAGATCATAATCTTCTCCTGTGTCCGTGTGATCCATTGTGGAGCGGTTTATTACAACTGACTTACTCTGTCCTGTCCGTTTTAGGAGCAGTGACATGGATTATCACCCCTTAGTGTTTTCCTGTCATCTGCCTTCTCATCTCCACCTAAAATTTTGTTTTTGGTAAAAGATCGTGCTATCTAAACCTATGATCATTGCAAAACAAGCTTATTTACGTTTAACATGATGCTGACATTAGCAGGCTGACTCATGGTGTAATGTTAGTGTTTCTTACTACTGGTCACTGGCTGACAGTTGGAAAAGTGATGCCCTGTCTGTATTTTTTTTTTTTTTTTTTTTTTGAGATGGAGCCTTGCTCTGTTGCCCAGGCTAGAGTGCAGTGCTGCCATCTCAGCTTACTGTAACCTGTGCCTCCCAGGTTCAAGCGGTTCTTCTGCCTCAGCCTCCCAAGTAGCTGGGACTACAGGTGCGTGCCACCACACCCTTCTAATTTTTTTATTTTTAGTAGAGATGGGGCGTCACCATATTGGCAAGGTTGGTCTCCAACCTGACCTCATGATCCTCCCATCTCGGCCTCCCAAAGTGTTGAGATTACAGGTGTGAGGCACTGGGCCCTGCTTTTGTGTTTTTTTTTTTTTTGAGATGGAGTCTTGCTCTGTCACCCAGGCTGGAGTGCAGTGGCTGAAGCTCTGCCTTCCGGGTTTATGCCGTTCTTCTGCCTCAGCCTCCTGAGTAGCTGGGACTACAGGCGCTGCCACCTCACCCGGCTAGTTTTTTGTATTTTTTAGTAGAGATGAGGTTTCACCATGTTAGCCAGGATGGTCTCGATCTCCTGACCTCGTGATCCGCCCGTCTCGACCTCCCACAGTGGGTTTTTTTTTTTTTTTTTTGATACGGAGTCTTGCTCTGTTGCCTAGGCTGGAGTGCAGTGGTACGGTCTTGGCTCACTGCACCTTCTGCCTCCCAGGCTCAAGTGATTCTCCTGCCTCAGCCTCCCGAGTAGCTGGGACTACAGGGACCACCACCATGCCCGGCTAATTTTTGTATTTTTATTAGAGACCATGTTGGCCAATCTGGTCTCAAACTGCTAACCTCAGATGAACTACCCGTCTTGGCCTCCCAAAGTGCTGGGATTACAGGCATGAGCCACTGCGGCCAGTCCTGTCTGTATTTTTATCTGAAATTACATTAGCCTTTGCCTAGTTATGGTGAATTAACCTTAGCATATGATAGTTGTCTTAATATTTCCCACCAACCCTTTTCAGAGTAAGCAAGTAGACGTCTAGAGTTTCTTTTCCTTTATCTGTTTGGGTAAATAGCAACCAGTTTTTCCTACTACTTTAGACAGTAGGCAATAACGAAATGTATTCATAGCTCTCAGTAATATTTGTTCTATTGTTTTGTTTTTGAGGTGAAAGGGGGGACCCTACCCTCAGAACATGAGGGAATAATATTTACGTGGCTCACAAAGACCAGTGAGTACATCATATGCATCTCTCACAACTCCCCAGAAGAGGGCCTCCAGCACGAGTCTAGGCTCAGCCTTTTCTTTCCCTCCGAGAACTCTGTGAATTGCTCCAAGTGTTTTAATTTTCCTCAGAATTTCTTTGTAATGTTATTGAGGGTTGGAGTCCTGTTACAAATTTTGGAAATAAATAAATGAAATGAGAAGACCATGCTTCCACACAATCATTCTGTCTAACAGATCCCCTTGATTTAATGCAGATATGAATGTGTTAGTGGTAGTCCAGTTTAAGGTCTTCCCATTGAATCCACAGGCTTTAAAAAATGAACCTAGGAGTGTATTTCCTATCAAGTAAATGGGTTCTAAGACTTTATGCTTTACACATAACTGATTATAGCTCTCTGCTTTTCCACTGCTAGGCAATGGATCACTTGGAGTCTTTTATTGCGGAATGTGATCGGAGAACTGAGCTCGCCAAGAAACGGCTGGCAGAAACACAGGAGGAAATCAGTGCGGAAGTTTCTGCAAAGGTATGCTTGGGTGGATTCGCTGCCTGGTATGTTCTTGCAAATACTGGCTTCTCAGTAGCTTTTTTTTTTTTTTTTTGAGATGGAGTCTCTGTCACCCAGGCTGGAGTGCAGTGGTGCAATCTTGGCTCACTGCAAGCTCCGCTTCCTGGATTCACGCCCTTCTCCTGCCTCAGCCTCCTGAGTAGCTGGAACTACAGGCACCCGCCACCACGCCCGGCTAATTTTTTGTATTTATAGTAGAGACGGGCTTTCACCGTGTTAGCTAGAATGGTCTCGATCTCCTGACTTCATGATCCGCCCGCTTCAGTCTCCCAAAGTGCTGGGATTACAGGCGTCACCCACCGTGCCTGGCCTTGTCAATAGCTATTAACTCACCCTCAGCACTGATTGTGTCTACAGTACTCTCTGCCTTATTCCAGTTAAGGATAGAGGGCTGTGATCAAGCATTCATGTGTCATTGAATTCTCATCCCTCAGGAGTTACTACTTCTGTCTTTATTCTGTCCATTTTTGTCCTCTATACATGGTTTATTATTATTATTTTTATTTTAATGTATTCTTCGCTGAGTTTGGTGGCTCACGCTTGTAGCCCCAGCACTTTGGGATACCAAGGTTGGGGCAGATTGCTTGAGCCCAGGAGTTTTAGACCAGCCTGGGCAACATGAAGAAACCCCATCTCTACAAAAAATACGTATATTAGCCAGGCTTGGTGGTGCACATGCGTATCCCAGTTACTCAGGAGGTTGAGGTGGGAGGATCACTTCAGCTTGGGGAGACTGAGGCTGCAATGAGGTATGATCATGCTATTTTTTACTCCAGCCTGGATGACAGAGTGAGACCCTGCCTCAAAAAAAAAATCATTGTGGGTTTTTTTCTCTCTCTTTTTTTTTGTTTTTTGAGACAGAGTCTTGCTCTGTTGCCCAGGCTGGAGTGCAGTGTCCCGATCTTGGCTCACTACCAGCTCCGCCTCCCAGGTTTATGCCATTCTCCTGCCTTAGCACCCCAAGTAGCTGGGACTACAGGCGCCCACCACCACACCCGGCTAATTTGTTGTATTTTTAGTAGAGACGGGGTTTCACCGTGTTAGCCAGGATGGTCTCTATCTCCTGACCTCGTGATCCGCCCGCCTCATTTTCCCAAAGTGCTGGGATTACAGGCATGAGCCACCATGCCCAGCCATCTTTTTTTTTTTTTTTTTTTTTTTTTAAATAGAGGTGGAGTCTCTGTTGCCCAGGCTGATCTGGAACTCTTGGCCTTAAGCAGTCCTCCCACTTTGTTCTCCCGAAGTGCTGGGTTTATAGGTGTGAGCCAGCATGCCCGGCCTCTGCATGTTGTTTTAAACTTTAATATCTTCACGTAAAACTGGAAAGAACTGGTAAGGAAATGGACATACTGTGGTACATCCATATCATAGAATGAAAAAGGAGGTAGATTTATATGTAATTAGCTTGAGTGCCAGTTACATCACTCTTCTGTTTTTCTCTTCAGTGGAACTAAGTCTCTCCTTCTTTTTTCTTTTCAGTGTTGTAAAAGCATTTCTTAGGATTTATGCAATTGCTAATTTGACCAAAGCTGCTGTTTTGTTTCAGAAGGTAAATCCTAGTAGTTAGGAATTTTGCTAATAGCTTAAATCTGTACACTTAAATCTAGACATTTTATTAGCCATACCTTGAAGAAAAAGTCGTAAAGAGAGACAGCCTAGACAATGACCAATCTGTGGTGATCCTTGGAACCATGTTGGAAGTGACATGGGTGCTCCTGGTGTCATTGGAACACAGCACACAGGATTCGTGTGTGGTTAGTCTCAATGCTGGCAGTAAGGATGCCTTCATTGTTAAGTGTGAATCTTTAGCTCTTCCATGTGTTTTCAGTAGAACAGACTGGAGATGGAGCAGGAGAAACCCTTGTTGTCTTTGCATTCACTTTCATTTTTAGATGTCTGCTTACCTCGTTCTTTCTCCTCACAGGCAGAAAAAGTACATGAGTTAAATGAAGAAATAGGAAAACTCCTTGCTAAAGCCGAACAGCTAGGGGCTGAAGGTAATGTGGATGAATCCCAGAAGATTCTTATGGAAGTGGAAAAAGTGCGTGCGAAGAAAAAAGAAGCTGAGGTTGGTGAGAGAAATGTCTTAGGGAAAGAGAAATCTTAGTAATTTGGCAGAGATGACCATTTAAATTAATTTAGCCCATGCTTGCTTGCAGTTTTAAAAAAATTTGTAAACTTTGGGCTGGGCACAGTGGCTCATGCCTGTAATCCCAGCACTCTGGGAGGCTGAGGTGGGTGGATCACGAGGTCGGGAGATCGAGACCATCCTGGCTAACACGGTGAAACCCCATCTCTACTAAAAAATACAAAAAAAAAAAAAAAAAACTAGCTGGGCGAGATGGCGGGCGCCTGTAGTCCCAGCTCCCGGGGAGGCTGAGGCAGGAGAATGGCATGAACCGGGGAGGCGGAGCTTGCAGTGAGCTGAGATCGCACCACTGCACTCCAGCCTGGGCGACAGAGCAATACTCTGTCTCAAAAAAAAAAAAAACATTATAAACTTTGTTTTTTCAAGCAGTTTTAGCTTCATGGCTAAATTGAGAGGAAAGTACAGAGATTCTCCATGTATCCCCTCCTCAGACAGCCTCCTCCATTCCCAGTATCCACCCACAGTCAGTGGGTCTACATTGACTTGTCATTATCACCCAAAGTCTGTAGGCTATGGTGAATGGTGTCATGTAGAGTCTGTAAATGTTTGCATGTAGCTTTTTTTCTTTTTTTCTATTTATTTATTTATTTAGAGATGGAGTCTCGCTCTGCTGCCCAGGCTGGAGTGCAGTGGCGCGATCTCGGCTCACTGCAAGCTCCACCTCCCGAGTTAACACCATTCTCCTGCTTCAGTCTCCTGAGTAGCTGGGACTACAGGTGCCCGCCACCACAGCTGGCTAATTTTTTTGTATTTTTAGTAGAGACGGGGTTTCACTGTGTTAGCCAGGATGGTCTCAATCTCTTGACCTCGTGATCCACCTGCCTTGGCCTCCCAGACTGCTGGGATTACAGGAGTGAGCCACCACGCCAGGCCCATGGCTAAGTTTTTTGTTTTTTTTTTTTGGCATTTTTAGTAGAGATGAGATTTCACCATGTTGGCCAAGCTGGTCTCAAACTTCTGACCTCAGGTGGTCCATCTGCCTCGGCCTCCCAGAGTGCTGGAATCATAGGCGTGAGCCACTTTCCCAGGCCATTTGATACCTTTTATGAGTCTTGTAATTTTCCTCATAGTGAAGATCTTATACATACTTTGTTAGATTTCTACCTAAGTATTTCACTCTTGGGAGTGCTGGTATAAATGGTAATTTGTTTTTGGTTTTTGTTTTTGTGTTTTTTTGAGATGGAGTCTCATTCATTCATACAGGCTGGAGTGCAGTGGTGTGATCTTGGCTCACTGCTACCTCCGCCTCCCGAGTTCAGGCGATTCTGCTGCCTCAGCCTCCCAAGTAGCTGGGACTATAGGCGCTTGCCACCATGCCTGGCTCATTTTTTGTGTTATTAGTAGAGATGGGATTTAACCGTGTTAGCCAGGATGGCCTTCATCTCCTGACCTCATGATCCACCCGCCTCGGACTCCCAAAGTGCTGGGAGTACAGGCGTGAGCCACCGCGCCCGGCCTTCCCCGCCCCTGCCTCGAGATGGTCTCACTTTCTCACCCAGTCTGAGTGCAGTGGTGCGATCTTGGCTTACTGCAGCCTCGATCTCCTGGGCTCATTTGATTCTCCCGCTTCATCTCTTCAAATAGGACTACAGGTGCATGCCACAGGCCTCCCTTTTCCGCCCCCCCACCCCCGAGATGGTCTTACTTTCTCACCCAGGCTGGAGTGCAGTGGCACATCTTGGCTCATTGCAGGCTTGATCTCTTGGACTCATTTGATCCTCCCACCTCAGCCCTTCAAGTAGCTAGGACTGAAGGCGTGTGCCACAAAGCACAGCTAATTTTTTGTATTTTTTGGAGAGACGGGGTTTCGCCATGTGGTCAAGGCTAGTCTCAAATTGCTGGGCTAAAGCGATCTGCCCACCTCAGCCTCCCAAAGTGCTAGGATTAGAGGCAAGAGCCACCATGCCTGGCCTCTTGTAATGCCTTTATCTGGTTTTGGTGTTATGGTAACGTTGTCCCCATAGAAGGAGTTAGGAAATATTCTCTCTGCTTTTCTGGAAGAGATTGTAAAGAATTGGCATGATTTCTTCCCTAATGCTTTGGTAGAATTCACCAGTAAACCCATCTGGACCTGACGCTTTCTGTCTTGGAAGGTTATTAATGTATAGATCCATTCAGATCATCTATTTCTTCTTGTGTAAGTTTTGGCAGATTGTGTCTTTCAACATTATTATTATTTTTTTTACACAGTTTCTCACTCTGTTGCCCAGGCTGGAGCGCAGTGATGTGTAGTCGGCTGGCTGCAACCTCTACCTTCTGGGTTCAAGCAGTTCTCCTGCCTCAGCCTCCCTAGTAGCTGGGATTACAGGCATGCTCCACCACGCCTGGCTAATTTTTGTATTTTTAGTAGAGAAGACGGGGTTTCACCATGTTGGTCAGGCTGGTCTCAAACTCCTGACCTCAAGTGATCCACCTACCTCAGCCTCCCAAAGTACTGGGATTACAGGCCCCTGTCTGTCTTTCAAGGGATTGGTCCATTTCGTCTAGTTTATCACTTTTGTGGGCATAGAGTTGTTGTTTTTAAGAGTTATTTATATTATTCCTTTAAAGTGCATGGATCCGTAATGATGTCCTGTTTTTCATTTCTGATATCAGTACAGTCATGTCTTTCTTAATGACAAGGAGTAAATATTCTGAGAAGTGTGTTCCATGGTTTCATCATTGTGAGCACATTATAGAGTTACACATACCTAGGTGGTATAGCCGTGTGGGCTGTACGGTAGAGCCTGTTGCTCCTAGACCACACCTGTACAGCTTGTTACTGTACTGTATACTGTAGGCAGTTGCAACACAATGGTAAATATTTGCATATGTAAACATAGAAAAGGTACAGTACAAATACAGTATAAAAGATGAAAAATAACACTTGATATAGTTTGGACGTGTGGCATGTCCAAATCTCATGTTGAAATGTGACCTCCAGTGTTGGAGGTGGGGTCTAGTGGGAGGTGTTTGGGTCGTGGGGGTGGTTCCCTCGTCAATGGCTTGGTACCCCCGTGGGATAATGAGTTCACCTGAGAGCTGATTGTTTAAAGGAGCCTAGGTCCTTCTCTCTCTCTCTCTCTCTCTCTCTCCTTCTTTTGCCATGTGATATGCTGACTCCCCTTTTGCTGCCTTCTGCCCAGAGTAAAAGCTTACAGAGGGTGGGTGTGGTGGCTCATGCCTGTAATCTCAACACTTTGGAAGGTTGAGGCAGGAGGATTGCTTGAGTCCAGGAGTTTGAGACCAGCCTAGGCAACCTAGGGTTACTGCATCTTTACAAAGAAGTTAAAAATTTGGCCGGGCACGGTTGCTCATGCCTGTAATCCCAGCACCTTGGGAGGCCAAGGTAGGTGCATCACCTGAGGTCAGGAGTTCGAGATGCCGTTTAGTGAAACCGCGTTTCTACTAAAAATACAAAAATTAGGTAGGTGTGGTGGCGGGCACCTGTAATCCCAGCTACTTGGGAGGCTGAAGTAGGACAATCCCTTGAACCGGAAAGCGAACGGAGATGCACCATTGCACTCCAACCTGGGTGACAGAGCAAGACTCTGTGTCAGAAAAGCCGGGTGCGGTGGCTCACGCCTGTATCCCAGCACTTCGGGAGGCCAAGGCAGGTGGATCACAAGGTCAGGAGATCGAGACCATCCTGGCTAACACGGTGAAACCCCGTCTCTACTAAAAGAAAGATACAAAAAATTAGCCAGGTATGGTGGCAGGCGCCTGTGGTCTCAGCTGCTCAGGAGGCTGAGGCAAGAGAATGGTGTGAACCCAGGAGGTGGAGCTTGCAATGAGGGGAGATCATGCCACTGCACTCCAGCCTGGGTCACAGAGTGAGCCTCCATCTCAAAAAAAACAAAAACAAAAACAAAAACAACCAGATGTGGTGGTGGGCGCCTGTAATCCCAGCTACTGGGGAGGCTGAGGGAGGAGGATCTCTTGCACCTGGGAGGGGAGGGGAGAGGTTGCAGTGAGCGGAGATCACACCACTGCACTCCAGCCTGGGCGACGACAGAGTGAGACTCCGTCTCACCAAAAAAAAAAAAAGTTATCCAGGGCCGAACCGGGCGTGGTGGTTCATGCCTGTAACCCCAGCACTTTGAGAGGGCAATGTGGGTGGATCACTTGAGGTCAGAAATTTGAGACCAGTTTGGCCAACATGGTGAAACCCTGTCTCTACTAAAAATACAAAAATTAGCCAGGCTTGGTGGCCATTGGGTGGATGTGCAGGACCCTGGCAGCACTGATATCTGTGGTGTTTTGGCACCTCTGGCATCTTTTGTGCTCCCAGTAGCAGGTGGGGTGTTTGGTAGTTTTAAAGCTGCTTTTCTGCCCTTTGAGTGACTTTTCCTGGTTTCCACATTGAGGGTTTTATCACTTTTTTGTTTCTTTTTTTTAAGTAGGGTCTCACTGTGTCACCTAGGCTGGAGTTGAGTGGCATGATCATGACTCGGTGCAGCCTCGACCTTCTGGGCTCAAGTGATCCTCCCACCTCAGCCTCCTGCTTAGCTGGGAGTATGGGTATGCACCACCATGCCTGGTTAGTTTTTGGAATTTTTGTAGAGGCGGATCACCTGAGGTCACGAGTTCGAGACCAGCCTGGCCAACATGGTGAAACCCCGTCTCTACCAAAAATACAGAAATTAGCTGGGCGTGGTGGCACATTCCTGTAATCCCCGTTACTTGGGAGGCTGAGGCAGAGAATGGTGTGAACCCAGGAGGTGGAGCTTGCAATGAGGGGAGATCATGCCACTGCACTCCAGCCTGGGTCACAGAGTGAGCCTCCATCTCAAAAAAAACAAAAACAAAAACAAAAACAACCAGATGTGGTGGTGGGCGCCTGTAATCCCAGCTACTGGGGAGGCTGAGGAGGAGGATCTCTTGCACCTGGGAGGGGAGGGGAGAGGTTGCAGTGAGCGGAGATCACACCACTGCACTCCAGCCTGGGCGACGACAGAGTGAGACTCCGTCTCACCAAAAAAAAAAAAAGTTATCCAGGGCCGAACCGGGCGTGGTGGTTCATGCCTGTAACCCCAGCACTTTGAGAGGGCAATGTGGGTGGATCACTTGAGGTCAGAAATTTGAGACCAGTTTGGCCAACATGGTGAAACCCTGTCTCTACTAAAAATACAAAAATTAGCCAGGCTTGGTGGCCATTGGGTGGATGTGCAGGACCCTGGCAGCACTGATATCTGTGGTGTTTTGGCACCTCTGGCATCTTTTGTGCTCCAGTAGCAGGTGGGGTGTTTGGTAGTTTTAAAGCTGCTTTTCTGCCCTTTGAGTGACTTTTCCTGGTTTCCACATTGAGGGTTTTATCACTTTTTTGTTTCTTTTTTTTAAGTAGGGTCTCACTGTGTCACCTAGGCTGGAGTTGAGTGGCATGATCATGACTCGGTGCAGCCTCGACCTTCTGGGCTCAAGTGATCCTCCCACCTCAGCCTCCTGCTTAGCTGGGAGTATGGGTATGCACCACCATGCTGGTTAGTTTTTGGAATTTTTGTAGAGGCGGATCACCTGAGGTCACGAGTTCGAGACCAGCCTGGCCAACATGGTGAAACCCTGTCTCTACTAAAAATACAAAAATTAGCCAGGCTTGGTGGCCATTGGGTGGATGTGCAGGACCCTGGCAGCACTGATATCTGTGGTGTTTTGGCACCTCTGGCATCTTTTGTGCTCCCAGTAGCAGGTGGGGTGTTTGGTAGTTTTAAAGCTGCTTTTCTGCCCTTTGAGTGACTTTTCCTGGTTTCCACATTGAGGGTTTTATCACTTTTTTGTTTCTTTTTTTTAAGTAGGGTCTCACTGTGTCACCTAGGCTGGAGTTGAGTGGCATGATCATGACTCGGTGCAGCCTCGACCTTCTGGGCTCAAGTGATCCTCCCACCTCAGCCTCCTGCTTAGCTGGGAGTATGGGTATGCACCACCATGCCTGGTTAGTTTTTGGAATTTTTGTAGAGGCGGATCACCTGAGGTCACGAGTTCGAGACCAGCCTGGCCAACATGGTGAAACCCTGTCTCTACTAAAAATACAAAAATTAGCCAGGCTTGGTGGCCATTGGGTGGATGTGCAGGACCCTGGCAGCACTGATATCTGTGGTGTTTTGGCACCTCTGGCATCTTTTGTGCTCCCAGTAGCAGGTGGGGTGTTTGGTAGTTTTAAAGCTGCTTTTCTGCCCTTTGAGTGACTTTTCCTGGTTTCCACATTGAGGGTTTTATCACTTTTTTGTTTCTTTTTTTTAAGTAGGGTCTCACTGTGTCACCTAGGCTGGAGTTGAGTGGCATGATCATGACTCGGTGCAGCCTCGACCTTCTGGGCTCAAGTGATCCTCCCACCTCAGCCTCCTGCTTAGCTGGGAGTATGGGTATGCACCACCATGCCTGGTTAGTTTTTGGAATTTTTGTAGAGGCGGATCACCTGAGGTCACGAGTTCGAGACCAGCCTGGCCAACATGGTGAAACCCCCGTCTCTACCAAAAATACAGAAATTAGCTGGGCGTGGTGGCACATTCCTGTAATCCCCGTTACTTGGGAGGCTGAGGCAGGAGAATCGCTTGAAGCCGGGAGGCGGAGGTTGCTGTGAGCAAGATCGTACCACTGCCCTCCAGCCTGGGCGACGAGTGAAATTCCATCTTAATAAAAAAAAAAAGTTACGTAAATGGCATACAGTATGTAACTTTTTGGGATTGACTTTTTTTACTCAACATACTTAGAATTTGGCCGGGTGTGGTGGCTCAAGCCTGTAATCCCAGCACTTTGGGAGGCCAAGACGGGTGCATCACGAGGTCAGGAGATCGAGACCATCCTGGCTAACACGGTGAAACCCCATCTCTACTAAAAAATGAAAAAAATTAGCCGGGCGAGGTGGCAGGCACCTGTAGTCCCAGCTACTCGGGAGGCTGAGGCAGGAGAATGGCGTAAACCCGGGAGGCGGAGCTTGCAGTGAGCTGAGATCCGGCCACTGCACTCCAGCCTGGGCGACAGAGCGAGACTCCATCTCAAAAAAAACAAAACAAAACAAAACAAAAAAAACATACTTAGAATTTATTTTGAAAGATGTTAGAGAGTGGCATTAAAGGTTTCAAAACTATAGAAGGGGACAGAGTAATATTATGAATATTTGTGTGCCACAATGTTGTTTTTGCTTCAGGTTTTTTTTTTAAGCTGTGCAGCATATACTATAATGGAAATTTAAGTTCTTGCTCTTTCCTTGTCTACTTTTTTGTTTGTTTGAGACAGAGTCTCACTCTGTTGCCCAGGCTGGAGTGCTGTGGTGCGATCTCAGCTCACTGCATCCTCTGACTCCCGCAATTCTCTGCCTCAGCCTCCCGAGTAGTTGGGATTGCAGGTGCCAGCGACCATGCCCGGCTAATTTTTTTGTATTTTTAATAGAGACGGGGTTTCATCATCTCTGCCAGGCTGGTCTTGAACTCCAGCCTTGTGATCCACCTGCCTTGGCCTCCCAAAGTGCTGGGATTACAGGCATGAGCCACTGTGCCCAACCTGTTTTTTTAAGATTAGAGAGAGGGTCTTGCTGTCATCCAGGGTCGCCCAGGCTGAAGTGTAGTGGTGCAATCACAGGTCACTGCCCCTTCGACCCCCTGGGCTCAAGTAGTCCTCCCGAATCAGTCTCTTGAGTAGGTGGGACTATAGGCGCATGCCACCACATCGGGCTAATTATTTTTTTATTTTTAGAGACTGGATCTTGCTGTGTTGCTTAGCATGGTCTCAAACTCCTGGGCTCAAGTGATCCTCCTGCTTCACTCTCCCAAAGTGCTGAGATTATGGGCGTGAGTCACTGCATCAGGCCTGGAATACGATTTTTTTTTTTCTTTTTGGAGTTTTCCTCTGTCCTCCAGGTTGGAGTGCAGTGGCATGATCTCAGCTCACTGCAACTTCCACCTCCTAGGCTCAAGCGATTTGTGCCTTAGCCTCCCCAGTAGCTGGAATTCCGGTGCCTGTCACCATGCCTGGCTAATTTTTGTATTTTTTTTTTTTTTTTTTTTTATGAGACAGAGTCTCGCTCTGTCACCCAGGCTGGAGTGCAGTGGCCAGATCTCAGCTCACTGCAAGCTCCGCCTCCCGGGTTCACGCCATTCTGCTGCCTCAGCCTCCCGAGTAGCTGGGACTACAGGCGCCGCCACCTCGCCCGGCTAGTTTTTTGTATTTTTAGTAGAGACAGGGTTTCACCGTGTTAGCCAGGATGGTCTCGATCTCCTGACCTCGTGATCCGCCCTTCTCGGCCTCCCAAAGTGCTGGGATTACAGGCTTGAGCCACCGCGCCCGGCCAATTTTTGTATTTTTAATAGAGACAGGGTTTTGCTTTATTGGCCAGACTCATCTTGAACTCCTAGCCTGAAGTGATCCATCCGCCTTAGCCTCCCGGAGTGCTGGGATTACAGGGGTGGGTCACTGAGCCTCACCTGTTAGCACAGTTTTTTTTTTAATTTTTTATTTTTATTTTAGACAGAGTCTTGCTCTATTGCCAGGCTGGAGTGCACTGCAACCTCTGCTTCCCAGGATCAAGTGACTCTCCTGCCTCAGCCTCCTGAGTAGCTGGGGACTACAGGCATGTGCCACCACGCCCAGCTAATTTTTGTATTTTTAGTAGAGACAGGGTTTCACGATGTTGACCAGGATGGTCTTGATCTCTTGACCTCGTGTTCCACCCGCCTTGGCCTCGCGAAGTACTGGGACCGTGCCTGGCCACATTTTTTAAATAGTGAAAATTGAGTTCGTTATAAATATCTGAAGTTTTGTTTGTGTTTTTTTTTAATATTTGTTTAAAAGTCACCTGTATCATCTTATCAAATATTTTCATTTTGGAGATTGAATTTGTGGTGGCAGTTCTGTATATCTCACTTTTATTTCTCCATTTTCCTTCTCCAGGAAGAATACAGAAATTCCATGCCTGCATCCAGTTTTCAGCAGCAAAAACTGCGTGTGTGCGAGGTCTGTTCAGCATACCTTGGTCTCCATGACAATGACCGTCGCCTGGCAGACCACTTCGGTGGCAAGTTACACTTGGGGTTCATTCAGATCCGAGAGAAACTTGATCAGTTGAGGGTATGTTCATGTGTTTCTGGAGAAAGCTGAGGAGTCTTGGGGTGTCTTCACATTTCTTTAATTTTTAAAAACCTTATGTTTTGGCTGGGCATGGTAGTTCATGGCTGTAATCCCAGCACTTTAGGATGCCAAGGTGGGCGGATCACCTGAGTTCAGGAGCTCGAGACCAGACTGACCAACATGGTGAAACCCCGTCTCTACCAAAAATACAAAAATTGGCCGGGCGTGTTGGTGTGTGCCTGAAATCCCAGCTACTCAGGAGGCTGGGGCAGGAGAATTGCTTAAACCCGGTAGGCGGAGGTTGCAGTAAGCCGAGATCATGCCATTGCACTCCACCCTGGGCGACAGTGAGACTCCGTTTCAAAAAAAAAAGAAACCTTATGTTCTGATCTCGAAGAACTTGAGTTTTATATTGAAATACTCAGATTTCATTACTTGGGTTCACACAAGAGACATGATAGCTCAGAGTCCAAAGGAGCCTTGGAGATTTATTCTGGACCCTGTTGTTAAGGGAAGAAAATGGCAGAGCCTATTCCCAGGGTACATACAGTTCATTGTGTACCTCTGAAATAACTTCCTTTTGGCGATGAGAAAGAATCTGTGTGGTTGGTCAAGACAGAATGTCACATATCCTGGCTTCTTGCCTGTGAGCCACCTCAGAAGGGCAACGTGAGGATGGGGTTTTTCTGGTAGCATTGTACCGTATCTCTGTTCCTTCCTCAAGGCTCTAAGACATTTAAAAACTTTTTTTGTTGTTGTTTTTTTTTTGAGACGGAGTCTCACTCTGTTGCCCAGGCTGGAGTGCAGTGGCACGATCTTGGCTCACTGCAAGCTCCGGCCCCCAGGTTCACGTCATTTTCCTGCCTCAGCCTCCTGAGTAGCTGGGACTACAGGTACCCGCCACCATGCCTGGCTAATTTTTGTTGTTGTTGTATTTTTAGTAGAGACAGGGTTTCACCGTGTTAGCCAGGATGGTCGCGATCTCCTGACCTTGTGATCCTCCTGCCTTGGCCTGCCAAAGTGCTGGGGTCACAGGCGTGAGCCACCGTGCCCGGCCGACATTTAAAAAGTTTAAGTACAGGCCGGGCGCGGTGGCTCAAGCCTGTAATCCCAGCACTTTGGGAGGCCGAGACGGGCGGATCACGAGGTCAAGAGATCGAGACCATCCTGGCTAACACAGTGAAACCCCGTCTCTACTAAAAATACAAAAACTAGCCGGGCGAGGTGGCGGGCGCCTGTAGTCCCAGCTACTCGGGAGGCTGAGGCAGGAGAATGGCGTAAACCCGGGAGGCGGAGCTTGCAGTGAGCTGAGATCCGGCCACTGCACTCCAGTCCAGGCGACAGAGCGAGACTCTGCCTCAAAAAAAAAAAAAAAAAAAGTTTAAGTACAAAATGCTAAGAAGGAAGGTTGGACGTGCTTCCACTGCTTTGAATTGTCTTCCTTCACACTGATGGAGCTCCCCCTTACCGCGTATTCGGACGTCAGAATAGGGTGGTGGGAAATTCGCCAGCCTTCCCTCATATACCTGAAATGTAGTGGAGGGACAGACATGTCGCTGACTGCAGAACGCTGCAGTGACCATGGCCAAGGGCCTTGTGTGCCCCAGGAAGGAGCTGCTCACTCAGGCAGCATATGGCAGGCGGTGCGCCTGAGGAGGGTGCCATAGGTGGTTGTGTGAACCGGGGACCTTGATGGGAGCTGGTGTAGCAGTGAGGCTTTTCTCGGCCACTGATCTTGAAACATTTTGCTTCCGTGTTCCCGAGAGAATTTTGAAAAGCAGTGTACTCTGTCACATTTTTAAGTTGTAATTTTTCTTTATAAGTTTATAGGTATAAAAGACGTAAAAATAAGGCTGGGTGCGGTGGCTCATGCCTGTAATCCCAGCACTTTGGGAGGCCGAGGCCGGTGGATCATGAGGTCAGGAGTTCAAGACCAGCTTGGCCAACATAGTGAACCCCCGTCTCTACTAAAAATACAAAAATTACCTGGGCGTGGTAGCGGGTTCCTGAAATCTCAGCTACTCGGGAGGGTGAGGCAGGAGAATCGCTTGACCTGGGAGTCGGAGGTAGCAGTGAGCTGGGATCGCGCCACTGCACTCCAGCCTGGGAGACAGAGCAAGACTCTGTCTCAAAAAAAAAAAAAAAGTCTGGACGCAGTGGCTCAGCCTGTAATCCCAGCACTTTGGGAGGCTGAGGCGGGTGGATCATGAGGTCAGGAGATTGAGACCATCCTGGCTAACAAGGTGAAACCCTGTCTCTACTAAAAATAAAAAAAATTAGCCAGGTGTAGGCCGGGTGCGGTGGCTCACACCTGTAATCCCAGGTTTGGGAGGCCGAGGCGGGTGGATCACGAGGTCAGGAGATTGAGACTATCCTGGCTAACAAGGTGAAACCGCATCTCTACTAAAAAGACAAAAATTAGCCGGGCGTGGTGGTGGGCGCCTGTAGCCCCAGCTACTCAGGAGGCTGAGACTGGGGAATGGTGTGAACCCGGGAGGCGGAGCTTGCAGTGAGCCAAGATTGCGTCACTGCACTCCAGCCTGGGCGACAGAGAAAGACTCTGTCTATAAGAAAAAAAAGTAAAAGTATCTATGTATCCAATAGAATTATAAATCACAATTTAGTATGCATTTACCACACCATTAAAAATTTGCTCTTGGCCAGGTGCAACGGCTCACACCTGTAATCCCAGCACTTTGGGAGGCTAAGGAGGGCGGATCACTTAAGTCAGGAGTTTGAGGCCAGCATGGCCAACATGGCAAAACCCTGTCTCTACTGAAAACACAAAAATTAGCTGGTCATGGTAGTGCACATGTGTATTCCCAGCTACTTGGGAGGCTGAGGCAGGAGAATCGCTTGAACCTGGGAGGCAGAGGTTGCAGTGAGCCAAAATCGAGCCACTGCATTCTAGCCTGGGCAAGAGAGTAAGACTTTGTCTTAAAGAAAAAAAAAATGTTTCTTAGCCGCTGGAAATGTTACTTTCCCATTTCTCCTTTGAATTACATTTTCATTTCATATCCCAGAATTTTGTCTTACTGTAGTTTTTGTTTGTTTGTTTTTGAGGCAGCGTCTTGCTCTGTCACTCAGGCTGGAGTGCAGTGTTACAGTCGCAGCTCACTGCAGCCTCCACCGCCCAGGTTCAAGAGATTCTCCTGCCTCAGCCCCTCAAGTAGCTGGTACTATAGGCATACACCACCACCCCTGGCTAATTTTCGTGTTTTTAGTAGAGATGGGGTTTCGCCATGTTGCCCAGGCTGATCTCGAACTCCTGAACTCAGGTAATCCACTCGCCTCTGCCTCCCAGAGTGCTGGGTTTACAGACGTGGGAAACAGTGCTTGGCCTAATGTAGTATTTTTTTAATATCTGCAAGTCATATATTTCCTTAATGTGTATCTCTGTGTTAGAAATGTGAATATTGTGAAATGTTTTTCCCTTCTACCTTAAGAAGCATTAACTTAGACAGCTTGTTTTTTTTTTTTTTTTTGAGACAGAGTCTTGTACTGTCACCCAGGCTGGAGTGCCGTGGCTGGATCTTGGCTCACTGCAAGCTGCGTCTCCCGGGTTTACACCAGTCTCCCGAGTAGCTGGGACTACAGGCGCCCGCCACCTCGCCCGGCTAGTTTTTTTTTTTTTTTTTGTATTTTTTAGTAGAGACGGGGTTTCACCGTGTTAGCCAGGATGGTCTCGATCTCCTGACCTTGTGATCCACCCGTCTCGGCCTCCCAAAGTGCTGGGATTACAGGCTTGAGCCACTGCGCCCGGCCTAGACAGCTTGTTTTATCATTGCAGCAAGAGTTGACCAAAACAACATAACTTGTATTATAGATTTTGATAAATAATTATTAAAGTAACAGTGCAAAATATTTGGAAGTGCTCCTCTTAATGATAACGAGTGTAGGAGTTCTATGCCCTAATTAGAGGAGGCTTCACTCCCAGAGGTATCCACCTTCCTTGGCCTCCCAAAGTGCTGGGATTACACGAGCCACTGCACCTAGCCAATCCTTAGTTTTTTTTTTTTTTTTTTTTTTTTTTTTTTTTTTTAAGAGACGGAGTCTCGCTCTGTCACCCGGGCTGGAGTGCAGTGGCCGGATCTCAGCTCACTGCAAGCTCCGCCTCCTGGGTTCCCGCCATTCTCCTGCCTCAGCCTCCCGAGTAGCTGGGACTACAGGCGGCTGCCACCTCGCCCGGCTAATTTTTTGTATTTTTTAGTAGAGACGGGGTTTCACCATGTTAGCCAGGATGGTCTTGATCTCCTGACCTCGTGATCCGCCCGTCTCGGCCTCCCAAAGTGCTGGGATTACAGGCTTGAGCCACCGCGCCTGGCCAGTTTTTTTTTTTTTTTTTTTTAATGCCATCCTTGAGGCTGGGTGTGGTAGCTCACGCCTGTAATTCTAGTCTTGAGGAGGCCAAGGCAGGAGAATTGGTTGAATGCAGGAGTTTGAGACCAGCGTGGGCAACATAAGGAGACACTGTCTCTACCAAAAATTAGCCAAGCATGGTGGTGTGTGCTGTAGTTCCAGCTACTCAGGAGGCTGAGGCGAGAGGATTGTTTGGACCTTGGAGCTCAAGGCTACAGGCTGCAGTGAACTGTGATCACGCCACTACACTCCAACCTAGACAACAGAGGATTGTTTTTGTTTTGTTTTCAGAGACAGGGTCTCCCTCTGGCACCCAGGGTGGAGTGGAGTGATGTGATGGTAGCTGATAGCTTATTGTCACTGTAAGCTGGAACTCCTGGACTCAAGTGATCCTCCATCCTAAGTCTCCTGAGTAGCTGAGACTATAGGCATGCACCACCACATCTGGCTAATTTTTCTTTTTTTTAGATAGGAGGTCTTACTATGTTTCCCGGGCTGGTCTCAAACTCCTGGCCTCACATGATCCTCCCAGTTCAGCCTCCCAGAGTACTGAAATGGCATGAGCCACCATACCTGGCTTTAATGCCATCCTTAAACATAACCTTAAAGGGGCCGGGCGCGGTGGCTCAAGCCTGTAATCCCAGCACTTTGGGAGGCTGAGACGGGCGGATCACGAGGTCAGGAGATCGAGACCATCCTGGCTAACACGGTGAAACCCCGTCTCTACTAAAATATACAAAAAATTAGCCGGGCGAGATGGCAGGCGCCTGTAGTCCCAGCTACTCAGGAGGCTGAGGCGAGAGAATGGCGTAAACCCGGGAGGCGGAGCTTGCAGTGAGCTGAGATCCGGCCACTGCACTCCAGCCTGGGCGACAGAGCGAGACTCCGTCTCAAAAAAAAAAAAAAAAAAACATAACCTTAAAGGTGTCCATCTATGTGTGCCCTGCTCCAGACACAGGATGAGCATGGGCGGAGCTTTAGAGCTGCAGATGCCAGTCAGCCAGCTTTCCATCCTTGTCGTGCCCTTGTGGGGAGCGTGCTCTCATCCACACTGGGTATGGACGATTATCCTTATGCCATCGTGGCTCTCTGGACGGAAAAGACTAGTGATTCTTTGTCTTACTGGCTCTGACTTGCTTCCACTCGGGGCTTCACTTGGCACAGATGAGGGGCATTAAATGCCTTAGAGTTGATATTGGGAGTAGGGGTTACACAGAACGGTGCCCGGTGCTTTTCCACTCAGCTTGCGTTGATGGTGTTTTCATTGGTGAGGTTTCTCACAGCCTCCTCCCCCTTACATTGCTTTCTTAATCAAGCCTGATGATTCACGTCATTGTGTGTTGAAAGCCAGTTGCAAAGGATTTGTGGTCCACCTCCTCTGGCCTGCTGTCCTCTAACTCAGTTTGGTCTAAAGCCAGCGTAGCACCCAGCACCCTGAGGTTGGGCTGCTTTTTGGCTGCAGGGGTTCTGCTCCCAGTAGCAAGATGTGTTTGATCAGATATGTCTGTTCTTTTTTACCATAAAGTTTGTAGAGTCTCCTAGCTATCTGGGTTGGTTTGAAACAATGTGATCAATTCCCTGTGAGTTAGAAGTATAGCACCACTTAGAATAGACAGTTTGTTACCAAATTGTTAAAATCTAATGATAGGCTGAGTGGCTCAGGCCTGTAACCCCAGCACTTTGGGAGGCCAAGGCAGGAAGATTGCTTGAGCTGAGGAGTTCAAGTCCAGCCTGGGCAACATAGCAAGATCCCGTCTCTATAAAAAATGTTTACGGATTAGTCCGCCATGCTGGCACACTCCTATAGTCCCAGCTACTCAGGAGGCGGAGGGCTTGAGCATGGGAAGTTGAGGTTCTAGTGAGCTGTGATTGTGCCACTGCACTCCATCCAGCCTGGTTGAACAGAGCAAGACCCTGTTTCACAAAAAAAGTGGCTGGGCGCGGTGGGTTCATCCCTGTAATCCCAGCACTTTGGGAGGCCGAGGCGGGCGGGTCATGAGGTCAGGAGATCGATACCATCCTGGCTAACACGGTGAAACCCCGTCTCTACTAAAAATAAAAAAAAATTAGCCGGGCGTGGTGGCAGGCACCTGTAGTCCCAGCTACTCTGGAGGCTGAGGCAGGAGAATGGTGTAAACCCGGGAGGTGGAGGTTGCAGTGAGCTGAGATCACACCACTGCACTCCAGCCTGGGCAACAGAGTGAGACTCTGTCTCAAAAAAAAAAAAAAAAAAGTAAATAAAATAAAATGTAAACGAGGCAGGTGCAGTGCCTCACGCCTGTAATTGCAACACTTTGGGAGGCCGAGTCAGGCAGATCACGAAGTCAGGGGTTCGAGACCAACCAGACCAACATGGTGAAACTTCGTCTGTACTAAACGTACAAAAATTAGCCAGCTGTGCTGGCGCACGCCTATAATCCCAGCTACTCAGGAGGCTGAGGCAGAAGAATTGCTTGAACCCGGGAGGCAGAGGCTGCGGTGAGCGAAGATCACACCACTGCACTCCAGCCTGGGCAGCAGAGTGAGACTCCGTCTCAGGGAAAAAAAAAAAAAAATGTAACGATAAAGCATTTTTTCATGTGTTACCTTCTTCATTAAGAAGTTTTAAAAATGAATGTGTAGGCCAGGCCCGGTGGCTCATGCCTGTAATCCCAGCACTTTGAGAGGCTGAGGCAGGCGGATCACCAGGTCAAGAGGTCAAGACCATCCTGGCAAACATGGTGAACCCCATCTCTACTAAAAATACAAAAATGAGGTGGGCGTGGTGGCGGGCGCCTGTGCGAGGCCAAGGCAGAAGAATCGGTTGAACTTGGGAGGTGGAAGTTGGAGCGAGCCGAGATTGCACCACTACACTCCAGCCTGGTGACAGCGAGACACCGTTTCAAAAAAAAACAATGTGTTCCCATTTCCTTAAAGTGTCTCTTCACTTTTTAAATTACCAATACCGAGCTTAAATAAAGCTGCTTTGTTAAGTGGCATTCACACTCTGCTTTGTGTAACTTGCTCTTCCCTCATTTTTTGTTTCATTTATTTAGAAAACTGTCGCTGAAAAGCAGGAGAAGAGAAATCAGGATCGCTTGAGGAGGAGAGAGGAGAGGGAGCGGGAGGAGCGTCTGAGCAGGAGGTGAGCCTGAGGGCTGGCAGTGAATGAGCTGCACTGGCCTCTGGCATTCCCTTGTCTCTCCATTCCACTGTTGCTTGGAATAGTCAGGGCCATTATTAAGGAAAGTAGTAAGGCCAGGCCTGGTGGCTCACGCCTGTAATCCCATCGACTTTGGGAGGCTGAGGTGGGCAGATCACTTGAGGTCAGGCATTCGAGACCAGCCTGGCCAACATGGTGAAACTTCGTCTGTACTAAAAATACAGAAATTAGCTGGGTGTGCTGGCAGGCGCTTGTAATCCTAGCTACTTGGAGGCTGAGGTGGGAGAATCACTTGAACCCAGGAGGCAGAGGTTGCAGTGAGCCAAGATCGTGCCACTGCACTCCAGCCTGGCCAACAGAGTGAGACTCCATCTCAAGAAAAAAAAAAAAGGAGGCCAGGCGGGGTGGCTCACGCCTGTAATCCCAGCACTTTGGGAGGCCGAGGCGGGTGGATCACGAGGTCAGGAGATCGAGACCATCCTGGCTAACACAGTGAAACCCTGTTTCTACTAAAAACTTCAAAAAATTAGCCGGGTGCGGTGGTGGGCGCCTGTGGTCCCAGGTACTCCTGAAGCTGAGGCAGGAGAATGGCGTGAACCCGGGAGGCAGAGCTTGCAGTGAGCTGAGATTGCGCCACTGCACTCCAGCCTGGGAGACAGAGCGAGACTCCACCCGCCCCCCCCCCCCCCAAAAAAAAGAAAGAAGTAAACAACATATTCAGTCCAACAAAACGCGGCCCAGCCCGGGGCTGTGTGTGCATGGCAGTCAGGTAAGGGATCCAAGCTGTTGAAGACTGTGTGTGGGCATTGCTGTTGATTTACTGAGTGCTACGGGGCTGTTGGGCACCTGTTTACAGAGGGGGTGGTGCCTGCTCCCCTTTGGCAACCGTGCTGGGCTGGCGTGGAAGCAGCAGGACCTTGGGGAGCTGGGTAGGAGAATCCAGATGGAGGAGGTGGCAGTTTAAGCCAGGTAAGGGGCGGAAAGAGTCCAGGGAAGTTCTGGGATAGAACTGATGGGATTTGCTGGTAGTGTGTGAAGTGTACAGAGGAGGAAATGAAGCTGGTCTCCTGGTTTTTGGCCTGGAGTTGCTGCTTGGTGAGGTTGGAAGGCTGGGTATGGTGTATTGCAGTGGGAAGAGGTGGGAAGTAGAAGATGCCTCTGGCCATACTCAGCTTGAGAGGCCGTCTTGAGGTGGGGCTGTTGAGTCTGATTGGAGTTCAAAGAAGAGATAGGAGCCAGAAGTAACCACATCTTTTTGGACACAGCTCGTTGTCCAGGAAGGTTCCCAAACCACTTTTCCTGAAAGAATTCCTCAGTGCATAACTCAGGGTGAATGTTTATTGTATTTGTTGTTGTTTTTTTTTGAGACAGGGTCTCGCTCTGTTGCCAGGCTGGAGTGCAGTGGTGCAATCTCGGCTCACTGCAACCTCCACCTGCTGGGTTCAAGCAATTCTCCTGTCTCTGCTTCCCCAGTAGCTGGGACTACAGGCCTGCGCCATCATGCGCAGCTAATTTTTGTATTTTTAGTCGAGACGGGGTTTCACCATGTTGACCAGGCTGGTCTCGATCTCTTGACCTCATGATCTGCCCACCTTGGCCTCCCAAAGTGCTGGGATTACAGGCGTGCGCCACTGCGCCCAGCTGTTTGTGATTTTAATCATCCAGCAGGAGATTCTGATTGCACAGAAACTTAAACAGTCTAAAAAAAAATTAAGCAAAACACACAATCCATTTTTTGCATGGAGTTGGACATTTTTACATGCACTGTCATGTTTAGGCCGTGCGTGTTGTGGGTGTACATGGGGCCGCTTGACCTTAATGGCTTATGGGCACAAAATGAGGCCTCATAGCTTGCCTTTTTCAGACGCTGGTTGTGTGGCAGAATGAGCTGATGACTCACCTGGCAGGAAGCCTGTGTCTGGAACTTAGGGCTTTGCTTTCACTTTTCGGTGTTTTAGTGTGCCCCACTTGCTGGCTGCACGTTCTGTGCTGGAGTCTGTTGTAAAGACTGGAGAATCATTTATAGGACTTGGGTGTAAAGACTGGAGAGTCATTTGTAGGACTTCGGTGCAGCACAGTCGGTGCAGACTTTTCATGGCCCTTGTAATGTTAAAAGGCTGCGTCTGATGCTCGGATGTGGCCCCCTCTGTGAGGCTCAGGTGACACTGAGTGTGCCACAGAGCGGCTGCCACAGACTGGCTGTGGGGATGGGAGCAGTGGCACTTCCCATTCAAACTGGGAACATGCAGGCAGCTCGAATACAGTAGGCTTTTGGGGGCAGTGCCTCCCTTCTGATACATGGAGC
Source organism: Trachypithecus francoisi (assembly GCF_009764315.1). NCBI lineage: Eukaryota > Metazoa > Chordata > Mammalia > Primates > Cercopithecidae > Trachypithecus > Trachypithecus francoisi. Next base: position 114,893,883 of record NW_022681460.1, read on the forward strand.
CCTCCCCCTCCCCCAACCCTGAGAGGGTGAGGAACGGCTGCTTTCGGGAAGTCATTCACTTTTTTTTTTGAGACAAAGTTTTGTTCTTGTTGCCCAGGCTGGAGTGCAGTGGTGCGATCTCAGCTCACTGCAACCTCTGCCTCCTGGGTTCAAGTGATTCTCCTGTCTCAGCTGCCTGAGTAGCTGGGATTACAGGTGCCCGCCACCACACTTGGCCAGTTTTTGTGTTTTCAGTAGAGACGGGGTTTCACCACGTTGGCCAGGCTGGTTTCCAACTCGTGACCTCAGGTGATCGCCCGCCTCGGCCTCCCGGAAGTGCTAGGATGACAGGTGTGAGCCACCATGCCTGGCCTTGTTCATCTTTTTTTTCCCCCTTTTAGGTCGGGATCAAGAACCAGAGATCGCAGGAGGTAGGTTTCCAGGTCCATTAAAATGTTGTCAGTCAAATATCTCTTTCCATAAGCATTTTTCTTAACATTTAATGTTTATGCCTTTACAAATGTTATCTGGCAGGTAGGGCTGGCTTGTGAAGGGCACAGGGCAAGGGGTTGCTTGGTGCCATGGAGGATTCCCACTGTTAATGAGAGGGAAGGTTGGGGCCTGCAGGGTGACAGGAGTATCCAGGCCAGATGTTTTCAGGAGGCCTCATTGGAAAGGTCCTAACCATTGGAGATGAACTGATGGAAATATTTTAAACCCAAATTTGTGGGAGTAAAGGGGAAAATGTCAGTAAAGCAGCGAGCAGAATCTGCTGAGGGGTGGGGCCCTGGTAGTGTTGGCACCTGTAGAGTCTCAGCCTCAGAACTTTCTGATTTTTCAGGTCACGCTCCCGGGATCGGCGTCGGAGGCGGTCAAGATCTACCTCCCGAGAGCGACGGAAGTTGTCCCGGTCCCGGTCCCGAGATAGACATCGGCGCCACCGCAGCCGTTCCCGGAGCCACAGCCGGGGACATCGTCGGGCTTCCCGGGACCGGAGTGCGAAATACAAGTAACTACTCTGACTCCTTCGGTAGCTGCAACCAGGAGTGAGCCCTTCTCTGTGTTCCCAGGGTCTGCTGAGGCCGTGTCTGGTGGGGATGGGGCTGGGCTCACACTCAGGAGTAGGGCTGGGGAGTCGCGAATGGGACTCAGGTCTGGGAAGAGGCGAGAGGGCTGTGGAGGAGCTCACGCGGCTCCAGGTGTTGCTGCAGGGGCTGTACGTGCACCAGCCTGCGCCCTGGGCCTGTGCACTGTCGCATCCATACAGAGTGCCTGAGACTTACGTCCTCACCAGGCCCTGCTTACCTCTGTTTTGGTTTTTGTTTTTGTTTTTGATACTTTTTTTCCATTGTGTTTTTACGTAGTGTCATGTTCTGTGCATATAGTGTTGTATTCTCCTTTGCACTGTTTATGTTACAGTGAAGGCTGTCCTTATTAAAAATCTTTGCAAAGGTCACTTTTTAATGGCTGTTTAACACTCCATATGTGGTGGCAAGTCTGGCTGGCCTGTGGGGGATGTCCGGGTGTAGGGGATGCATGGCCTTCCCTGGCCTGGTCTGCAGGTCCATCGTCGTACCTGAGCGGCCAGCAGAAGTGGGGCAGCAGCCTCCACTGAGCCTCTGGTTCCCATTCCCAGGTTCTCCAGAGAGCGGGCATCCAGAGAGGAGTCCTGGGAGAGCGGGCGGAGCGAGCGAGGGCCCCCGGACTGGAGGCTTGAGAGCTCCAACGGGAAGATGGCTTCACGGAGGTCAGAAGAGAAGGAGGCCGGCGAGATCTGAACCCGTCTCCCGGGTGCTGTAAATAATCTGATAAACGTTCACACAGTCTAAAATTACCCTTTATATTTGCTGAATACATCTCATCTTTTGTAGTTTAAAATTTCTATTGTTTTGGAGCTAGCTGTGAGTTTCTAGAATTGTACAGAGTTGCTCCTGTGTTCTGGGGTCATGTTGAGTAGGAATAAATAAATCTTGACGACTGCCTCCTGAGGCTGCAGTGGGGTCTCTGCTGTCTTCTGCTTAGAGGCTCTTCACTGTGACCCCGTGCCAATGCCACCATCGCCTCACAGAAACCATGACTTTACTCGTGGGCCATGTCTTGTCTTCTGGCATCCAGTAGATGGCACGGCACTTCCTATTCCCTGCACCTGACTGACGGGACCCAGGTGTGCATGCTGTTTGCTCTGTCCCACACAACCTTCTGAGTGTCTGAGCTGCCCATCTCCAATGGGGAGGAGGGAGGGGCTCCCATTCTGCCTTCATTTATTTAGGAAAAGCTGTCTTGTCTGGTCAGCTGCTACCACAGCCTTAACTTGGGACTCAGGTGAGTGACACCGCACTTCCCCTTTTGAAGGTACTAGCACAAAACAGAGACCTATGGGGCTGGGCGTGGTGACACATGCCTGTAGTCCCAGCTACTACTCAGAAGGCTGACGCAGGAAGATCTTTTGAGCCCAGGAGGCTGAGGCAAACCTTGATTCTGCCACTGCACTCCAGCCTGGGTGACAGAGGAAAACCCTGTCTCAAAAAAAAAAAAAAGAAAAAAAAAAAGGTGGTTTGTCTCATGTCCCATGTGAGCTGATTAAGTTACTCACCTCTCAGTTCTTTCTAATGTACCTGCGTTACATCAGGTAGATACCAAAATGAAGGGCCAGGTGCAGTGGCTCACGCTTGTAATCCCAGCACTTTGGGAGGCAGATCACTTGAGGTCAGGTGAGATCCCCGTGCCCGGCCAGGATGGAGTAAAGTGTGCATAAAATGTGCTGGTGTAACACTTTTTCAACGTACAGTTCAATGGCCTGAAGTGTATCTACATCCTTGTGCAGCCTTCATCACCACCTGTGCAGGGGTGGCTTTGAAAAGGCAGAATGCGGCGGGGCGCGGTGGCTCACGCCTGCAATCCCAGCACTTTCGGAGGCTGAGCCAGGTGGATCACAAGGTTGAGACTGTCCTGGCCAACATGGTGAAACCCCATCTCTACTAAAAATACAAAAAATTAGCCAGACGCGGTGGCAGGCACCTGTAAATCCCTGCTACTCGGGAGGCTGAGGCAGGAGATCCGCTTGAACCCGGGAGCTGGAAGTTGCAGTGAGCCAAGATCGCACCACTGCACCCCAGCCTGGGTGACAGAGCAAGACTCCATCTCAAAAAAAAAAAAAAAGGCAGAGTGCAAATTACCCTGGACTTGAGTAGACCTATGAGTCTCCCCAACAGTGTGGAGGGCCCACAGCTGCTCCCCTAGATCTGCCCCTCTGGGTGGGTTCTGTACCAAGTGGGCTGAGCCCTTGAGCCAGGGCCAGCTCCCTCCAACCTCCACATCTCCAGGGAGGATGGAGTCTGGCTCTTCCAACTTCAGTGATGCTCCCGATGTAATCCCAGGCCCAAGAGGGTGTCCACACCTAGTTACAGGAATCTGAGAGCCTGATGCTTCTCCAGGGTCCCTGAGCCTCCTGGGCTCCAAGTGCTTGCTCCTGTGTGCAAAGGTGCAGCAGCTGCGGGTCCTGTGCTCTGGGAGCACACAGGATGATTGAGGTCAGACTGACTCGAGCTACCCCAAGGACAGAGAAACTAGAACGTAGACCCAACCTTGTGGTTCCCAGCAGAGGGGGACTCATGGGTGGGCTAGGGGACAGGTTTTCTTTTCTTTTCTTTTTTTTAAGACGGAGTCTCGCTCTGTCACAAGGCTGGAGTGCAGTGGCGGGATCTCAGCTGACTCCAACCTCCGACTCACTGGTTCAAGTGATTCTCCTGCCTCAGTCTCCCAAGTAGCTGGGATTACAGGCATGCATCACCATGCCCAGTTTTTAGATTTTTAGTAGAGATGGGGTTTCAACATGTTGGCCAGAATGGTCTCAATCTCCTGACTTTGTGATGAGCCCGCCCCAGCCTCCCAAAGTGGTGGGATTACAGGTGTGAGCCACCGTTCCCGGCCTTTTTTTTTTTTTTTTTTTTTTTGTGGAGACGGAGTCTTGCTCTGTTGCCCAGGCTGCAATGCAGTGGTGCCATCTTGGCTCACTGCAAGCTCCGCCTCCCAGGTTCACGCCATTCTCCTGCCTCAGCCTCCCAAGTAGCTGGGACTACAGGAGCCCACTACCACGCCTGGCTAATTTTTTTGTATTTTTAGTAGAGATAGGTTTTCACCGTGTTAGCCGGAATGGTCTTGATCTCCTGACCTCGTGATCCGCCGGCCTTGGCCTCCCAAAGTGTTGGGATTACAGGTGTGAGCCACCGCGCCCGGCCCCAGCCGATTAAGTTTTAAAAAGACATCACTAATCAAATGTCAGCTCCCAACCATGAAGAGCAGTCAAGGGTGCAGGCACTGGCCCCCCACTGGTGAAACAAATGAAGGCAATTTTGACAATATTACCCAAAAGCCATAGCCGTGGGCACACTTACCCCAGAAATTCCACATCTGTAAACATCCCTCTAGGAAATCATGTATGTGTATACAATTTTAGCTATAAATATTCACAGTAAGGTTTTCTGCAAAGTTTTCAAAACTATACAGACACAAATGAAAAATCACCCGCAACTGCTTTCCCTTTCTGGGATTATATCAAGTGGTGACAGTTGCCTTCTCTATCCCTGTAGTCCCACACCCATGGAAGACTGCTGCCAATATTTGATATCTATTTTCAAGTTTTATTGTGGTTATGTTAATATAAAAATTGATTTATGCTTTACATATAGACTGTGGCATGATCTGTTATATGAAGGTCCTGGCATTTCTCCATGTCTGTGCTCAGACTGACCTAATTCTCTGTGATGGGTCCACAGTATTCCCTTGTGACTCTACCATAATTTAATCTGTCTCCTGTTTATGAATATATTGGTTGTGCATCGTATTTTTTATTTTTTTATTTTTTTGAGACGGAGTCTAGTTCTGTCACAAGGCTGGAGTGCAGTGGCGGGGTCTCAGCTCACTGCAACCTGTATCTCCCAGTTCGAGTGATTCTCCTGCCTCAGCTTCCCGAGTAGCTGGGATTATGGAACATGTCACCACGCCCAATGAATTTTTATATTTTTAGTAGAGACAGGCTTTCACCCTGTTGTGCAGGATGGTCTTGACCTCCTGACCTTGTGATCTACCCACCTCACCCTCCCAAAGTGCTGGGATTACAGACGTGACCCGGTTTTTTTTTTTTTTTTTTTGAGACGGGGTCTCACTGTGTCACCCAGGCTGGAGTGCAGGGGCACGATCATAGCTCACTGCAGCCTTACCCCCCCTGCTCAAGTGATTCTCCCACCTCAGTGTCCTGAATAGCTGGGACCTCAGGCACACGCCACCACGCCTGGCTAGTTTTTAAATTTTTGTAGAGACGAGGTCTCCCTATATTGCTCAGGCTGGTCTCAAACTCCTGGGCTGAAGCAGTCTTCCCACCTCAGCCTCTCCAAGTGCTGGGAGTACAGGTGTGGGCCAGCGTGTGCCCAGCTAGGTGCATATCTTTGAACATCACTGCAAATGTCCGTTGGCCTTTGGTCCATCTGAGTTGCCTGTCTTCTGGCTTTTCTGTTAGGCTGATGGACTAGAAAGGGATAGGGAGTATAGGGCCAGAAGAAAGATAATTTGGAGATCTCTCTGTTGTTTTTTTTTTCTTGAGACGGAGTCTTGCTCTGTTGCCCAGGCTGGAGTGCAGTGACTCGATTTCAGCTCACTGTAATCTCCCGCCTCCCTGGTTTAAGTGATTCTCCTGCCTCAGCCTCCTGAATAGCTGGGATTACAGGTCGCCCGGCTAATTTTTGTATTTTTAGTGGAGACGGGGTTTCACCATGTTGGCCAGGCTGGTCTCAAAACTCCTGACCTCAGGTGATCCACCTGCCTCTGCCTCCCAAAGTGCTGGGATTACAGGCGTGAGCCACCATGCCTGGCCCGGAGATCAAATGTAGTAGAGATGTTATCTGCCACGTGTAGCAAATATTTTCTTCAGCTCCTCCCCTCCCCCCCTTTTTTTTAGATGGAGTCTTGCTCTGTCTCTCAGGCTGGAGTGCAGTGGTGTGATCTCTGCTCACCGCAGCCTCCGCCTTCTGGGTTCAAACCATTCTCCTGCCTCAGCCTCCTGAAGCTGGGATTACAGGCGCACACCACTACACCCTGCTAATTTTTGTATTTTTAGTAAACACGGGTTTCACCATGTTACCCAGGCTGGTCGCGAACTTCTGGCCTCAAGTGATTTGCTTACCTTGGCCTCCGGAGTGCTGGGATTACAGGCATGAGCCACTGCGCCCGGCCTGTCCACTTCTCAGTGTCACCTTGAGAATACTATTTCTGAGGAAAAGCATCTCTATATGTGCCTAGAAAGACTAGAACAGCTACGCATTAAATGTTAGGGGTCTGGGTGGGGCCTGTCTCTGCCTTGTGTGTGTGTGTGTGTGTGTGTTACACATGTGCTCTTGGAGGTGACAGCCATGTCCTGTTCTTGTTTACACATAACACATTTTGCCATGTGTCACGTGGGAGCTGAAGGATGTGCTGCACCCGTCCCTGGACCTGGGATACACAGGAAGGTGCAGCAAGCGTTGTTTTCGGAAGTTCTACAATGACCATGATTGGTTTTATGTGGACAAATATAAAAAAGAAGGCCTAGCTTCCCTCTCCGTAGTGGTGTCGGGTGAAGGCAGCGGTCTGGGTCGGCTCCTGGCCCACCTTGCCTGCTACGTGGCTAGGTGCTGGGGGTGGTCCCACCTCCCCCACCGCAACGCCCCCGGCACCCCAGGTCCCCAATTCCAGGCCACAGCTGTGGAGCCATTAGGGGGCTGCGCGTTGCGCAGGTACCGACTGGCGCCGGGAGGGGGCGCTGTTCCCTAACCTGTTCCGAGTCCGCCCCGGGTCCTGACGCCGCCCGCGCACGTTCACGCTGCAGGTGCGGAGTTCTCGCAGTGGGCCCGGGCCGCGTGCTTGACCCCGAGTGGGGAGGACGAAGCCAGCCGCCCTCGGGATGGGCAGAATCGGCCGTCCTCGCAGCCCGCCGCCCGGGGCGACCCGCGGCCCCCACCTGCCACCGCACTCGGGAGGGTCAGAACGCACGCAGGTCGGTGCCCCCGTGGCCGAGGCCCCAGACCTGCTGGGGGTGGGACGAGGCGCGCCTGGATCTGGGCACTGGGGTGCGCCCCAGACCCTTACTTTTCCGTGGGGCGGGGCGGCGCTGCCTTCTGGCGTCCTGCCTTCGAGAGAGCACGGCAAGAAGGCTGCGCCTTGGGGAGGCTTTACTCATACACGGGGAAGATCGCCTGGGGGTCACACGGCCACCCACCCACAGTTCAGCGGTACTCGGAAGCCAGCGCAGAGATCACGTGGCTCAGGAACTTGTCCAGCGACGCCTGCAGCGCGGGGCTGAAGTCTCCGGGGTAGTGCCGGGCGAGGGTCACCAGCAAGCAGTGGCCCAGGAGCTGCGGCGAGCGCGCAAGGCTCACTTGCCTGGACCCGCCCCACATGCCCCCCGCACCCGCCCCGCCGGAGCCCTCCCGGGAACAGGGGCCCAGCACGGCAGCCGCTCACGGGGAAGCTGGCTGGGTCCACTCGCAGCTGGCAAGCGTGCAGGTGGCTCAGAGCGGACAGCGCGCGGGGTAGGTCGTCTAGGCGCTCCACGGAGAGGCTCAGCGCGTCCGCCACCTTCTGGCCGTGTGCTCTAACCTGGGCGGAGCCGGGGCTCAGGTCTAGGTGGGAGAAGTAGGTCTTCGTGGCGGGGAAGGCCAGGAAGGTCCTGCGAGAGGAACGGCGGTGAGGCGCGTCCGGGGGGCTTGGGGAGGGAGGGCCCCGGAGGGCGGGGGCGCCCAGCCTCGCCGCACCTCTCCAGGGCCTCAGTAGCGTAGACGCCGACGTTGCTGCCCAGTTTCTTCCACAGGGCGCGCACCAGCGCCCGGTCCTCCGCGGAGAGCGCCATTCCCGCGCTGGAACCCGCCGTGCCCTGCGTCCTCGCTGCGCCTGCGCGGACCGGCCAGGGGCCCCGCGGCCACCAGGGGGCGCCGCGCTGCAGCCTCTCCACCCTGGAGTCCAGGGCCTGGTCCCGGATGCCCGGACCGCGCGGCCTCAATCTCCGACAGCTCCGACCGGGGCCCTCTGAATCGCCCTGGATCCAAGGCCCCCCCGTCTTAGGTGTTCACCATATAGTTTTCAGTCTCTACTAAAAACACAAAAATTGGCCGGGTGCAGTGAGTGCAGTGGCGCGATCTCGGCTCACTGCAACCTCCGCCTCCCAGGTTCAAGCGATTCTCCTGCCTCAGCCTCCCGAGTAGCTGGGATTACAGGCGCCGCCACCACACCCAGCCAATTTTGTATTTTTACTAGAGACACGGTTTCACCATGTTGGTCAGGCTGATCTCAAACTCCCGACCTCAGGTGATCCGCCTCGTCCTCCCAAAGTTTTGGTTATTACAGGCCCGGCCATATGTATTATGATAACACTGAATTTCGGCATGCATTTGTCATTGGAAGTCAGTTTATTCTGCCTCTTGAGTCTATTGTGACGCTTGCCCGAGTCTATTTTCTCATTTATTATATAAAATGAGGGTGACAATTTCTTCTCAGATTGTGAGAATTAAACGGATAACAACTGTCAGGTGCCTGACTCATAGCTGTGTTTCTTCAGGGCAATGAACGTTTACTGAGTGCCTGGGATATAACCCAAGAATAATAGGAAATGCGTATGCAACACTGACTCTGCTTTACCCCTTATAGCTTTTTTGTTTTAAAAAAATTGTGCTAAAATCGACATAAATTATCATTTTAGCCATTTTTCAGGTGTAAAATTTGGTGATACTAAGAACATTTACAGTGTTATGCAACCATCACCACTATCTAGGTCAGAGCTTTTTCGTCATCCCAAACACCAACTCTGTACTCATTAACAGTAACTCTGGGCCGGGCGCGGTGGCTCAAGCCTGTAATCCCAGCACTTTGGGAGGCCGAGACGGGCGGATCACGAGGTCAGGAGATCGAGACCATCCTGGCTAACACTGTGAAACCCCGTCTCTACTAAAAAATACAAAAGACTAGCCGGGCGAGGTGGCGGGCGCCTGTAGTCCCAGCTACTCGGGAGGCTGAGGCAGGAGAATGGCGTGAACCCCGGAGGCGGAGCTTGCAGTGAGCTGAGATCCGGCCACTGCACTCCAGCCTGGGCGACAGATCGAGACTCCATCTCAAAAAAAAAAAAAAAAAAAAAACAGTAACTCTGGCCCCGGCAGCCACTGATCTGCTTTTGGTTCCTATGGATTTGGCTGTAGTGGATATCACATATAGGTGGGGTCATGCAGTATGTGACCTTTGGTGTCTGGCTTCTTTTACTTGTCAAATATTTTCAAGGTGTAGCTACATCCTATCAGTGCTTCATTTCTTTTTATGGCCGAATAATATTCGCTTGTATGTGTAGATCACCATGTTTTATTTACCCATTCATCTACTGATGTATAATTTTTATAATTTTTTCTTTTTGGGATAGAGCTTCGCTCTTGTTGCCCAGTCTAGAGTGCAATGGTGTGATCTCGGATCACTGCAACCTCTGCCTCCTGAGTTCAAGTGATTCTCCTGCCTCAGCCTCCTGTGTAGCTAGGATTACAGGCACGTGCCACCACACCCGGCTAATTTTTTGTATTTTTAGTAGAGATGGGGTTTTACCATATTGGCCAGGCTGGTCTCGAACTCCTGACCTTGTGATCTGCCCGCCTTGGCCTCCCGAAGTGCTGGGATTAGAGGCGTGAGCCACCGTGCCCAGCCGCTGGGCTAATTTATTTTATTTTATTTATTTATTTTGAGACGGAGTTTTGGTCTTGTTGCCCAAGCTGGAGTGCAATCGCGCGATCTTGACTCACTGCAACCTCCGCCTACCAAAGTGCTGGGTTTACAGGCATGAATCACCGCACCCGGCCAATTTTTGTGTTTTTGGTAGACACAGGGTTTCACCATGTTGGCTAGGCTGGTCTTGAACCCCTGACTTCAGGTGATCCACCTGCCTCAGCCTCCCAAAGTGCTGCAATTACAGGCATGAGCCACGATGCCCGGCCAATTTTTATAATTTTTTCTTAGGCTTAGTCAACTGAAGCAGCAGGAGTGGAGAAGGAAACAATAAATTTATAACTGGTTCTGATCAATTAATTTTTTTTTTTTTTTTTTTTTTTTTTTTTTTTTTTTTGGGACAGAGTCTTGCTCTGTCTCCCTGGCTGGAGTGAAATGGCGCGATCTCTGCTCACCACAAGCTCCACCTCCCGGGTTCCCGCCATTCTCCTGCCTCAGCCTCCCGAGTAGCTGGGACTACAGGCGCCCGCAACCGTGCCCAGCTAATTTTTTGTATTTTTAGTAGAGACGGGGTTTCACCGTGGTCTCGATCTCCTGACCTTGTGATCCGCCCGCCTTGGCCTCCCAAAGTGCTGGGATTACAGGCGTGAGCCACCGCGCCCGGCCTCAATTAATTGTAAATACTGCTGCACTGCAACCAGCCCACTGAGGTACATTTGACATATTTTTAGCTTTAGGTCAGACCTCCATTCTTCCTGATGAAATAATGAAGACACTGTCTTCCTGAGAGTTCCATACTGTACTCACAGGCTGTGGGAAGGACATCACAAACGCAGGCAGAGGGCCTGCCATAGGTATTTACCAAGGGCAATTCATGGGCTCAGGGAAGAAAAGATATTGCTATCAGTTGAGGGCCAGGGCTTTATGGCTGCGAGGTCTGGGAACCCTCCCTCTGATACCCCAGGCACTGAGAGCCTGCTCAGCAAAGAGAAAATACACTGCAGGGAGGAGGGACCTTCTAGCTAGGACTCCGTGGCCCGGCTCTCCTCTCCAGTCACAATGGGACAGGCTCCCCAGCCTCAGGGGAGCTGAGTGGGTGCTGAGCTGAGCCCTGAGCTGGGCCCAGAGACGACCTCCTGACCTCACCAGCCCCAGGGCATCAGTGTCTGGATCCTTGTGAGCATCCTAGGATGGCCTGGGGGTGAAAGGGGAACCCCTATTGAATTGTCTGGGGCCTGCGGTTGCGCCCCTCACCCCTGATTTCATCTAAACTGTGCCTGTGTCTGGGAGGTTTTACGGAGACTAGTGGGGACAATGGGGGATCAAAGCAGCCGCGCTGGAGTGGGACTTCCCTAACCTACCCACCACCCATATCTGGGAGGACCTCTGGGAAACCGGTGAGGTCTCAGGCAGAAAGCCAGCCAGTTCTTGGCACAAGAGTGCCTAGAAATGTAAATATGGATACATTCATTATTTCAACAAATCTGCATTGAATCTGAAAGGCCTGGGAATAAAACTCAGGAAAGAGCAAATGCATCCTCAGACCGCGCTAGGCTCCAGCGGTTTTCCAGTTGGACTTTGCGATGGCTCAACTTCCTTCCTCTCTCCCTTTCTCCCGCCCATGCCCTTTCCTACCCTATCCAGCTGCAGAGAGGTCCCAGCCATGTGTGTCCTAGCTGCTGTCCACGCCCATCCCTGGCACCTTCCCTGAGGGAAGAAACTCAGGCACACACAGGCTGCCGCCCACTCAGACTTTATTCAAAGACCAGGGGGTACGGGTGCAGGAAGGGGAGGAGGGCCTGGCGGGAGGCCCAAGGGGCAAGAAGCGTGGCCACCGAGGCTCAGCTTAACGGTATTTGGAGGTCAGCACGGTGCTCACAGAAGCCAGGAACTTGTCCAGGGAGGCGTGCACCGCAGGGGTGAACTCGGCGGGGAGGTGAGCGGCCAGAGTCACCAGCAGGCAGTGGCTCAGGAGCTGTGGAGAGAAGAGGGTCAGTGGGGCCGAGGGCCGGCAGCCGCCGCCTGCGCTGCACCCCCCGCAACCCGCGGGATGCTCTGCCCTGCGAGGAAGGCGCCATCTCGCCCCTCGACCCAGATCGCTCCCCGCCCGCCGCTCACCTTGAAGTTGACCGGGTCCACCCGAAGCTTGTGCGCGTGCAGGTCGCTCAGCGCGGACAGCGCCTGGGGCATGTCGTCCACGTGCGCCACGGCGGTGGTCAGCGCGTCGGCCACCTTCTTGCCGTGGCCCTTAACCTGGGCAGAGCCGTGGCTCAGGTCGAAGTGGGGGAAGTAGGTCTTGGTGGTGGGGAAGGACAGGAACATCCTGCGGGAGAAGCAGAGTGAGGGGTGGGGTTTGGGTCCGGGGCCAGGGCGGTTGCGGGTGACCGGTGGGTCAAGGCGGGCGAGGAGCCCGGGTCGGAGCAGCGGAGGGAGCCTCACCTCTCCAGGGCCTCCGCACCATACTCGCCACCGTGCCCGCCGACCTTACCCCAGGCGGCCTTGACGTTGGTCTTGTCGGCAGGAGACAGCACCATGGTGGGTTCTTTCTGAGTCTGTGGGGACCAGAAGAGTGCGGGGCCGCGAGCGCGCCAGGCTTTATGCTCCGGGCGCGGGGACACGCCCGGCGGGGCGGTGCTCATTGGCTGGCGCGGAGCCCGGGGCGCGGCCTGGACCGCAGGGGAGTCCCGGACGGAGCCTGCGCGGGGCCGGGCGGCGGCTTGGCCTCCCCTGGGGGCGCACACGGGGCGGGGGCCAGGACGTCTCCACCCTCCCCCCGCCACTCCACTCCCGCCCATCCAGCTCGCCGGGAAGCAGGGCGGTCGCGACGCTGGGCGAGGGGCCGGCCCGTTGGGGTCGGGCGCTGTCCGCTCTTCCACCCCGGAGCGCAGCGCCACCCTTTTCTTTCGGGCGCCCGAGCGTCCCTAGTGAGGGAGAACGTCAGCCCGCACCCCCGCCCCGGCCTGGCACGCGCTGGACGCGCGTCAACTCCAGCGGGATCGGGGAACACGCGGGCGAGCGAGTGTGAGCCGGGAGGCCTCGCCCAATCCGGGGCGGAGAGGAATGCGCGCACCCGGACGCGCTGGCCCATAGGAACGCAAAAGAATTTCCGCGCAGAGCCCCTCCTGCTCTCCAGCCTGGCTTCCTCCAGCTCCCTTTCCCTCTGGCGATAGTCACTAGTGTGCTTGAGTGACAGGCACCAGGAAGGAACAAATACCACGACGCAAAAAGCAAGGGGCTGGGCTGGGGCGGCTCCAGGTTCAGACTCCTCTACCCGGGGTTGTGGGGTGGCGCGTGGGGGTGGTGGGTGCTGGACTCACAGTGGGACCCTGTGCAGTTTGTGTGACTGACTCTCCCCCGGACCTAGAGGTCGTGGTTCACTGAGACACCCCCATCTCTCCAAATGCTGTCTGATGGAAGACTCGCTAGGTAAATAGTTGTTAAACAAGTAAATAAAGCGACAGCCGGAACCGCCTGGAGCAGTCAGCATCCTCTGGGAGGTAGGCAGTCCTCTAACCATCACACAAGTAGGCACAGAGGTGCAAACCTCATCACAGGCCCTGAGGAAGTCTGGAGGTGCGGACGAGGCGTTCAAGGGGACCAGGGTTAGTGTGGGGCTTCCCGGAGGAGGTGAGACTTAAGGATATGTATTAAGTCGAGGAGGTAGAGGAGGGAGGAGGCTTGGCTCTGGGAGGAGAAAGGACAGAGGAGACAAGACCCCTGTGATTGGAGAATGGAGGTGGGGAGATAGGGCGGTGATGAGGCCGGCCAGCTCCTGCAGGGTGAGGAAGGAAGGAGTGGACTTCTGGGGAAGGGTGAGAGGTGCAGGAATGCCAATGAGTGCATCCCTGCTCATGAAAAGCGATTTTTTAGAGGGAATGGTACCGAGGAGAAAACAGCCTGAGAAATCACTGATAAGTCATTTCCTGGGGGTCTGGCAGAAGACCTCGCTTTGGAGAGTGTGTCAGCTGGGCATCCTTCAGCCTGCCCCCTGCCCCGTCCCCCCAAGACCCTCACTCAGGCCCTGCCCTGGATGTCCAGGAGCCTTGAGCAGAGAAGGAAGTAGCTCCGACCAGCTTAGCATTGCTTCCCCCATCGGATCTTCTCATTTCCCCTCCCTGTCTGCCACCCTCTTCTGACTCTGCCCACAGCCTGAAGGAAAGAACAAAAATGAGAAGATGTGGGGGCTTTTTTTTTTTTTTTTTTGAAATGGAGTTTCGCTCTTGTTGTCCAGGCTGGAGTGTAGTGGTATGATCTCAGTTCACTGCAACCTCCGCCTCCTGGATTCAAGTGATTCTCCTGCCTCAGCCTCCCGAGTAGCTGGGATTACAGGCCTGGGCCATCACGCCAGGCTAATTTTGTATTTTTAGTAGAGATTGGGTTTCTACATGTTGGTCAGGCTGGTCTCAAACTCCCGACCTCAGGTGATCCGCCCATCTCAGCCTCCCAAAGTGCTGGGATTACGGGCATGAGCCACCACACCCTCCTTTTGTTTTGTTTTGTTTTGTTTTGTTTTGTTTTGTTGAGATGTGGGAACTTAAAGTCACCAAAGACCCCTTACCTCAGGCCTGGGACAACCCCTTCTTCCTGCATCTTACTGCAATGTCTCTGCTGCCTGAACCCTCTTAAGGCAAGACATGGAGAACGGATCTCAGCCAAGGTCTTGTACTCTTAGTATGGAAAGAGCTCCCTAATCTTTTTTTTTTTTTCTTTTTTTTGAGATGGAGTCTCACTTTGTCATCCAGGCTGGAGTGCAGTGGCGCAATCTCAGCTCACTGCAAGCTCCGCTTCCTGGGTTCACATCATTCTCCTGCCTCAGCCTCCCGAGTAGCTGGGACTACAGGCACCTGCCACTATGCCGGGCTAAGTTTTTTGTATTTTTAGTAGAGACAGGGTTTCACCATGTTAGCCGGGATGGTCTCGATCTCCTGACCTCATGATCTACCCGCCTCAGCCTCCCAAAGTGCTGGGATTACAGGGGTGAGCCACCGCGCCCGGCCAAGCTCCTACATCTTAATAAGGAAAGACAAATGACTTATGAGGACAAATACAAAGGATCATAACCGGAAATAATAGAAATAATCGATGAGGCCAGGTGAGGTGGCTCACTCCTGTAATCCCAGCACTTTACGAGGCTGAGACAGGCAGATTACCTGAGGCTAACATAGTGAAATCCCATCGCTACTAAAAATAAAAATAATTGCCGGGCGCGGTGGCTCAAGCCTGTAATCCCAGCACTTTGGGAGGCCGAGACCGGCGGATCACGAGGTCAGGAGATCGAGACCATCCTAGCTAACACGGTGAAACCCCGTCTCTACTAAAATATACAAAAAATTAGCCGGGCGAGATGGCGGGCGCCTGTAGTCCCAGCTACTCGGGAGGCTGAGGCGAGAGAATGGCGTAAACCCGGGAGGCGGAGCTTGCAGTGAGCTGAGATCTGGCCACTGCACTCCAGCCTGGGCGACAGAGCGAGACTCCGTCTCAAAAAAAAAAAATAAATAAATAAATAAATAAATAAAAATAATTAGCCAGGTGTTGTGACCTGCACCTGTAGTCCCAGCTACTTAGGAGGCAGAGGCAGGAGAATCGCTTCAACCCAGGAGGTGGAGGTTCTAGTGAGCCAAGATCGCGCCACTGCACTCCAGCCTGGGTGACAGAGCGAGACTCCATCTCAAGAACCAAAATGAAATGAAAGTAATAATCAGTGAAGCTGTGGAATGGCACAGAGCTGAATGAACTGGCTGAAAGTGATATAGGGGAGACAGTTCACTGAGAATAGGAAGTTGTACACAGGTGTCTACAGCATGATGGTATTTTTGTCCAAAAAGAGGGCCTGCAGCAGTAGTTGTAGTTGTAGCTGTTCCCTCAGCACAGGATGGGGCCGGTGGGCTCAGTCCCAAACCCTTCACTGTGGTCTCTTTTGGGGGTAGGGGTGAGGAGACAGGAAAGAGAGACTCTCTCCTACTTTAAGTAACACAAGAAAGGGTGTGTGTGTGTCTGAAAGCATGGATGGATTTTAGTTTATATTTTTAAGTGTTTATGCTTAAATAAGAATGCTCTGGGCTGTGATGCGGAGGAAGAGTGGATGGTGGAGAGGGGGAGGGAACTCCCCAATGATTCAGAGGTCTATGTCCAGAAGAAAAGTGGTGATGGGGCCCTCTCCACCCTCCCCAAAGCTTGATCCAGTACTGTGAGTGTGGAGGGGGACGCTTGCTCTGGGACAGGAGCCGGGTTGGAAGTGGTGCTCATGTTCTTCGGAGGACTGAGAGCCAGATGGGCTGTGCAACTTCCCAGCATGGATTCCAGGACTTCAGCACCGGGGACAGGGACGTTTCCAGAAGTTGCTGGCAGCAGGGCAAGCGGAAGCACCAGGAAGTCCCAGAGGCCCTGGGTGGGGCAATTAGCTGGGGGCTCAGAGCAGGGCACACAGTGAGTTCTGAAAGCACCTTATAAAGTGCAGGAGAAGTGCAGGAGTAAGGCCGCCAGGTACTCTGCTGAAGAGTCTCCCAGGGTGTAGGCTGCCGGCTGTGAGCATCCCAGCCCCTTCCTCCTTCCCCACTGACTGGGCTGCTCTGGGAGGGTTCCCATGACAGAGGACGCGTGGGTAGGGCCAGCACCCTCACTCCAGACACCTACCCTCTGGCAGGAAGGGGTGGGAATGAGGGAGATGTTGTGGCACCTGCACTTACATTGGGAACAGCCTGTTTTGCTAGTTTGTTTTATTTCGTCTTGTTTTGACGGAGAGTGTATGTTTAACTGGGTTCTACCAGGGAGATTTCAAAGGAGGGTGGCAATGCTGGGACTCCCGGAGAAGAACCCTGGAGGCCTCTCTCCTCCGCAGCTCCTGAGTCACTGCCTGCAGGCCTGGCACCTCTCAGGACAGGGACAGGTTCAGCACCTTCTCTTGAGCAGGCCCACCTCAACTTCCCCTCCCATACTCCCTGCAGTTCTCCCTCCCCAACCCCATGCAGCTGCGGAGAGGTTCTTGGTCAGAAACAGGAAAATACCCCGATGGCTGGCACACTCAGGGACAGAGAGAACCCAGGCACACACAGGCTGCCGCCCACTCAGACTTTATTCAAAGACCAGGGGGTACGGGTGCAGGAAGGGGAGGAGGGCCTGGCGGGAGGCCCAAGGGGCAAGAAGCGTGGCCACCGAGGCTCAGCTTAACGGTATTTGGAGGTCAGCACGGTGCTCACAGAAGCCAGGAACTTGTCCAGGGAGGCGTGCACCGCAGGGGTGAACTCGGCGGGGAGGTGAGCGGCCAGAGTCACCAGCAGGCAGTGGCTCAGGAGCTGTGGAGAGAAGAGGGTCAGTGGGGCCGAGGGCCGGCAGCCGCCGCCTGCGCTGCACCCCCCGCAACCCGCGGGATGCTCTGCCCTGCGAGGAAGGCGCCATCTCGCCCCTCGACCCAGATCGCTCCCCGCCCGCCGCTCACCTTGAAGTTGACCGGGTCCACCCGAAGCTTGTGCGCGTGCAGGTCGCTCAGCGCGGACAGCGCCTGGGGCATGTCGTCCACGTGCGCCACGGCGGTGGTCAGCGCGTCGGCCACCTTCTTGCCGTGGCCCTTAACCTGGGCAGAGCCGTGGCTCAGGTCGAAGTGGGGGAAGTAGGTCTTGGTGGTGGGGAAGGACAGGAACATCCTGCGGGGAGAAGCAGAGTGAGGGGTGGGGTTTGGGTCCGGGGCCAGGGCGGTTGCGGGTGACCGGTGGGTCAAGGCGGGCGAGGAGCCCGGGTCGGAGCAGCGGAGGGAGCCTCACCTCTCCAGGGCCTCCGCACCATACTCGCCACCGTGCCCGCCGACCTTACCCCAGGCGGCCTTGACGTTGGTCTTGTCGGCAGGAGACAGCACCATGGTGGGTTCTTTCTGAGTCTGTGGGGACCAGAAGAGTGCGGGGCCGCGAGCGCGCCAGGCTTTATGCTCCGGGCGCGGGGACACGCCCGGCGGGGCGGTGCTCATTGGCTGGCGCGGAGCCCGGGGCGCGGCCTGGACCGCAGGGGAGTCCCGGACGGAGCCTGCGCGGGGCCGGGCGGCGGCTTGGCCTCCCCTGGGGGCGCACACGGGGCGGGGGCCAGGACGTCTCCACCCTCCCCCCGCCACTCCACTCCCGCCCATCCAGCTCGCCGGGAAGCAGGGCGGTCGCGACGCTGGGCGAGGGGGCCGGCCCGTTGGGGTCGGGCGCTGTCCGCTCTTCCACCCCGGAGCGCAGCGCCACCCTTTTCTTTCGGGCGCCCGAGCGTCCCTAGTGAGGGAGAACGTCAGCCCGCACCCCCGCCCCGGCCTGGCACGCGCTGGACGCGCGTCAACTCCAGCGGGATCGGGGAACACGCGGGCGAGCGAGTGTGAGCCGGGAGGCCTCGCCCAATCCGGGGCGGAGAGGAATGCGCGCACCCGGACGCGCTGGCCCATAGGAACGCAAAAGAATTTCCGCGCAGAGCCCCTCCTGCTCTCCAGCCTGGCTTCCTCCAGCTCCCTTTCCCTCTGGCGATAGTCACTAGTGTGCTTGAGTGACAGGCACCAGGAAGGAACAAATACCACGACGCAAAAAGCAAGGGGCTGGGCTGGGGCGGCTCCAGGTTCAGACTCCTCTACCCGGGGTTGTGGGGTGGCGCGTGGGGGTGGTGGGTGCTGGACTCACAGTGGGACCCTGTGCAGTTTGTGTGACTGACTCTCCCCCGGACCTAGAGGTCGTGGTTCACTGAGACACCCCCATCTCTCCAAATGCTGTCTGATGGAAGACTCGCTAGGTAAATAGTGGTTGTAAACAGACAAACAAACTGGGCTCTGGGAGGGGAGAGGGCGGGGAGAGAAGTCCCCTGTGGTTGCAGAATCGAGGTGGGGGCGATGTGGGGTGAGGAAAGGGTGGACTTGGCGGGGGAAGGGTGGGAGGTGCAGTAGTGCCAGTGGGTGCATCCTTGCTCATGAAAAGTGATGGTTTGGCCTTGCGCGGTGGCTGACGCCTGTAATTTCAGCACTTTGGGAAGCCCAGGCAGGTGAAAAACCTGAGGTCGGGAGTTCGAGACCAGCCTGACCAACATGGAGAAACCCTGTCTCTACTAAAAATACAAAATTAGCGGACATCGGTGGCACGTGGCTGTAATCCCAGTTACTCAGGAGGCTGAGGCAGGAGAATCGCTTGAACCCCTGAGGCAGATGCAGTGAGCCGAGATTGTGCCATTGCACTCCAGCCTGGGCAACAAGAGGGAAACTCCGTCTCAAAATAAATAAATAAATAAATAAATAAATAGTGATGATTTTTGGCGGGATCGCAATGGAAATATAGAAACAATGAGACTGTGGAATGGCACAGAGCTGAATCAACTGACTGAAAGGGATGTAGAGGAGACCGTTCAGAGAATAGGAAGTTGTACACAGGTGTCTACAGCATGATGGTATTTTTGTCCAAAAAGAGGACCTGCAGCAGTAGTCGTAGTTGTAGCTGTTCCCTCAGCACAGGATGGGGCCGGTGGGCTCAGTCCCAAACCCTTCACTGTGGTCTCTTTTGGGGGTAGGGGTGAGGAGACAGGAAAGAGAGACTCTCTCCTACTTTAAGTAACACAAGAAAGGGTGTGTGTGTGTCTGAAAGCATGGATGGATTTTAGTTTATATTTTTAAGTGTTTATGCTTAAATAAGAATGCTCTGGGCTGTGAGGCGGAGGAAGAGTGGATGGTGGAGAGGGGGAGGGAACTCCCCAACGATTCAGAGGTCTATGTCCAGAAGAAAAGTGGTGATGGGGCCCTCTCCACCCTCCCCAAAGCTTGATCCAGTACTGTGAGTGTGGAGGGGGACGCTTGCTCTGGGACAGGAGCCGGGCTGGAAGTGGTGCCCATGTTCTTCGGAGGACTGAGAGCCAGATGAGCTGTGCAACTTCCCAGCATGGATTCCAGGACTTCAGCACCGGGGACAGGGACGTTTCCAGAAGTTGCTGGCAGCACGGGAAGCGGAAGCACCAGGAAGTCCCAGAGGCCCTGGCTGGGGCAATTAGCTGGGGGCTCAGAGCAGGGCACACAGTGAGTTCTGAAAGCACCTTATAAAGTGCAGGAGAAGTGCAGGAGTAAGGCCGCCAGGTACTCTGCTGAAGAGTCTCCCAGGGTGTAGGCTGCCGGCTGTGAGCATCCCAGCCCCTTCCTCCTTCCCCACTGACTGGGCTGCTCTGGGAGGGTTCCCATGACAGAGGACGCGTGGGTAGGGCCAGCACCCTCACTCCAGACACCTACCCTCTGGCAGGAAGGGGTGGGAATGAGGGAGATGTTGTGGCACCTGCACTTACATTGGGAACAGCCTATTTTGCTAGTTTGTTTTATTTCGTCTTGTTTTGATGGAGAGTGTATGTTTAACTGGGTTCTACCAGGGAGATTTCAAAGGAGGGTGGCAATGCTGGGACTCCCGGAGAAGAACCCTGGAGGCCTCTCTCCTCCGCAGTTCCTGAGTCACTGCCTGCAGGCCTGGCACCTCTCAGGACAGGGACAGGTTCAGCACCTTCTCTTGAGCAGGCCCACCTCAACTTCCCCTCCCATACTCCCTGCAGTTCTCCCTCCCCAACCCCATGCAGCTGCGGAGAGTTCCTTGGTCTGAGACAGGAAAATACCCCGATGGCTGGCACACTCAGGGACAGAGAGAACCCAGGCACACACAGGCTGCTGCTTACTGGGACTACAGTCAAAGATCAGGAAGTGCTGGGGCGGGAGGGGAGGAGGGCCTGGAGGGAGGCCCACTGGGCAGGAGGCAGGGCCAGCAACGCTCCAGCTTAGTGGTATTTGGAGGTCA
The DNA here is from genome assembly GCF_009764315.1 of Trachypithecus francoisi. Classification (NCBI taxonomy): domain Eukaryota; kingdom Metazoa; phylum Chordata; class Mammalia; order Primates; family Cercopithecidae; genus Trachypithecus; species Trachypithecus francoisi. The sequence continues at coordinate 114,914,354 of NW_022681460.1, forward strand.
ACACAGCACTCACAAAAGCAAAGAATTTGTCCATGGAGGCACCACGTGGGTAAACTGGGAAGGGTGTGATGGGCCAATGTCACCAGCAAGCATTTACTCAGGAACTGTGGAGAGGGTCAGGGGACGTAGATACCACTGCCAGCTGTGCTCCACCTCCCCGAATGCATGGTCTGCTGTGTCTTATGAGGAAGACCAGCTGCCCCCACACCTGAGATTCCTCCCGGCCCAAAGCTCACCCTGATGTTGCCTGGGTCCACCCACAGGTCATTGACGTGCAGTTGCCTCAGCTCAGACAAGTCATTGGGCATGTCATCTAAGTGGGCCATGGCATTGGTCAGCGTGTCGGCCACCTACTTGCATTGTTTCTTGATGTGGGCTGAGCCATACCTCAGGACCAAGTGAGAGGAAGGTCAGGAACATGCTTCAGGGAGAAGTAAAGAATGAGGGGCTGGGGGCTGGGTCTGGGGCAAGAACGGTTAGGGGTGGCCAGTGGAGCGCTGGAGTGGGTGTTGGACCCAAAATGTGAGCGGGGAGAGGAGGGTCCTTCCCTCTCCAGGGCCTCCATGACATAGTCAGGAGCGTGGTCGCAAAGCTTCGCCCAGACCGCCTTGATGTTAGCCTTGTCCTCAGGAGACAGCACCGTGGTGGGTTCTTTCTGAGTCTGTGTAAGCTCAGAAGTGAAAGGAGGGGGAGAGTAGGAGCTTATGCCTGGGATGCAGGGTCTTTGGCAGGCAAGTTGTCAGGAGGTGCCTGGCACAGGAAAAGGGGAAGAGGAGTAAGTGAGAATAGGCAGGTTGCCCAAGGCTGCCCTGCGTCTCTTAGTCCTGCCCAAACAGAAACCCAGTTCTCTACATGGTAGCCTTCCCACTCCCATTGTCCTGGGCTTCTACACAGGGTTCTGAGCCCCTTATACCCATAAGGTATCCACATATGGCCCAGACTCAAGGCACCTTCCTGGATGGGAAGAAGAGCACAGTTTTTCCAAAGTGAAACATAAGCTGCTTTCACACCAAACTCTGCCTGGGACCAAAAGCTGTTACTTATCCATGTAAACAGTTGGGGGGCTGAGCACGGTGGCTCACGCCTGTCATCCCAGCATTTTGGGAGGCTGAGGCAGGCGGATCACTTGAGGTCAGGAGTTTGAGACTAGCCTGATCAACGTGGTGAAACTGTGTCTCTATTAAAAATACAAAAATTAGCCAGGCATGGTGGCGCATGCCTGTAATCCCAGCTACTCCGGAGACAGAGGCAGGAGAATCGCTTGAACCCAGGGGGTTGAGGCTGCAGTGAGCTACTGCACTCCAGCCGGGGCCACAGAGCAAGGCCCTGTCTCAAAAACAAAACAAGACAAAATGAAAACAGTTGGGGTATGTAGATAACATGGGGCCAAGTTCTCCAAACTACCAGGCTGGTGTCCCAGGCAGTGCAGGGCAACAGGTCCCTGGCAGTGACTGCTGGAGGGAGCTTGACTGACTCACAGTCAGGGCTCCACTTCCAACAGCTCTCTTCAGACCTAGGCGCTGACCGCCAGGTCAGACCTGGCTGCCAGGCCTGGTCTAGTGCTTCCCACACAGACCCAGGGTGGCCAACCCAGAGCCAATCCTATTCAGGATTTGGAGACCTCCAAGGTCCCACTCTTTCTTCAGACCCTATTCTTTGTCTGAAAAGCCTGGGGTGGAGCCTTAAGATTCCTTTCCCCATCCTGGGGAGGGAGAAGAGGGAACTTGGGGAGGGAGTGCCTTGGCCTGGGCACCTGCAGAGACTGAGACATGGCAGCTGGGGCTGGGTGGAGGGGTGGGGTGGCAATGAGCCGGCAGGCACCCACCCTGTTTTATGATTTCAAAAATTATTTTAAAAATCTTGTGAGTTGGATGTTGTTTTTCTATTCGATGGGTAAAGGCCGGAGAGCTCTGGGACATGCCCAGGGTCGCACAGCTTGTCAATGAGCAGGCTGGAAGCCTAAACCAGGTTTGTCTGCCAATTTGTGGCCACGGAGGACTTCCTCCCCACCTCACCCCCAGGGCTGGAGGGTCACAGGCAGGGCTAACCAGGCTAGCACAGGTTTGCAGCCGAGGAAGTGTCCATGGGGGAAGGAAGGGGAAAGGAACAGTGAGGTCTGCGGAGCCCTCTGCTCTGGGGCCCTAATTAGGTTGCACATGTGGCTCTGGGACCTCAGTTTCTGTATCTCTCTGCAGAAGGGTCCAGGATTAGCATCTACAGGTCCCAGCAGGAAGTGGGGATGGAGAGAGAATGAATGAATAAATGCATGAATGGGGAAGTGCTTTGCAAACAGTGTGGTTGGAAGCCGGATTCAAGAGTTGAAGTGGAAGGCCACCCCCCACCACATCACAGTGCTCCCTCTGCCCCACCGCACTCCCCACCACAGGAGGACAAACCTCCGGGGTTGGGGTGCATTTGAGAGTTCTAGGAAGATACGTGTAGGTCCCTGAGCTTCTCTGGCCAACAGTAGTGACCTCACTTCGCCAGCTCCCCAAAGACCACACAGGCAGGGGCAGATGTTTGGGGCCTCTGTTTATTGACAGGCACAAACCAAGGCCTGCGCAGCGCTAGGCTCAGCGGTACTTTTCTGTCAACACCACGGCCACACCAGTCAGGAACTTGTCCCACGCCGCTTGCATTTCCACGGTGAACTCGTCTTGCAGGTGGGAGGCCAGCACGACGTGGAAACACTGGATTAGCAGCTGCAGGAGAAGCGGCCTGTGAGACGGGGTCTGCCCCTCTAGGGGTCCCCGGAGCTCCCCCGGCTGCGCGCTGCACTATTGCCCCGGCCGGAAAGGGCTCACCGGAAAGTTGGCTGGGTCCACGCGCAGCACGAGCGCGTGCAGGTCCGCCAGTGGGCTCAGCGCGGCGCGCAGGTGGTCCATGTGCTGCACCGCCGCGCCCACCGCCGCCAGCATGCGCTGCCCGTGGCTCAGCAGCTGCGTCGCGTCCTGGCAGGCGCTCAAGTGCGGGAAGTAGACCTTGGTGCTGGGGTACACTGTGAAGAGCCTGCAGGAGCAGGTCGGTGACCGGGGAGGAGGGCGGCTGCGTGGGGCTTCACTAGCGCCCACACCGCCCAGATCCCCGGGGATCCACATCGGAGGGACCTTGGATGGCGTTGGCGGCCCACGCGCCCAACACCCTCATCTCCACCTCCCTGAGCTCCCGGAGACCCCGCCTCTACCGACCTGAGCAGCAGCTCCGCCCCGAATTGCGCCTCGTGGCCCGCGATCAGGTCCCAGACCTGCGCGATTTGGGCGCGCTCCTGGGCGCTGAGCATGGCGCCGCCTGACGTGCTCTGGGGGCCGCGCCCGCCGCCCTGGTCTCCTTATAGAGCCTCCGAGGACCCCGCCCGTCCTTATCGGCCCGAGCGCGGCGGGAACGCGGGGACCCTCGGCCTGCGCCGGGAACGTAGCCAGTCCGCTTTCCTGCTTACATGGAGGCCTCGACCTCCGGGATCCCAGGGTTTCTGGCACTGACTCACGCTGTTGTGCGTGGGTACCTTTACTCCAGACTTTAGGGGCATCTGTAATTACTCCCCTCGGGCAAAGTTACTGGTGTGCCAGGAGGGAGCCCACGGGAGGAACCGGAGAGAGAACACGGGGCAGGAAACCCCTACTCTCTTAGGAGTCGGGGAGGGACAGGCCTCAGGGACCCCCGCAGCTGCCAGAATCCCGGGATTCGGACTTCAGGCTTTGCGGAAAAGTTCCCTGAGTCCCGACACGCTCCCGATACGCTTAGCGAAGTGACAGTTTTTGGGCGATGTGGGAAGCTGGGAGACGCACAAGCGCCCGTCTGACCCAAGAGCCCCGGGAGACGCCGTGGGCTGGCCTGGGACTGCTCTGCTCCACCCGGGCTGCAGCTCCGGTGCTCAGCGCAAGAACCTCCCCAAAGCGCCCCCCACGTGACCCCCAGGCCGCGACGTCAGCGGGGATGACCGAGTTCCTGCAAAGCCCCCGGCCTCATCACTCAGCTTCTCCCCTTCTTCCCTCCAATACTGAGAACACGGAGCCCAGATCGCTCTGTCCTCATCCATTTATTGGAGTCAGGGCAGGAATTGTGGGAGGGTGAAGGGCAGAGCAGGGGCCGCAGCCTGTCCTGGGGGTCCCGCAGGCGGCGCTCAGCGGTACTTCTCGGTCAGGACAGAGGATACGACCGATAGGAACTTGTCCCAGGCGGCGTGAGCCTCGGCCGTGAAGTCGGCGGGGAAGCGCGCGGCCAGGGTGACCAGCAGGCAGTGGGACAGGAGCTGGGGGCGGGGCCGGCTCAGTGCGGGGCGGGGCCTAACCCGGGCCCCGCCCCGCCCGGGGACACCGCCCCGCCCCGCCCAGCGGTCCCGCCCCGCCCCGCCCGCACCGCGCCCGGCTCACCTTGAAGTTCACCGGGTCCACGCGCAGGATGTAGGCGTGCAGCTCGCTCAGCTTGGTCAGGGCGGCGCCGATGTTGTCGATGTTCTTCGCTGCGTCGCCCACGGCGGCCACCACCTTGGAGCCGTGCGCGCGCAGCTGCGCGGACCCCGGGTGCAGGTCGAAGTGCGGGAAGTAGGTCTTGGTCTGCGGGTAGCTGAGGAAGAGCCTGGGACGAGGGGCGGGGGCCGTGAGCTCCCAGCAGCCCGGCCTCCCGCCCACGGCCCCGGCGCCCTGCGGCCCTCTCCGGGCACCAGGACACATCTGCGACCCCGCAGCAGGCCCCAACCCCTCCTCGCGGTGCCCGGGTGCCCAGGCAGCTGCCCCTCCCAGGCTGCCCTGTGCTAGAGGCCTCCCACCCAGGCCTCTGCAGCTCCCGCTGGTCGCCCTGCTTCCAACGGGTTCTGTGCAGCCTGATCCCCAAGTCCCCGCCCTCCGCCTGCAGCACGCGTGGTGCCCCCAGCCCCTCCACCGTCTCCTGTGGCCACAGGACCTCCCTCCCAGCCCCAGACTGGGTTGCCCGCCACCCCTTCTGCAGGCTCATGACCTCCCAGCAGCGTTCCGGGGAAGGAAAAGCTCCCTGGACGCTCCCAGGGGATCAGACGCTGGGACTTTGATACTGGGACGGTGCCCGGATCCCAGACGCTGCGATCAGATGCTGAGACTTTAGAGACTGTAGTGCCCTGGCTGCCCTGTAAGGCCCTTCAGGTCTAGAGCAAAATTTTTCACCCTCTGCTTGTCAGAACCTGGGCCTGTGCCTGCTCAGATACCTGTGCATCTCCTAATCCTACCCTCCTTACCCTGCCCTCCTCACTGAGAGGAAAGGCTATCTGTCCCCACTGTCCCCTCCCCACTGTCTGCTCCTCACTGTCCTCTCCCCACAGTCCCCTCTCCACTGTCCCCTCCCCGTGGTCCACCCCCCACTGTCCCCTTCTCACTGTCCCCTCCCCACGGTCCCCTCCCCACCGCCCCCTCCCCACTCTCCCCTCCCCACTGTCCCTACTCACATACCTGGCCTCCCACCCAGTCCCTCTGGCAGTCCTGCCTGACACTCACCTCTCCAGAGTCTCGGTGCCGATGGTGTCAGCCTGCGTGCAGATCTTGGCCCACATGGACACAATGATAGTCCTCTCAGTCTCGGTCAGAGACATGGCGGCAGGGTGGGCGGCTGCACTGGTGTTGGGCCTGCTCAGGACTGGCCTTGGTAGTGCTCAGCCCCCAGGGTCTCCTTATATACAGGGAGCTGGGCCCAGTCAGCCTGTGGCCATTGGTCAGGTGAGGGGAGGGGGCTGCAGGGGTGGGGTTTCTTATCACATCCAGTGACAGAGGGGCCCTCAGGGCCTGGTGCGACTGGGGGCTGGGGAAGCTATCACTTCTGTCTCCCCTTCTGCCCACCCCTGAGCCACAGCTGGAGCCCCAGGTTCTGGGAAATTGGGGCCCCGATCTGGGCATGAGAGTCCACGTAGTCAGCCCAGCCCAGACTGGCCTCAGGAGTGACTGTCCTTGACCTCCCTGTCCCTGTGATCACAGGGTGACCTGGAGCACATGGGCCCTGGCAGAGGCACAAGTCATTCCTTACTGCAGTGAAACTTCTCTGGCCCACCTTATGAGCTCCAGTTTGCAAATGGGGAAACCGAGACTCCCTAGAGAGAAAGTGGGACCCAGTGTCACAGAGTGGGAAGGGACAGACCTCTCCAACCTCCGCTGTGCAGCCCCCTCACCTGAATGAGGCTTGGTTTGGGGTTCTCCCCCAGTAGCCTTGTGGGGGACACTCTGAGCTGGGCACCTAGGCAGGAAAGTGGCTTGGGGAGGCCGGACTCTTCACAGAAGGTGAGGTCACGCGGGCCTACAGTTCTGCTCACTACGTTCTCACTGCAGCCTGGAGGAGACCCTCCTCCAGCTCTATTGATTTATTTCCTTTTATCCTCTCTGTTTATTAACTACTCCCTCCTCCATTAGACGGCCATTTCAATGTGCTGAATATATTCCTTTTAGTTAGTACGTGTGCTTGCAAAGGGTGTGATTTTATGCATGTATTTTAAATTTATATAAATTATAGGTAGATATAAAAATTTTGTTTGTTTGTTTTTGAGACGGAGTCTCGCTCTGTCTTCCAGACTTGAGTGCAGTGGCGCAATTTTGACTCACTGCAACCTCTGCCTCCTGGGTTCAAGTGATTCTCCTGCTTCTGTCTCCCGAGTATCTGGGATTACAGGCGTGCACCACCACGCCCAGTTAATTTCTGTATTTTTAGTAGAGGTAGAGCTTCACCATGTTGGCCAGGCTAGTCTCGAATTCTTGACCTTAGGTGATCTGCCTGTCTCAGCCTCCGAAAGTGCTGGGATTATAAGCGTGAACCACCACGCCCGACCCAAGCACATCTTTTTTAAACAGAGGATTTTTTAAAACAGGGGAAAAAAGGCTGGGCGTGGTGGCTTGCCATGGGGCTGCACGTGGTGGCTCCTGGTTGTGATGAGGTTGCACCACTGCACTCCAGGCTGGGTGACAGAGTGAGGTTCTGCTTCAAAAAAAAGGAATCAAAAGAGAGAACATACATCTTCACGCACTGATTCTTTTCACTTGCTGCGTCAGCAAGCGTGCCCCCATCCCTGCTGACAGGTGCGATGCAGCTCCCATGCGAATCAGTGGGTGGTTACATCTTCAGCCGGCAGGGCTCCCCTTTGTGAACAAGCTCTTGTTTTTTTTCTATTATAAACAACTCCATGAAGAATATCAGTGCTTTGGATCTTTTCCTTATGATAGACCTCTAGAAGGGGAATTACTAGAAGGAGGCTCAAGAGTATTCGTTTTTTTAGCTTTTCGAAATAAATTACTTTTCAAGACAATTATATGGGCTTATAGTTGCAAAATTAGCTGTTTGAGGCTCACTGTGGGTGCCCTTCCTGCCCTGGGGGCTGTCACGGCTGGCCTGGAGTAAGCTGGAAGTTTAGCACTACACACCATGGAGGCAGCTTTCCGACCCCATGCTGCAAAGGTGAGGGGATCCCATAGGAGACTAACACCCTTTGTTTTGAAAACTCTTCCCTGGAGGGAGTCTCCAGGCAGAGTCGGGCAGGTGGGGGTGGGAGTGAGGAGGGCATCGAAAGGACTCACAGGACCTTGGGGCCTGCAGTGTACCAGGCCTTGGGGTTGGGTGCGTGGGGCAGAGGGATGCGTGTGCTAGGATGTTAGCAACAGTAAATCAGCCTGGGTTAGAACTGGGTCAGGTGGACTCCCCTGAGTCCCCTCTTCCCAAGCAGGAGCGCCTTCGGCCCTCAGAAGTCAGGGCAGTGGGCTGCAGGGCCCTGGGCAAGAGGGGCCGGGAGATCCTGGGGGCAGGAGGTAAGGGCTGTTCCCTCAGCCCCAAGCCAGGCCCACAGCACTAAGTCTCTTCTCCCTGTAGCTGCAAGTTGTCCCGGCACCTCTCGCAGCCTGTGCCCCACAAGCCATCTTGGGCCACAGCCTATGCCCAAGCCATTGGCACCACCAGGAGATTCCTTGCACCAATAGCTTTTCACCTTTCTTTCTCCTTCTGGATAGTCTTGTGTCCTGCCTCCACCTCATGCCTGTGCTGTTATTTTCTTTTTCTTTTTTTTTTTTTGAGTCGGAGTCTCGCTCTGTTGCCCAGGCTGGAGTGCAGTGGCGCGATATCAGCTCACTGCAAGCTCCGCCTCATGGGTTCACGCCATTCTCCTGCCTCAGCCTTCCGAGTAGCTGGGACTACAGGAGCCCACCACACGCCCGGCTAGTTTTTTTTTTTTTTTTTGTATTTTTTAGTAGAGACGGGGTTTCACTGTGTTAGCCAGGATGGTCTCGATCTCCTGACCTCGTGATCCGTCCGTCTCGGCCTCCCAAAGTGCTGGGATTACAGGCTTGAGCCACCGCGCCCGGCCTGTGCTGTTATTTTCTAATAATGTGGGTGTGGAAGCTCAGCACCCATCCTGTCTACAACATGACATTGGCTTCCGTCTGTGTCCTGGTGCTCCCACTGATGGATGTGTCCATACAGACCTCTCTTCTGGACTCAGGCCCCTAGATCCAGGCGAGTATTTGATGTCCTCATCTGTGTGTCTCCAGCAAATCGTCTCTAAAATAGAGCCCTGAAATTCCCCACAAAACCTACTCCACTGCCCTTCCCTGGGCTCCCTGAATACTGCCCTTCCTTCCTGAGGCTCAGGCCGGAGAGCACAGCACCCTCGACACCCCCCTACTCACCCCTGAAACTTACAGATGGAGGAAAAGACAGACAAGGCCTCCTTTCTTCCCTCACTCTATCCCTAGCTGCTGGCCACTCCCCTGAAGCCCCTTCCCTAATACTGCCACTCCCTCAAATGTCACCAAGTTAATAGACCTGCAGTGGCCAACCCATTTAAAATCACAATCCTCCCCTCCTCTGTCTAGGCCCCTACTTGCTCTACTTTTCTTTTTCCACAGGAAAAAAAAAAATGTTTCTGTTTATAGTTCACTAGAATGTAAGCTCAAGGAGAGCTTGAGGAATTTTTTTTTTTTTTTTTTGACGGAGTCGTGCTCTGTCTCCCAGGCTGGAGTGCAGTGGCATGATCTCGACTCACTGCAACCACCACCTCCTGGGTTCAAGCGATTCTCCTGCCTCAGCTTCCCAAGTAGCTGGGATTACAGGCGCATGCTACCATGTCAGGAGTTGGAGACCAGCCTGGCCAACATGGTGAAACCCCGTCTCTACTAAAAATACAAAAATTAGCAGGGCATCGTGGCGCGCCTGTAATCCCAGCCACTCAGGAGGCTGAGGCAGGAGAACCTCTTGAACCCAGGAAGTGGAGGTTGCAGTGAACCAAGATTATGCCACCGCACTCCAAACTGGGTGACAGAGCGAGATTCCATCTCAAAAAATAAAAATAAATAAATAAGTAAATATTTTAAAGAACATCTATTTTCTTCAGTTAATAACATCAAAAAGACTGCATTGACATGGTTAAATTCGCAGGCCCCTCAGTCCTTTGGGGATGGAGTAAATGGCTGGTATCATTGCTTTCAAAAGGGTCTTGAACTTGTTGGTGCATGTGTTGATAAATGGATTTGGATCAATATTAACCTGATTGTGGTGGCTGTCCTCTGTCTATGCAGGCTAGTGTCCTTGTTGATTTTAGGAAATACACAGTATGTGGAGGATAGTTAGAGTACTGATGTTGGCATCCCCCTCTCCAAGGGCTCCGAGAGAAAGCGCAACTGGGGGCAAGAGAGAGACCAGGCCAATGTGGTAGAATATTAACAGCTGGAGATTCTGGATGAGTAGTATTCGAGAGTTTCTATATTCTTTTTTTTTTTTTTTTGAGGCGGAGTCTCGTTCTGTCGCCCGGACTGGAATGCAGTGGCCAGATCTCAGCTCACTGCAAGGTCTGCCTCCTGGGTTCACGCCATTCTCCTGCCTCAGCCTCCCGAGTAGCTGGGACTACAGGCGCCCGCCACCTCGCCCGGCTAGTTTTTTTGTATTTTTAGTAGAGACGGGGTTTCACCGCGTTAGCCAGGATGGTCTCGATCTCCTGACCTCGTGATTCGCCCTCGGCCTCCCAAAGTGCTGGGATTACAGGCTTGAGCCACCGCGCCCGGCCGAGTTTCTCTATTCTTGTAATTTTATTTAACAATTTTATTGAAATAAAATTCACTCACTTAATGTGTACATTTCAATAATTTTTTTTTTTTTTTTTTTTTGAGACAGAATCTCATTCTGTTGGCCAAGCTGGAGTTCAGTGGCACTATCTCGGCTCACTGCAACCTCTGTCTCCTAGGCTCAAGCAATTCTCCTGCCTCAGCCTCCCAAGTAGCTGGGATTACAGGCATGTGCCACCAAGTGTGGCTAATTTTTGCATTTTTAGTAGAGACAGGGTTTCACCGTGTTAGTCAGGTTAGTCTTGAACTCCTGACCTCAGGTGATCTGCCTGTCTTGGCCTCTCAAAGTGCTGGAATTACAGGCGTGAGCCACCACCCCCGGCCCATTTCAATAATGTTTTTTTGGTTCTTTCTCTAAGAAGTTTACTGAGTCACAGAGAACAGAAAATAAAAACAAAAGTCTCATTCTAATTGCTTTTTTTTTTTTTTGAGACAGAGTCTTGCACTGTTGCCCAGGCTGGAGTGCAGTGGCGCTGTCTCGGTTCACTGCAAACTCCTCCTCCCGGGTTTACGCCATTCTCCTACCTCAGCCTCTCAAGTAGCTGGGACTACAGGCGCCCGCCACCACACCCAGCTAATTTTTTTTTATTTTTTAGTAGAGGCAGGGTTTCACCATCTTAGCCAGGATGGTCTCGATTTCCTGATGTCATGATCCGCCCGCCTCAGCCTCCCAAAGTGCTGGGATTACAGGCGTGAGCCGCCGCGCCCGGCCCCATTTCCATAGTTTTTAATGTGTTCACATAATTGTGCGGCCATCACCATAATCAATTTTAGAATGTTTTCATCACAGCCCAAAAAGCCCCATGCCCACCAGCAGTCATCCTTGTTTCTCCATCTTTGTCTTATTCTTGCAGGATGCTTTTATTTTTTGATAATTTGAATATATTTCAAAATAAAAGATTATGAAATTATGATATACATGTTATTAGGAACAATAAACTACAGAGTATTAGAGTGTCTTTGTAGTTCTTTTGGTCATAACCAAGGTACTGTGTTCAGAAGTCACCTGGAACAATTCTTTTTTCTGATTATTATATCACGACATTCTTACATTGGTTCATTTATTTAAGTTGGTTTTCAATTTGGGGGCTTTTATTTTCTCTCTCTCTCTTTTTTTTTTTTTTTGAGATGGAGTCTCGCTCTGTCACCCAGGCTGGTGTGCAGTGGCGCAATCTCGGCTCATGGAAAGCTCCGCCTCCCGGGCTCATGCCATTCTCCTGCCTCAGCCTCCCGAGGAGCTAGGACTACAGGCACCCGCCACTGCGCCCAGCTAATTTTTTTGTATTTTTAGTAAAGACGAGGTTTCACCGTGGTCTCGATCTCCTGATCTCATGATCCGCCCGCCTCGGCCTCCCAAAGTGCTGGGATTACAGGCGTGAGCCACCATGCCTGGCCCTCTTTTTTTTTTTTTTTTTTTTGGTAATATAGATAAGGTCTCTCTCTGTTGCCCAGGCTGCAGTGCGGTGGTGCAATCATAGCTTACTACAGCCTGGAACTTCTGGGCTCAAGTGATACTCCCCGCCACCCATAACCCAGCCTCCCAATTAGCTGGGACTGCAGGTGCACCACCACGTCCAGCTAATTAAAAATATACATATATTTTTAGTACATATAAAGTTTTGCTATGTTGCCTAGACTGGTCTTGAGCTCCCAGGCTCAAGTGACCATCCCACCTTGGCCTCCCAAAGTGCTAAGATTCCAAGTGTGAGCCACTGCACCCAGCCACTCTTTTTGTTGTGTTTTGCTTTTTTAGAGACAGAGTACTGCTGCGTCGCTCAGGCTAGAGTGCAGTGGCACAATCATAGTTCACTGTAGCCTCCAACGTCTGGGCTCCAGGAATCCTCCAGCCTCAGCCTCCTGAGTAGCTAGCACTGCAGGTGTGAGGTAGGAGGTGGGACTCTACATGTACTCTGGAGGTCGGGCTCGGACACTGGACCAAATTGAGGACTAGCTAAAACAAGTAGGGCAGAAGCAGCTTTCCATAAGACACGCTCACCAGTGTGCCACGGGAGTTTACCATCGCCCTGGCAACACCCAGAGATTACCACCCTTTCCATGGCAGTGACTGGACCACCCAGAAGTTACCACACTCATCCTAGAAATTTGTGCATAAACTTTCCCTTAATTTGCATATAATTAAAAGTGGATAGAAAGATGAGTGCAGCAGTGCCTCTGAGCTGCTCTCCTGGGCACACTGCCTATAGGGTACCCCAGCTCTGTAAGGAGCAGTGCTCTGCTGCTGCTGTCTGCTGTGGCTTCAATATCAACAAGAGTTGCTGTTAAACACCACCAGCTTGCCGTTGAATTCCTTCCTGGGCAAAGTCAAGAACCCTCCCAGGCTAACCCCCAATTTGGAGGCTTACCTAACCTAATCATCTGCTGCCACCATGCCCAGTTAATTTTTTAATCTTTTTTTTTTTTTTTTTTTTTTTTTGAGACGGAGTCTCGCTCTGTCGCCCAGGCTGGAGTGCAGCGGCCGGATCTCACCTCACTGCAAGCTCCCGGGTTTACGCCATTCTCCTGCCTCAGCCTCCCGAGTAGCTGGGACTACAGGCGCCCGCCACCTCGCCCAGCTACTTTTTTTGTATTTTTTAGTAGAGACGGGGTTTCACCATGTTAGCCAGGATGGTCTCGATCTCCTGACCTCGTGATCCGCCCTTCTCGGCCTCCCAAAGTGCTGAGATTACAGGCCTGAGCCACCGCGCCCGGCCAATTTTTTAATCTTTTTAAGACAAGGTCCTGTTGTGTTACGTAGGCTGGCCTCCGACTCTTGGCATCAAGTGATCCTCCAGCCTTGGCCTCCCAAAGTGGTAGGATTACAGACTTGCGCCACTGGCAAAGCCACTCTTTTTATTTTAATCTTATTAATTTTGTAAATTTTTTTAAAGACAGCATCTCCCTATGTTGGCAAGGGTGGCCTTCAACTTCTGGCCTCAAGCAATCCTCTCCCCTTGTACTCCCAAAGTGCTAGGACTACAGGTATGAGCCACCATGCCCAAACTGAATTTATTTTTGATAATGAAAAATATTTACACCATTCAAAGGTCAAAACTATGTAGAGAGTCAGACTTGGAGGAGCTTCCCCTCCTTCCCCTGTCCTTCCCTGTCTTTCCACCTTCCCCTCCATCCCTACCTAACTTATTATTTGTATTCATTTCCAGTTTATCCTCCCATGGTTTGTTTTTGCAGAAGTAAGCACATGTGGGCACATACATGTCTGTGCACAAACACACATGTCCACACACAGCCTCACACATAGTTATGCATATGCTCACATACATGTGCACACACATGTTCTTGTTTGCCCTCTGTTCCACCATTGTGTACACACCACTCTAACCTCTTTCTTTTCATTATTAGAAATTATCCTCATTTTTCTTTTTCAGTCGAGTTCTCCATTGTGTGGATATCCTTGATTTTTCCAGTTAGTCCCTGATGACGGACACTTGGGTTTTCGGGTCTTTGGCAAATCAGATGCCCCAGTGGACTTGCACCCCGGGCTGGGCTCCCTCTGCCCTGGATGAGGGGTGCCCGGTGGAGGAGGGGTGCCTGCAGTCTGATCAAACTCTTGGATTTCTGCCTATCAGAGAGGTGAGACATGGATCTCACTGAGGTTTTATTTTTGTGTAGTTTAACTTGCATTTCTCTTACGAGTGAGGCTCAGCCTCTTTTCCTTTCTCATTTCTGTGAACTGTGATCTGTCTATATCACGTCTGTATCCCCCACTAGATTGTCAGCCCCACCGGGCAGGGGGCTTTCTTTACTTCAGCTGCGGTGTCCATAGCCTAGAAACATGCCTAGGCTGTCTTACGCCCAGTAAATGTTTCACTGAGGAATGGAAGAAGGAATGAGTGAACGCAGACGCCCATCACTCCCCTGTTCATCCTGATCGTTCTGAAATCAGGAAATAGTACACACTCGGGAGAAATAAAGAAGGAAGACCACGGAGGTCCCAGGGAGAGCCGGGCGGGTGGCCGGCAGCACTGTTCCCCCTACCGCAAAGGCCTAACTGCACCCCTTCTCCACCACGCCTGGGTGCCCAGTGCCCCCCGCTCCCGCCCTGGGAGCTGCACATCCCTCTGCTTCTTACAGACCCTGGAGTCGGTGCAAGGATCCCTGCGGCCCAGCAGTGGCCGGGAGACAGCCGGGGCGTCCTCCTCCCGCTCCGCCTCCCCGCGCGCCCGCCGCCCACAGACCACAGAGACCAGGTGGACGCTGCTTCGTTCGCTGGTTTATTGGCGCATTACGCGGTAAGTGGGGCTGGGGAACTTGGAGAGCAGGGGCCGCAGCCTGTCCTGGGGGTCCCGCAGGCGGCGCTCAGCGGTACTTCTCGGTCAGGACAGAGGATACGACCGATAGGAACTTGTCCCAGGCGGCGTGAGCCTCGGCCGTGAAGTCGGCGGGGAAGCGCGCGGCCAGGGTGACCAGCAGGCAGTGGGACAGGAGCTGGGGGCGGGGCCGGCTCAGTGCGGGGCGGGGCCTAACCCGGGCCCCGCCCCGCCCGGGGACACCGCCCCGCCCCGCCCAGCGGTCCCGCCCCGCCCCGCCCGCACCGCGCCCGGCTCACCTTGAAGTTCACCGGGTCCACGCGCAGGATGTAGGCGTGCAGCTCGCTCAGCTTGGTCAGGGCGGCGCCGATGTTGTCGATGTTCTTCGCTGCGTCGCCCACGGCGGCCACCACCTTGGAGCCGTGCGCGCGCAGCTGCGCGGACCCCGGGTGCAGGTCGAAGTGCGGGAAGTAGGTCTTGGTCTGCGGGTAGCTGAGGAAGAGCCTGGGACGAGGGGCGGGGGCCGTGAGCTCCCAGCAGCCCGGCCTCCCGCCCACGGCCCCGGCGCCCTGCGGCCCTCTCCGGGCACCAGGACACATCTGCGACCCCGCAGCAGGCCCCAACCCCTCCTCGCGGTGCCCGGGTGCCCAGGCAGCTGCCCCTCCCAGGCTGCCCTGTGCTAGAGGCCCCCCACCCAGGCCTCTGCAGCTCCCGGCTGGTCGCCCTGCTTCCAACGGGTTCTGTGCAGCCTGATCCCCAAGTCCCCGCCCTCCGCCTGCAGCACGCGTGGTGCCCCCAGCCCCTCCACCGTCTCCTGTGGCCACAGGACCTCCCTCCCAGCCCCAGACTGGGTTGCCCGCCACCCCTTCTGCAGGCTCATGACCTCCCAGCAGCGTTCCGGGGAAGGAAAAGCTCCCTGGACGCTCCCAGGGGATCAGACGCTGGGACTTTGATACTGGGACGGTGCCCGGATCCCAGACGCTGCGATCAGATGCTGAGACTTTAGAGACTGTAGTGCCCTGGCTGCCCTGTAAGGCCCTTCAGGTCTAGAGCAAAATTTTTCACCCTCTGCTTGTCAGAACCTGGGCCTGTGCCTGCTCAGGTCTCAGTGAGCCCAGATACCTGTGCAACTCCTAATCCTACCCTCCTTACCCTGCCCTCCTCACTGAGAGGGAAGGCTATCTGTCCCCACTGTCCCCTCCCCACTGTCCCCTCCTCACCGTCTCCTCCCCACTGCCCCCTCCCCCCGTCCCCTCCGCATCCCCTCCTCACTGTCCTCTCCCCACGGTCCCCTCCTCACTGTCCCCTCCACACCACCCCCTCTCCACTGTCCCAACTCACATACCTGGCCTCCCACCCAGTCCCTCTGGCAGTCCTGCCTCTCACCTCTCCAGAGTCTCGGTGCCGATGGTGTCAGCCTGCGTGGAGATCTTGGCCCACATGGACACAATGATAGTCCTCTCAGTCTTGGTCAGAGACATGGCGGCAGGGTGGGCGGCTGCACTGGTGTTGGGCCTGCTCAGGACTGGCCTTGGTAGTGCTCAGCCCCCAGGGTCTCCTTATATACAGGGAGCTGGGCCCAGTCAGCCTGTGGCCATTGGTCAGGTGAGGGGAGGGGGCTGCCGGGGTGGGGTTTCTTATCACATCCAGTGACAGAGGGGCCCTCGAGGCCTGGTGCGACTGGGGTTTGGGGGCTATCACTCCTGTTCCTCTCCTGTGGGCTTAGAGGGGGTGTTGGCCAGAGTCTGACCACAAAGTCTAGGAGAGATAGGGGCCCCACCCTCCCAGGAAGTCACTCCTGCATTTGCAGTCCAGTTCTGCACCGTCCTTATTCATTTCAGAATCACGACTTGGGGGAAACCACAGGAGCAGGGCCCAGTAAGCAGCCTCCTGGGAACATGCCCCATGGTCTGCTAACACTGACCTCAGTCAGCCCTGCGCAGCCACATGCCAGTCCCCTTCCCCTTTGTCTCTGGGATTCCTGGGTTTCCTCCGAGAAAGCAAGGGTTCTGTCCACCCAGCGCTGAGGGGAGATGTACTGGGTCTGTCCCCTGATAAGCAGGAGGAGGCAGCAGGTCCGGGGACAAAGGATAATTCATTTGATGTCATGTGCTAATAGGGATTGCAATATTGCTTTCCATATTAGTTATTGTAACATAATGAGGCAAACATACCTTTTAATTTTTTTTTCTTTTTTTGAGATGGAATCTCAATTTGTCGCACAGGGTGGATCACAGTGGTGCGATCTCAGCTCACTGCAACTTCTGACTGGCTGGTTCAAGTGATTCTTCTGCCTCAGCCTCCCGAGTAGCTGGGATTACAGGCACCCAGCATCATGCCTGGCTAATTTTTGTATTTTTGTAGAGACAGGGTTTCACCATGCTGGCCAGGATGGTCTTGATCTCCTGACCTCCTGATTCATCTGCCTCAGCCTCCCAAAGTGCTAGGATTACAGGTGTGAGCCACTGTGCCTGGCCAAGTTTTTTTTCTTTTTTTTAGTAGAGAAGGGGTTTCACCATCTTGGCCAGGCTAGTCTTGAACTCCTTACCTTGTGATCCACCCGCCTTGGCCTCCCAAAGTGCTGGGATTACAGGCATGAGCCACCGCACCCGGCCAACATCTTTTCAAGTATTTAGCCCATTTTTAAATTGAGTGGTTTATTCTCATACGGATGAATTTTTAGAATTCTGTGTGTCTTCTGGATGCAATCCCTTGTCAGATATGCAGTTTGCAAATGTTTTCTCCTAGTTTGTAGCTTGTTAGTTCATTCTCTTAACACTGTCTTTTTAGAGCAAAAGTTTTAATAAAGTGCAATTTATCAAAAAATTTTAAATGAATCTTTTTTTTTTTTTTTTTTTTTTGAGACGGAGTCTCGCTCTATCGCCCTGGCTGGAGTGCAGTGGCCTGATCTCAGCTCACTGCAAGCTCCGCCTCCCGGGTACATGCCATTCTCCTGCCACAGCCTCCCAAGTAGCTGGGACTACAGGTGCCTGCCACCTCGCCCGGCTAGTTTTATTTATTTATTTATTTATTTTTTAGTAGAGATGGGGTTTCACCGTGTTAGCCAGGATGGTCTCGATCTCCTGACCTCGTGATGCGCCCATCTCGGCCTCCCAAAGTGCTGCGATTACAGGCTTGAGCCACCGCGCCCGGCCGAAAATGAATCTTACTGCCATGCCTAGGAACTGCCTGTCTAACCATAGAACACAAAGATTTTCACCTATGTTTTCTTCTAAAGTTGTATAGTTTATGTTTATAGTGAGATCTACAATCTATTCTGGGATGACTTTTGCCTGAGGTCCAGGTTCTTCTGTTTGCTTGTTTGTTTTTTTGCCTATGGATGTCCAATTGTTTCAGTACTATTTTTTGAAAAGGCTATACGCTTTCTATTCAGTTGGCTTCTCGCACTTATTTGTAAAAAATGAATGGGGCATAGGCTTGTGGGTCAATTTCTGGACTCTCTGTTCTGTTCTATGTGTCTATGCTTTACCACATCCACACTGTCTTGATTACTATAGCTTTATGATGTCCTAAAATGGAATAATCTCAGAGAATGAGAGAAAAATATTTGTAAATCATATATCTGATAGGGAAGTTATCCAAATACATGCAAAATATCTTTTTTTTTTTCAGACAGAGTCTTGCTCTGTCACCCAGGCTGGAGTACAATGGCGCACTCTCGGCTCACTGCAACCTCCACCTCCTGAGTTCAAGCCATTCTCATGCCTCAGCCTCCTGAGTAGCTGGGACCACAGGTGTGCACCACCACACCCGGCTAACAGTTTTTTGTTTTTTGTTGTTTTTTTTTTTTTTGAGACAGAATTTTGCTCTTGTCGCCCAGACTGGAGTACAACGACACGATCTCAGCTCACCACAACCTCTGCCTCCTGGGCTCAAGCCATTCTCCTGCCTCAGCTTTGCGAGTAGCTGGGATTATAGGCACGCACCACCACACTCGGCTAATTTTGTATTTTTAGCAGAGTCAGGGTTTCCCCATGTTAGTCAGGCTGGTCTCGAGCCCCCGACCTCAGGTGATCCACCCTCTTTGGCCTCCCAAAGTGTTAGGATTACAGGCATGAGCCACCGCACCTGGCCACGCCCAGCTAATATATTTTTATTTTTATTTATTAATTTTTTTGCGATGGAGTCTTTCTCTGTCACCAGGCTGGAGTGCAGTGGCGTGATCTCAGCTCACTGTAACCTCTGCCTCCTGGGTTCAAGCAATTCCCCTGCCTCAGCCTCCCAAGTAGCTGGGACTACAGGCACACGCCACCACACCCGGCTAATTTTTTGTATTTTAGTAGAGATGGGGTTTCACTGTGTTGGCCAGGATGGTCTCAATCTCCTGACTCATGATCCACCAGCCTCGGCCTCCCAAAGTGCTGGGACTACAGGCATGAGCCACTGCACCCAGCCACACCTGGCTAATTTTTCTGTATTTTTAGTTGAGAGGGTGTTTTGCCACGTTGGCCAGCCTGGTCTCGAACTCCTGACCTCAAGTGATTTGCCCACCTTAGCCTCCTAAAGTGCTGGGATTACAGGTGTGAGCCACCATGCTTGGCCCCAAATATCTTACAACTCAATAATAAATAGACAAGTAATCAATTGAAAAATGGCAGCTGGGTGTGGTGGCTCATGCCTGTGATCTTAGCACTTTCAGAGGCCGAGGAGAGAGGATCAGTTGAACCCAGGAATTCAAAACCAGCCTGAGCAACATACTGAGATCCCCATCTCTTAAACAAAAAAAAAAATTGGCCGGGCGTGGTGGCTCACTCCTGTAATCCCAGCACTTTGGGAGGCGGAGGCGGACAGATCACGAGGTCAGGAAATCGAGAACATCTTGGCCAACATGGTGAAACCCCGTCTCTACTAAAAATACAAATTAGGCGAGTGTGGTGTTGTGCACCTGTAGTCCCAGCTACTAGGGAGGCTGAGGCAGGAGAATCGCTTGAACCTGGAAGACGGAGATTGCAGTGAGCTGAGATTGTGCCACTGCACTGCAGCCTGGGTGACACAGCGAAACTCCATCTCAAAAACAAAAAACAAAGAAACGAACAAAAATTAGCAAGGCATAGTGCGTGCCCATAGTCTCAGTTTCTTGGAATGCTGAGGTGGGAGCATCATTTGAGGTAAGGAGTTTGAGACTGCAGTAAGTTAGGATCTCACCCTAACTCTAGCCTGGGTGGCAGACTGAGACTCTGCCTCTAATAAATAAGTAATTTATTTATTTATTTTATTTTATTTATTTATTTTTTTTGAGACGAAGTCTCGCTCTGTCGCCCAGGCTGGAGTGCAGTGGCCGGACCTCAGCTCACTGCAAGCTCCGCCTCCCGGGTTTACGCCATTCTCCTGCCTCAGCCTCCCGAGTAGCTGGGACTACAGGCGCCCGCCACCTCACCTGGCTAGTTTTTTGGTATTTTTTAGTAGAGACGGGGTTTCACCATGTTAGCCAGGATGGTCTTGATCTCCTGACCTCGTGATCCACCCGTCTCGGCCTCCCAAAGTGCTGGGATTACAGGCGTGAGCCACCGCGCCCGGCACTTAAATAAACAATTTTAAAAAAAGAAAAATTGCAAATAATTTTAATGCACTTTTTTTTTTGTTTTTTGAGATGGAGTTTCACTCTTGTCGCCCAGGCTAGAGTGCAGTGGTGCAATCTCAGCTCACTGCAACCTCCACCTCCTGGGTTCAAGTGATTCTCCTGCCTCAGCCTCCTGAATAGCTGGGATGACAGGCGTGCATCACCACACCCGGCTAATTTTGTATTTTTAGTACAGAAGGGGTTTCTCCATGTTGCTCAGACTGGTTTTGAACTCCCAACCTCAGGAGATCGGCCTGCCTTGGCCTCCCAAAGTGCTGGGATTACAGGCATGAGTCACCGTGCCTGGCTTGGATGCACATTTCTATTAAAGAAGATATACATACATCAAGGCGGGCAGATCACTTGGGGTCAGAAGTTGGAGAACAGCCTGGCCAACGTGGCAAAAACCCATTTCTACTAAAAATACAAAGAGTAGCTGAGTGTGGTGGCGCACACCTGTAATCCCAGGTACTTGGGAGGCTGAGGCAGGAGAATCGCTTGAACCTGGGAGGCGGAGGTTGCAGTGAGCAGAGATGGTGCCACTGCCCTCCAGCCTGGGCGACAGAGCGAGACTGTCTCAAACAAAAAATATGCAAATGGCCAATAAACATGTAAAAAGATGCTCAACATCGTTAGTCACTAGGGAAATACAAATCAAAACCACTTCACATCTACTAGGGTGACTATAATTAAAAAGACACAACAAGGCTGGGCGCGGTGGCTCACGCCTGTAATCCCAGCACTTTGGGAGGCCGAGGCGGGTGGATCATCAGGTCAGGAGATGGAGACCATCCTGGCTAACACGGTGAAACCCCGTCTCTACTAAAAGTACAAAAAATTAGCCGGGCGTGGTGGCGGCGCCTGTAGTCCCAGCTACTCGGGAGGCTGAGGCAGCAGAATGGTGTGAACCCGGGAGGCGGAGCTTGCAGTGAGCCAAGTCCGTGCCACTGCACTGCAGACTGGGAGACAGAGCGAGACTCCGCCTCAAAAAAGTAAAAAAGAAACGTAAGCAGGCCAGGTGCAGTGGCTCACGCCTGTCATCGCAACACTGTGGGAGGCTGAGGCAGGTGGATTGCTTGAGGTCAGGAGTTCTAGACCAGCCTGGCCAATATGGTGAAACCCCATCTCTACTAAAAATACAAAAATTAGCCAGGCGTAGCAATGTGCACCTGTAATCCCAGCTACTCAGGGGGCTGCTAAGGCAGGAGAATCGCTTGAACCCGGGAGGCGGAGGTTGCAGTGAGCTGAGATGGAGCCACTGCACTCCAGTTTGGTGACAGAGCCAGATTACATCCCAAAAAACAAACAAAGAGACAAACAAACAAAAAACAAAAGCATATGTCTGTACAAAAGTTTGTGTGTATAATCCCAGCATTTTGAGAGGCCAAGGCAAGCATATAACCTGAGGTCAGGAGTTTGATGCCAGCCTGGCCAACATGGAGAAACCCCATCTCTACTAAAAATACAAAAATTACCTACTAAACATACAAAAATTAGCTGGGTGTGGTGGCACATGCCTGTAATCCCAGGTACTTGGGAGGCTGAGGAAGGAGAATCACTTGAACCCGGGAGGCGAAGTTTGCAGTAAGCCAAGATTGCACCACTGCCCTCCAGCCTGGCTGACAGAGCAAGACTTCATCACAAAAAAAAAAAAAAAAAAAAAAAAAAAAGTTTGATTTTTGTTAAGTGGATTAAAAAACTTACTACCTTAAAAAAAGTTTGTGGGCCGGGCGCGGTGGCTCAAGCCTGAATCCCAGCACTTTGGGAGGCCGAGGTGGGCGGATCACGAGGTCAGGAGATCGAGACCATCCTGGCTAACATGGTGAAACCCCGTCTCTGCTAAAAAAATACAAAAAACTAGCCAGGTGAGGTGGCGGGCGCCTGTAGTCCCAGCTACTCGGGAGGCTGAGGCAGGAGAATGGCGTAAACCCGGGAGGCGGAGCTTGCAGTGAGCTGAGATCCGGCCACTGCACTCCAGCCTGGGCGACAGAGCGAGACTCCGTCTCAAAAAATAAATAAATAAATAAATAAAAAGTTTGTGGCTGGGGGCGGTGGCTCAGGCCTGTAATCCCAGCACTTTGGGAGGACAAGGCGGGCAGATCACCAGAGATCGGGAGTTGGTGCTCAGCCTGGCCAACATAGTGAAACCCCGTCTCTACTAAAATACAAAAATTAAAAAGAAAAAATTAGCCGGGTGTAATGATGCATGCACTCACCTGTAACCCCAGCTACTTGGGAGGGTGAAGCAGGGGAATCACTTGGCTCACACATGTAATCCCAGCACTTTGAGAGGCCGAGGTGGGCGGATCACCTGAGATCAGGAGTTTGAGACCAGCCTGGCCAACATGGTGAAACCCTGTCTCTACTAAAAACACAAAAATTAGCCAGGTGTGGTGGCAGGAGCCTGTAATCCCAGCTACTTGGGAAGCTGAGGCAGGAGAATCTCTTGAACCCGGGAGGCAGAGGTTGCAGTGAGCTGAGATCGTGCCATTGCACTCTAGCCTGGGCAACAGAGTGAGACTCCATTTCAAAAAAAAAAAAAAATAGTTTGTATGTATATAATAACATTATTCATATTTGGCAAAAAATAATGTCCATTAACTGATGAATTGTACAGCATGAATGGGCCTTGGAAACACACTCAGGGAGAGAAGCCAGACACAAAAGGCCACATGTTGTATGATTCCACGTACATGACATGTCCAGAATGGGCAAATCCACAGACATGAGAGTAGATTGGTGGTTCTCTAGTGCTGGCGTCACGGGGGCTGTGACTGCTCGTGTATTTAACACATGGGTTTGCTTTTTGGGGAATGAAGATGTTCTAAAATTGACTATGATAATGGTTGTGTAACTGTCAATATACTAAAACCCACTGAATTGTACACTTTATTTATTTATTTATTTATTTATTTATTTATTTATTTATTTATTTGAGACGGAGTCTCGCTCTGTCACCCAGGCTGGAGTGCGGTGGCCGGATCTCAGCTCACTGCAAGCTCCGCCTCCCCGTTCCCGCCATTCTCCTGTCTCAGCCTCCCGAGTAGCTGGGACGACAGGCGCCCGCCACCTCGCCCGGCTAGTTTTTTGTATTTTTTAGTAGAGACGGGGTTTCACTGTATTAGCCAGGATGGTCTCGATCTCCTGACCTCGTGATCCGCCTGCCTCGGCCTCCCAAAGTGCTGGGATTACAGGCGTGAGCCACCGCGCCCGGCCTATTTATTTTTATTTGTCTTTTTGCGACGGAGTTTTGCTGTTGTTGCCCAGGCTGGAGTGCAGTGGCGCGATCTTGGCTCACCGCAACCTCTGTCTCCCGGGTTCAAGCGATTCTTCTGCCTCAGTCTCTCAAGTAGCTGGGATTACAGGCATGAGCCACCATGCCCGGCTAATTTTGTATTTTTAGTAGAGATGGGGTTTCTCCATGTTGGTCAGGCTGGTCTCGAACTCCCAACCTCAAGTGCTCTGCCTGCCTCAGCCTCCCAAAGTGCTGGGATTACAGGTGTGAGCCACCGCGCCCAGCCTGAATTATACACTTTAAATAGGTGAACTGTATGGTATGTGAATTTTATCTCAAAAGAGCTGTTAAAAAGTGAGGAATGTGATTTCTCATTGTTTATTCTTCCTTTTCAAAATTTCTTTGGCTATTCTAATTTCTTTCCCTTTCTGTATGAATATTAGAGTTAGCTAAAGAGTTATCTGCACAAAATCCTGCTGAAATTTTGGTGCAATCAAAGGCAAATGTTTTCTTTAAGGAGAAGTTTGTTTTGTTTTGTTTTCCCCTGTACGGAGAGCATTGACCACAGGCATTTTTTTTTTTTCTTTTCTGTTTTTTTGAGACGGAGTCTCACTCTGTTGCCCAGGCTGGAGTGCAGTGGCTGGATCTCAGCTCGCTGCAACCGCCGCTTCCCTGGTTTACACCATTCTCCTGCCTCAGCCTCCCGAGTAGCTGGGACTACAGGCACCCGCCACCTCGCCCGGCTAGTTTTTTGTATTTTTTAGTAGAGATGGGGTTTCACTGTGTTAGCCAGGATGGTCTCGATCTCCTGACCTCGTGATCCGCCCGTCTCGGCCTCCCAAAGTGCCGGGATTACAGACTTGAGCCACCGCGCCCGGCTTTTTTTCTTTTTTTTTTAAGATGGAGCCTGGCTCTGTTGCCCAGGCTGGGGTGTACTTGATGTTTTATTCTGTAAAGGCCCTCATTCTTCCATGCCTGAGATGTGAGATGGTGAGATTGTCAGGGGTTGAGGGCAGCAGCAGCCTTTGATGCCCTCTGGGCTTAGCAGATGGGAGGGGCTCTCCTACCAAGCTTCCAGGAACTGCCTTCTAGCACTGCCTGGGTCCTCCTTGCTGGTCTGTTCCTTGTGCACATTTCACAGCTGCTCCTCTTGTTGTGTGGCAGGGCTCCCCTCTCCCAGGGGTGTGCCCACCCACTCTGAGAGGGCACCCGGCTTGCTCACTGTCCTGGGAAGTGCTGCTGCTGACCACGGGAGGCCAGTGTATCCTTTCCTCATCTAGGTCTTCTTTCAGACCGAGATGAACTGGCCCTCCCTGGTCACCCTATGCTGTTGCTTGGTTCAGAAGGACACTCCTGGTTCATCTCAGCCTGGCACCTAGGGACTCCTTGGGCACATGGGCCTGTGAGGAGGGTGTGAGTCTGTGCTTGAGGTTTTGGCTCCTCGATAGGAGAGAAGGTGGCAGAGAGAGGGACAGAGACAGATGAATACACTGACAGAGAAGACACAGTGAGTGATGGAGGAGGCTGAGGGCCAGGCAGAGGGAGATACACAGAGCAGGGAAGGCAAGTCCAGAGGCCAACCACATGGGGCATTTGGGTCGTGAAGGGCTCTCAGTGCCTGGGAGAATCCCTCCAGCTGCAGTGGGAGGACCTGTGACCAGAAAGCACTGCAGGGCTGCTCCGCTCCCTAACGGAGGAGGGAAGTAGAGTCCTGTTTCCAGGGTGGGTGCCGCCCATGCGGGGGGACGGTCCTTAGCTACTTTCAGGCCTCAGGGCCTCCTCGTTTCCTCCTGGAACCACCTGCCCTTGCCATGTTTGGCCCCCACAAGGAGAGGAATTGAGTCTGAAACTTCCAAACCCTGCAAAGCGTCATTATGGGCAGGAGCTCTTTTCTATTTTTCCATTGTGAAATGTAGCACAAGATGTAGATTATAGTTTAATGAATTATTAGAAAGCAGATGGCACCCCGATCCTCCCCAAAGGTAACTCTACCTGACTTCTTGCTTTTCAGTAATTTTTTTTTTTTTTTTTTTGAGATGGAGTCTCGCTGTCTCCCAGGCTGAAGTGCAGTGGTGCCATCTCGGCTCATGGCAAGCTCCACCTTCTGGGTTCACAACATTCTCCTCCCTCAGCCTCCGGAGGAGCTGGGACTTAATTTTTTTGTATTTTTAGTACAGATGGGGTTTCACCGTGTTAGCCAGGATGGTCTCGATCTCCTGACCTCGTGATCCACCCGCCTCGACCTCCCAAAGTGTTGGGATTACAGGCGTGAGCCACCGCGTCCGGCCACTTTTCAGTAAGTTTTTAACTACTCAGATATGCATATGCAAGCACTTTGGTTGTTTTTGCCTCTTTTGACCTTCATAGAAATGAACCAATATGGAATGCTCTCATTTGTGTCTGTCTGGCTTTTGTTTGTTTGTTTTGAGACACGGTCTTGCTCTATTGCCCAGGCTGGAGTGCAGTGGTACGATCATAGCTTATTGCAGCCTCGACCTCCCAGGCTTAAATTAGCCTCCTGCCTCAGCCTTCCAAGTAGCTGGGATCACAGGCACATGCCACCATGCCCAGCTAATTTTTTTTTTTTTTTTGTAGAGGTGTGGTTTCACCATGTTGCTCGGTTTGTCCTGAACCCCTGGGCTCAAGTGATCCTTCTGCCTTTGTCTCTCAAAGTGCTTGGATTACAGGTATGAGCCACTTTATGCAATCTGTTGGTTATTTATTTATTTATTTATTTTAGAGACGGAGTCTCACTCTGTCACCCAGGCTGGAGTGCAGTGGCGCCATCTTGGCTCACTGCAACCTCTGCCTCCCAGGTTCAAGTGATTCTCCTGCCTCAGCCTCCCGAGTAGTTGGTATGACAGGCGTGCACCACCACACCTGGCTAATTTTTGTATTTTTTAATAGAGATGGGGTTTCACCATGTTGACCTGGCTGGTCCTGAACTCCTGACCTCAAATGATCCGCCCGCCTCAGTCTCCGTAAGTGCTAGGATTATAGGTGTGAGCCACCGAGCCTGGCCTTTAAAAAAATATTTTTAACCCAACTGTCTGCACACTGAATGTTTGTAGCTTCTTTCACTCTCTCATGTCTATCAGATTTACCAGCCATGTTTTATGTGTGTTCATTTTCATTGCTGTATCTATTAATATTTCCTTGTAGCAATATACTACAATTTATTCATTGTACTGGGGCTGGAACTTTGCATTATTTAGTTCTTGGCTATTATGAATAATGCTGCAATAAATATTCCTTTACATGTCACCTGGTACCCACACGCCTGAAATTCTGTTTTGTACACACATACCTAGGAGTAAAGTTGCTGGGTCATAGGGCATGTATATTTTCAACTTTAGTAAATAATGCCAAACTGTTTTTCAGAGTTAACCAGCTTATGTTTTCCGTAGTGGTGTGCAAGCATTCTCCTTGCTCCAAATCCTTCTAAACACTTGATATAGTTGATGCAGTACTCCATTTTTTGTTGCTTATAATAGAATACCTGAGACTGTGGAATTTATTTTAAAAGGAATTTATTTCCTGCAGTTATGGAGGCTGAGAAGTTCCAAGCCCAGTGGGGACTCTGTGCAGAGTCCCAAAGTGGCACAGAGTATTAATCGCAGGTTGTGGGGGTTGAGCATGCTTGTGCGCCACCTCAGGTCTCTCTTCTTCTTCTTTTTTTTTTTTTTTTGAGATGGAGTCTCGCTCTGTCACCCAGGCTGGAGTGCAGTGGTGCGATCTCAGCTCACTGCAAGCTCTGACTCCTGGGTTCCCACCATTCTCCTGCCTCAGCCTCCCGAGTAGCTGAGACTACAGGTTCCCACCACCATGCCCAGCTAATTTTTTGTATTTTTAGTAGGGACAGGGCTTCACTGTGTAACCAGGATGGTCTCGATTTCCCGACCTCGTGATCCACCCTTCTTGGCCTCCCAAAGTGCTGGGTTACAGGCGTGAGCCACCGCGCCCGGCCAGGTCTCTCTTCTTATAAAGCCACCAGCCCCACTCCCATGACAACTCATTAATCCATTCCTACGGGGAGGACCCTCATGATCCAACCTCCTTACCCAAAAGACCCCACCTCTCAGCGCTGCCACATGGTGATTAAGTTTCAGCAAGAGTTTTAGATGAGATAAACATTCTGACCATAGCTGTCCAACTCCTGGTCTTCTTAAATTTTAGCCTTTTTTAGGCTGGGCCTGGTGGCTTATGCCTGTAATCTCAGCACTTTGGGAGGCCGAGGCGGGCAGATCATGAGGTCAGGAGTTCGAGAGTAGCCTTCCCGACGTGGTGAAGCCCCGTCTCTACTTAAAAATGCAAAATTAGCTGGGTGTGGTGGTGCACGCCTGTAATCCCAGCTACTCGGGAGGCTGAGGCAGGAGAATTGCTTGAACCCACGAGGCGGAAGTTGCAGTGAGCTAAGATCGTGCCATTGTACTCCAGCCTGGGCAACAGAGTGAGACTTCATCTCAAAAAAAAAAAAAAAAAAAAAAAATTAGCCTTTTGATGGGTGTGTAATTTTTGGTGAGTGTTAGCGGTTTCTCTTGTGGTCTTAGTTTACATTTTCCTGATAACTAGTGAGGTTGAGCCCATGTTTACTGGCCATTTTGGTTTCCTCGTTATTAAAGTATTTTAGTCACGGCAACTTTCCCACTGTGTTGCCAGTCACTGATTTGCAGAAATTTCAAAAATATTCTGGATATAATTCCTTTGTCACTTTTATGTGTTAGATCTCCCCCAACTCTGTATCTTAATGATATTTTAGTTAAACAAAAGTTTGTAATTTTAATGCAGTCAAACTAGTGACTTTAAAAATCCAGTTAAAAAATGTTATTCCCTTCCATTCCCAATAGCCAAAAAGGTGGAAACAACACAGATGTCCATCACTGGATGAACAGAGAAGCAAAGGGTGGTACTTCCACACCGTGAGGTATTACTCAGCCATGGAAACGAGGTTCTGGCCCAGGCTACCACATGCACGAGCCTCGAGCCATTACAGCAAGTTAAAGAACTCACACACAAGAGGCTGCGTGCTGCACGAAGTGGTGGGGCTTAGATAAGCCATTTTTAGGAAATGTCCAGAATGGGCAAATCCTGGCAGAAAGTAGATTAGTGGTTGTTAGGGCCGGGGTGGAGAAAGGCAGGGAGGGACTCCTCAGTGAGGAGGGCATTTCCGGCTGGGGCGATGAAAATTCTGGAATTAGGGAGAGGTGGTTGTTGCACAACACTCTGAATGTGCTAAATGCTACTGAATTGTTCTCCCTAAAATGGTTATCTTTATGTTATGCAAATTTTCTCTCAAAGTGAAGAGAGTCTTTTAGACCACATTTCTTTTTTTTTTTTTTTTTTTTGACAGGGTCTCACTCTCTCACCCAGATTGGAGTGCAGTGGCTCCATCTTGGCTCACCACAACCTTCTGCCTCCCAGGCTCAAGCAATTCTCCTACCTCAGCCTCCCGAGTAGCTGGGATTACAGGTACATGCCACTACCACCCAGCTAAGTTTTTTTTTTTTTTTTTGAGATGGAGTCTCACTCTGTCTCACAGGCTGGAGTGCAATGGCATAATCTCAGCTCACTGTAACCTCTGCCTCCCAGGTTCAAGCAATTCTCCTGCCTCAGCCTCCCAAGCAGCTGGGATTACAGGTGCGTGCCACCACACCCAGCTAATTTTTTGAATCTTTTTTTTTTTTTTGAGACTGAGTTTCGCTCTGTCACCCAGGCTGGAGTACAGTGGCTGGATCTCAGCTCACTGCAAGCTCCGCCTCCCAGGTTCACGCCATTCTCCTGGCTCAGCCTCTCGAGTAGCTGGGACTACAGGCGCCCGCCACCACGCCTGGCTAGTTTTTTGTATTTTTTAGTAGAGACGGGGTTTCACCATGTTAGCCAGGATGGTCTCGATCTCCTGACCTCGTGATCCACCCATCTTGGCCTCCCAAAGTGCTGGGATTACAGGCTTGAGCCATCGCGCCTGGCCGATTTTTTGAATCTTTAGTATAGACAGGGTTTCCCCATGTTGGTCAGACTGGTCTTGAACTCCTGACCTTGTGATCTGCCCGCCTCAGCTTTCCAAGGTGCTGAGATTACAGGCATGAGCCACAGCGCCTGGCCACTAGACCACATTTCTAAAAGCTTTACCATGTTGTCTTTTGCATTTGGCAACAGTCCACCTGGGATTGACTGTGTTGAAGGGAGTCCATGTCTGCTTGGCTGAGATTTGTTGAGCACTTTCTAAGTTCTGCACATGGCACCAACACTCTTCATTCTGGGTACTTGACCCTCACAACCACCCTGTGAGGGAGGGTTTATTTTATTATCGTTAGTTGGGTTTTGTTTTGTTTTGTTTTGCTTTGTGACAGATCTTCTTATTCTGTCCTCCAGGCTAGAGTGCAGTGTGACAGTCTCAGCTCAGTGCAGGTTCAACTCCCCAAGCTCAGGTGATCCTCCCACCTCAGCCTCCTGAGTAGCTGGGACTACAGGCACGCACCACTAAGCCTGGGTAATATTTGTATTTTTAGTAGAGACGGGGTTTTGCCATGTTGCCCAGGCTGGCCTCAAACTCCTGAGCTCAAGTTTGAGGCCAGCCCGCCTCGGCCGATCCATCCACTTCGGCCTCCTAAAGTGCTTGGGATTACAGGCATGAGCCACTGCACCTGGCCGTCATTACACTGGAAAGATAAGGAAACGGCGGCTCCAGGAGGTTATGAAACATGTCTGAGGCTTCCATGGGGCAGAAAACAAGCCCTGATGGTTTGTGTGGGCTGAGAGGCCGGCTGGGACTGGGACTTGTCTCTTCCTGTCCCTGGGTCTTGGTTTGAGCCCGAGCCTGTGCAGTGAGTATAGGATGCTGGTGTCCACTGGTTTCTGGCCTGAATTCCAAGTTTCAGGCATGTTCTGTGCCTGAGCAGCTGAGGCTGAGCTCAGAGGGTGTCTGGCCATTGACAAGCAATTGGACACTCAGTAGAATGCTGGATTGGGCATCTGCAAACCCACCCATGACAGCAGAACCTCAGTGACCCTGAACAGGCTGATTTGCCTTGTAAGTCCTAGTTTCACTGTTTTAACCTCTATGATGGGGATTAGACTAGCCCCCACCTCAGTGTTGGGAAGGCGCTCAGCAACTTGCAGCATGAATTGTAAATTATTTTTATTACTACTGTGTGTGAGTGGTTCTCCCTGGTGGGGTACTAACACTCAGCTGAGAAGGTGGAGGTGGCCAGGCAAGTCCCAGATAGAGTCCGTGAACTCCACCCGGCCTTCCTGCAGATGGTGGTGTCCCTATGAGGCCCAGACCAAGTGGCAGGACTGATAAGGCCTCCTGTCCTGCCAAGGGCAGGCCCAGGCTGGGAAGAAGGGTCAGGGGTTTCAGTTTCCAAAAATCTACTTACCTTCAAAAAAGCAGGTTATGAAACAGTTATTTAAAGGTAAAATGAGGACGATTTAGAGGTGTGGGGTCTTAGCAGAGAAGAGACTGAGGATGTCCCCTGTAGCAAGTGGAGATTGGCCCTTGCACTTCATTGTCCAGGAGACACTGGGAGAACTTAGAGCTGGGACTCACTCAGGGACCATCTGCTCTGAACCCTGTTACTGGTGGGGAAACTGAGGTCCAAAGTAAGGCCCACTGACCCTCAGGCCAGGGTGTGGCAATGATGTCTCATTTCTAACAGCCGATGAGGTGCAAACATGGACATGAGGGTGGCACTGGGATCCAGAGTGCTGCTGCGAGGCCAGGGACACACCCAGGACCTCTGTGGGCTGGGGTCATAGTGAGCCCCCTGCGCTTTCACCAGTTCGACTGCTCATTATTATTGACTATAGTCAAAAGAATGAACAATGAGTGGCAGGAGGCCAACTCTGAGAGGGTAACTGGGGAACAGTGAGATCCTTTGAGTCCAGAGATGGCCAGTCTGGAGCCCCAAGGTTCTGCCCATTAGGGCAGCAGCATGATTAGGTCAGAAGAGGGAGGCCTGAGTCACAGTCCTGCTCCATTCGTATGGTCGGTCGCACACAGATGCCCAGTGTCCCTGTGAGGAGTCCTCCATGACCACCACCGGCCACTGCCCCGGGTTCCCCCACCCCCACCTGTCCCATCTCACCCTTCCAGCCTGGAGCCCTGCTCCTGCATTCTCATTTCCATCCCAGAGGCACTCCTGGGAAGTGTGGGAGAACTCACAAACCCTTTGATTATACATGAAATCAAAACACACACAACTGGGATAAAGACTTGCACAATCTGTAACAGAGGTTATCTATTCCTTGGAAAGAACACAGCCAAACCATCCAAGAACAGACAACCTGTAAAGAAAATAAGAAAAGCAATTCTCTGCAAATAATCAAGTGATGCAGCTCACTCTCCCAATCAAAGAAATGCAACCTAGAACAAGACGCCATTTTCCTTTCTGGGAATTTCAGAAAAAAAAAAAAAAAAGTTATGCAGTCCGGGCTTGGTGGCTTACGCCTGTAATCCCAGCACTTAGAGAGGCCGAGGCGGCTGGATCACAAGGTCAGGAGATCAAGACCATCCTGACTAACATGGTGAAACCCCGTCTCTACTTAAAATACAAAAAATTAGCTGTGTGTGGTGGTGGGCGGCTGAGGCAGGAGAATCACTTGAACCCGGGAGGCAGAGCTTGCAGTGAGCTGAGATCCTGCCACTGCCCTCCAGCCTGGGTGACAGAGCGAGACTCTATCTCAAAAAAACAAAACAAAAAAATAGCCGGGCGAAGTGGCCGGCGCCTGTAGTCCCAGCTACTCGGGAGGCTGAGGCAGGAGAATGGCGTGAACCCGGGAGGCGGAGCTTGCAGTGAGCTGAGATCCGGCCACTGCACTCCAGCCTGGGCGACAGAGCGAGACTCCGTCTCAAAAAAAAAAAAAAAAAAAAAGTTATGCAGCCCTGTGCAAGAACACACACCTGTGGTAGTGCTGAGCCATTTCAAACACACATACCCTTCACCCTGGTGAGGCCAACCCAAAAATCTGTTCTGCAAAATACACATTAGTGTCAGTGTTGGTGCAAGAGGGTTACTTGCAACAGTGAAAACGCGCACCCCTCAGTCTAGTGGTTAGGTTCTGGTGCCTTTGATGTGCTTGGGAAAGTTCTGGAAGCAGCCAAAGAAGACCATTAACTTTAGTCACCTCCTGGAGAAGCCTGGGATAGGGTGGGTGGGGTGATTTTTTAAAGAACCACTTTATTGAGATATAATTTACCATACCATACCAATTTGCATACCATAAAGCTTAACCACTTAAAGTGTACACTTCCATGTCTTTTAGTGTATTCACATTCACAGAGCTGTGTGACCATTACCACAGTCAACGTTCCCCTTCAAAAAAACCCATATCTATTAACAATAGCTCCATATTTCCCCTGATCCCCCGGCAGCCCTAGGCAGCCACTCATCTTTCTGTCTCTATGGATTCGCCTCTTCTGGGCATCTTATATAAATGGAATCATATATTACCGTGTCTTCAAGATGAATTCATGTGCCGCACTTCATTCCTTTTTTACGGCTGAATGGTATTCCCTTAAACGAACTATACCATACTCACCCATTCATCAGTTGATATACCCTCGGAACACTTCCACTTTGGGCTATTGTGAATAATATTACTAAGAACACACATGTTTTTGTGTGGACATATGCTTTCATTTCTCTTGGCTCTATATCTAAAAGGGGGATTTGCTGAGTGTCATGTTAACTCTAACCTTTCAGGAACTGCCGGCCTGTTTTCCACAGCAAGTGTAGCCTCCTACATTCCCACCAACAGGAGAGAGATTCCTGTTTCTCCACACCCCTGCTGACACTTATTTTGTCTTTTTGATTATAGCCATCATAGGACATGTGATGTTGCATCTATTTGTAGTTTTGATTTGCATCTCCCTAATGCCTAATAATGCTGAGCATTTTTAATTTCTATTTTTTGTAGAGACAGGGTCTGGCGCTTTTGCCCAGGCTGGTCTGGAGCTCCCGGCCTCTCAGCGCTAGGGTCACAGGCACGAGCCTCCACCGTGAGCTGAGCATCTTCTGGTGCTTATTGGCCCTTTGCATAATGCACTGGAAAAAATTCATATCCTTTGTGCATTTTTCAATTGATTGTCTTTTGATTGTTGAGTTGTAATTTTCCTACATTCTAGATACAATTCCCTTATCAGATATGTGACTTACAAATATTTTCTCCTGTTCTGTGGGTGGACTTTTAATTTTCTTGGTGGTGTCCTTTA
Source organism: Trachypithecus francoisi (assembly GCF_009764315.1). NCBI lineage: Eukaryota > Metazoa > Chordata > Mammalia > Primates > Cercopithecidae > Trachypithecus > Trachypithecus francoisi. Next base: position 114,947,703 of record NW_022681460.1, read on the forward strand.
AAGCACACAAGTTTTTGTTTTGTTTTGAGATGGAGTCTTGCACTGTCACCAGGCGGGAGTTCAATGGCATGATCTCGGCTCACTGCAACCTCCACCTCCTGGGTTCAAGCGATTTTCCTGCCTCAGCCTCTGGGATTACAAGAACGCGCCACCACGCCTGGCTAATTTTTGTGTTTTTAGTAGAGAGACGAGGTGTCACCATGTTGACCAGGCTGGTCTAGATCTCCTGATCTCCTGATCCACCCACTTCGGCCTCCCAAAGTGCTGGGATTTCAGGCGTCAGCCACCGTGTCCGGCCACATGAAAGTTTTTAATCTGGTGAAGTTTAATTTATTTTTCTGTAGTCCCTCCTGCCTTTAGGGTCACTGCCTCATCCAAGGTCTCGAAGATCTCCTGTTGGCTTCCAAGTGTTTGCTTTTTTTTTTTTTTGAGACAGAGTCTCGCTCTGTCGCCCAGGCTGTAGTGCAGTGGCGCAATCTCGGCTCACTGCAAGCTCCACCTCCCGGGTTCGAGCGATTTTCCTGTCGCAGCCTCCCCGAGTATCTGGGATTACAGGCACGCACCACTACGCCCAGCTAATTTTTTTTTATTTTTTTATTTTTAGTAGAGACAGTGTTTCACCATCTTAGCCAGGATGGTCTCGATCTCCTGACCTCGTGATCCATCCGTCTCGGCCTCCCAAAGTGCTGGGATTGCAGGCTCCTCCCTCCCTCCCTCCCCTCCTTCCCTCCCTCCCTCCCTCCCCTCCTTCCCTCCTCCCTTCCTCCCTTCCTCCCTTCCTCCCTTCCTCTCTTCCTTCCCTCCCTCCCTCCCTCCCCTCCTTCCCTCCTCCCTTCCTCCCTTCCTCCCTCCCTCCCCTCCTTCCCTCCCTCCCTCCCCTCCTTCCCTCCTCCCTTCCTCCCTTCCTTCCTTCCTCTTGATTCGGAGTCTCGTCGCTCTGCCGCCCAGGCTGGAGTGCAATGACGCGATCTTGGCTCACTGCAACCTCCGCGTCCCGGGTTCTAAGCGATTCTCCTCCCTCAGTCTCCCAAGTAACTGGGGTTACGGGCGCCTGCCACCACGGCCGGCTAATTTTTTGTAGTTTTTAGTCGAGACGGGGTTTCACTATGTTGGGCAACTGCTGACCTCGTGTTTCCCCCTCCTCGGCCTCCCAAAGTGCTGGGATTACAGGCGTGAGCCACCGCGCCCGGCCCGTGTTTGGCAGTTTTACCACTTCATTTAAGTCTGTGAGCCACTGAAGTGATTTTTAACTTTTTCCTTTTATCTTTTTATACTTTATATTTCCAAGTTTGAATTTTCTCTCCAAAGCAAGTGTTATTTTTAAAATGAAGAAACCAACATCAAGAGGGATGCTGACTCGACCCCGCGCCTTTCCCATCCGCACCTTGACCCCAAGTGAGACTCGGAAGGCTCCAGACAGCACCGGGGCGGCTCGGTGGCTTCCAGAAGGCCCTGCGCCTGCGCATTCCGCTGCCTGCGCCTGCGCCTGCGCCGTTTCCCCGGCTGTCGCCTCAGCACCTCCTCCGGGCGGTGTCGCCGAACTCTCGCGAGCCCGGAGGGTGGCACGTGGGTTGATGATTGTCGCGCTGCTCCCTCCGCCTCCGGCCCGGCCTCCTGAGGACCCCTCCGCCTCCACGCCTGCTCTCCTCTGGCCCCCTCCGTCTCCGCCTCCGCCCTCCTCAGGCCCCCTCCTCCCCCGGCGCGGTCCTCCTCAGGCCCCCTCCGTCTCCGCCTCCGCCCTCCTCAGGCCCCCTCCTCCCCCGGCGCGGTCCTCCTCAGGCCCCCTCCTCCCCCGGCTCCGTCCTCCTCAGGCCCCCTCCTCCCCCGGCGCGGTCCTCCTCAGGCCCCCTCCTCCCCCGGCGCGGTCCTCCTCAGCCCCCTCCTCCCCCGGCGCGGTCCTCCTCAGGCCCCCTCCTCCCCCGGCTCCGTCCTCCTCAGGCCCCCTCCTCCCCCGGAGCCGTCCTCCTCAGGCCCCCTCCTCCCCCGGCGCGTCCTCCTCAGGCCCCCTCCGTCTCCGCCTCCGCCCTCCTCAGGCCCCCTCCTCCCCCGGCTCCGTCCTCCTCAGGCCCCCTCCTCCCCCGGCCTCGGCCCCACGGCGGGATGCGGGACAACACCAGCCCCATCAGCGTGATTCTGGTGAGCTCGGGGAGCAGGGGCAATAAGCTGCTGTTCAGGTACCCCTTCCAGAGAAGCCAGGAGCACCCGGCGTCCCAGACAAGTAAGTGAGCGCTGGGCGGGGGCCTGGCGCTCGGGGGGCCGCCTCCTTCCCGGGCCGCCTCGCGGAGCTTAGCTTTTGCTGGGCATTCGAGACCTGCTCGTTGTAGAGTATTTGAAAAGTAGAGAAAGGAAACAAAAAATTTAACAATTAAAATCATGCATTGTTCACCACACCAAAGCAACTACTGCTGACATTTCATCAGTCTCCAGCCTTTAAAAAATAAAGTGAAATAAAATGAGTTTTGGATGTATTCATCTTGAGAAAATACAAAATTACGCAAACAAGGCCAGTCGCTGTGGCCCACACCTGTAATCCCAGCACTTTGGGAGGCCGAGGTGGGCGGATCACCTGAGGTCAGGAGTTCGAGACCAGCCTGGCCAACATGGTTGAAACCCCGTCTCTACTAAAAAAAAAAAAAAACCCCAAAAATTAGCCGGGCGTGGTGGTGCGTGCCCATAATCCCAGCTACTCGTGAGACTGAGGCAGGAGAATCGCTTGAACCCGAGAAGCGGAGGTTTCAGTGAACCGAGATTACAGCACTGCACTCCAGTCTGGGTGACAGAGCGAGACTCCGTCTCAAAAAAAAAAAAAAAAAGGTTATGCGACCATCTGAAGTTGTCTTTGACACCCCCAGTTCCAGCCAACACAAGGATCACCCATGGCCGTGTTGGGAATTGTCTGCCCTGTGCATAGATGCAGATCTGTCCACAGAAAAAGAGAACATTGCGTGAGGTTTTTCATTGCACGAATTGTTCTGTGGTTGGCTGCCTTTGCAAGCAGGGATCAACCTCACCCTTAACTGCAGGCTGCTGCCTTCCCCGGTGGACGGCATGTAGATTACTTTTGATTTTTCTTCATCATGAGTGTTCAGTTTTTGTTTTTATTTTATTTCTTGAGACGGAGTCTCGCTCTGTCACCCAGGCTGGAGTTCAGTGGCGCGATCTCGGCTCACTGCAACCTCCACCTCCCAGGTTCAAGCAATTCTCCTGCCTCAGTCTCCCAAGTAGTTGGGACTACAGGCGCACGCCACCATGCCTTGCTTTTTTTTTTTTTGTAGAGACAGGGTTTTGCCATGTTGGCCAGCCTGATCTGGAACTCCTGGCCTCAAGTGATCCACCTGCCTCGGCCTCCCAAAGTGCTGGAATTACAGGCGTGAACCACCGCACCCGGACTGTTCAGTTTTTATTTTATGTTTTGTTTTAAAATTACTTTTTTTTTTTTTTTTTGAGACGGAGTCTCGCTCTGTCGCCCAGGCTGGAGTGCAGTGGCCGCATCTCAGCTCACTGCAAGCTCTGCCTCCCGGGTTTATGGCATTCTCCTGCCTCAGTCTCCCAAGTAGCTGGGACTACAGGCGCCCGCCACCTTGCCTGGCTAGGTTTTTGTATTTTTTAGTAGAGACGGGGTTTCACTGTGTTAGCCAGGATGGTCTCGATCTCCTGACCTCGTGATCCACCTGCCTCGGCCTCCCAAAGTGCTGGGATTACAGGCTTGAGCCACTGTGCCCGGCCTAAAATTACTTTTAAACTTGTGATATGGCAGAAAGTTTTAAAGATACAAAGGAGTTTAGATTATGAAAGTTCTTTCCTACCATTGGCCCCCAGTTTCCATCATAGGGGTAACTAGTGTTACCATTTTTCTGTGTCTTTCCAGGACCTTCTGTGTTAATACAGGCGTATGCATTTCTTTTTTATTTTCATTTTTTGAGACGAGTCTCGCACTCTCGCCAGGCTGGAGTGCAGTGGCGTGATCTCGGCTCACCACAACCTCCAACCCCCTGGTTCGAGCGATTCTCCTGCCTCAACCTCCCGAGTTGCTGGAATTACAGGCATGCGCCACCATGCCCAGCTGATTTTTTTTTGTATTTTTAGTAGAGATGGGGTTTCACCATGTTGGCCAGGCTGGTCTCGATCTCCTGACCTCGTAATCCGGCTGCCTTGGCCTCCCAAAGTGCTGAGATTACAGGCGTGAGCCACTGCGCCCAGCCTGCACTTGTGTTTTTTTAAAACTAAGCACAAGCAAAGGCATGCACACCATACACACTGTTCTGCCCGTTTTCATTTTCACTTCATGTCTGCATCTTTGATGTAGAATCAGAACCTGTCCAGCATCCTTGTCCTTTTTACCAGCCACAGTGAATTCCATTAGATAAACATATTGTGATTTGTTTATCTCGCCCTCTTCGTTGATGGAAGTAAACTTGTTTTCAGTCTTTTGCTAATACGAAAAGTGCAAACGTCCTTTCCATGTATTGTCATTTTGCAGAATTCTTGTAATTTTTTTTTTTTTTTAAATGGAGTCCCACTCCGTCGCCCAGGCTGGAGTGCAGTGTGGCGCCCTCTTGGCTCACTGCAAGCTCTGCCTCTGGGTTCACGCCATTCTGCTGCCTCAGCCTCCCTAGTAGCTGGGACTACAGGTGCCTGCCACCACGCCCAGCTAATTTTTTTTTATTTTTATTTTTAGTAAAGACGGGGTTTCACAGTGTTATCCAGGATGGTCTCAATCCCCTGACTTCGTGATCCGCCCACCTCGGCCTCCCAAAGTGAGAATTCTTGTAATGTTAAATCCCTGAAGTAGCATGGTTGGGCCTAAGGGATAAGGAGCATATTTATTTTTAATAGGTTAGATTTTTCAATCTTTGTTAATCTGGTAGGTGAAAAATTGTATCTGGTAGTAATTTTAATGTTTATTTGGCTTTCAATTGAGATAGAAAGCATGTTTTCCTGTTTTTGGAGCCATTTGGATTTCCTTTTCAGTGACTTATTTATAACCTTTGCCTAATGTTCTCTTGGGTTGTTTGATTTTTTTTCCTTATAGATTTGAAGGAGTTCTTTGTATATTTAATGTAAATATAGGTCGTGTGACAAAGCTATAGTTACCCTGTTTGCTTCTGTGTAGTTCTTGCCAGAGTTTTTATTTTTCTGAAGTTTTAGTCTAATCTCTTGTGATTTCTTAGTTTTGTTTTAAATAGAAAGACGTTCTGCTCTCCAAAATTGTTTTATTTTATTTTTTGAGGCGGAGTCTTCCTCTCGTGCCCAGGCTGGAGTGCAGTGGCCCAATCTCGGCTCACTGCAAGCTCCGCCTCCCGAGTTCACACCATTCTCCTGCCTTAGTCTGTAGTAGCTGGGACTACAGGCACCTGCCACCACACCCAGCTAATTTTTCGTACTTTTAATAGAGACGGGGGTTTCACTGTGTCAGCCAGGATGGTCTCGATCTCCTGACCTGGTGATCCACCCGCCTTGGCCTCTGAAAGTGCTGGGATTATAGGCGTGAGCCACAGTGCCTGGCTCTGCTCTCTAAAAGTATTAGCAACAACAATAAAAAACTCCCTTATTTTCCTCCAGACTATGTCTTTTTTTTTTTTTTTTTTTTTTGAGACAGAGTCTCTGTCGCCCAGGCTGAAGTGCAATGGCGTGATCTCGACTCTCTGCAACCTCCACTTCCCGGGTTCAAGCGATTTTCCTGCCTCAGCCTCCTGAGTAGCTGGGTCTACAGGTGCGTGCCACAACACCCGGCTAATTTTTGTATTTTTAGTGGAGACAGGGTTTCACCATATCGGCCAGGCTGGTCTTGAACTCCTTACCTCGTGATCTGCCTGCCTCGGCCTCCCAAAATATGTCTGGTTTTTTTTTTTTTTTTTGAGACGGAGTCTCGCTCTGTCACCTAGGCTGGAGTACAGTGGCTGGATCTCAGCTCACTGCCAGCTCCGCCTCCCGGGTTTACACCATTCTCCTGCCTCAGCCTCCAGAGTAGCTGGGATTACAGGCGCCCGCCACCTTGCCTGGCTAGTTTTTTGTATTTTCAGTAGAGACGGGGTTTCACTGTGTTAGCCAGGATGGTCTCGATCTCCCGACCTCGTGATCCGCCCATCTCGGCCTCCCAAAGTGCTGGGATTACAGGCTTGAGCCACCGTGCCCGGCCAGTATGTCTGGTTTTTATTTTTTTATTTTATTTTATTTATTTTATTTTTTTTTATTTATTTATTTTTTTTTTGAGACGGAGTCTCACTCTGTTGCCCAGGCTGGAGTGCAGTGGCCGGATCTCAGCTCACTGCAAGCTCCGCCTCCCGGGTTCACGCCATTCTCCTGCCTCAGCCTCCCGAGTAGCTGGGACTATAGGCGCCCGCTACCTCACCCGGCTAGTTTTTTGTATTTTTTAGTAGAGACGGGGTTTCACCGTGTTAGCCAGGATGGTCTCGATCTCCTGACCTCGTGATCCACCCGTCTCAGCCTCCCAAAGTGCTGGGATTACAGGCTTGAGCCACCACGCCCGGCTTGTCTGGTTTTTAAATGTGTTTGTCTTGGCATAAGGTGAAGGCTCACCCTAAGAACTGATATTTTCTGGACACTTGGGAAGAGTTGTGGATGAACTGCTTGGTTGCCTTTGGAACCCTGTGGAACAGGAGTTATAACAGGCCACAGCATGGCCAAATGGTGATTGATTGGGCCAACATAATTTACTTTTCCATATGGCTATCTGGTTCCAACATAATTTTATTGAATAATTCACCTTACTTCTACTAATTAATTTTTCTGTCTTTATCATGTGCTAAATTCTCATGTTTGCTTAGATCTATTTTTTGATCTTTGTTTTTTTAAATTTTTAAATTTTATTTATTTATTTATTTATTTTGAGACAGAGTCTCGCTCTGTCGCCCAGGCTGGAGTGCAGTGGCGCGATCTCGGCTCACTGCAAGCTCCGACTTCCGGGTTCATGCCATTCTCCTGCCTGGCATGGAGAGCCTCCCGAGTGGCTGGGACTACAGGCGCCCGCCACCTCGCCCAGCTAGTTTTTTTGTATTTTTTAGTAGAGACGGAGTTTCACCATGTCAGCCGGATGGTCTCGATCTCCTGACCTCATGATCCGCCCATCTTGGCCTCCCAAAGTGCTGGGATTACAGGCTTGAGCCACCGCGCCCGGCCTATTTTTTGATCTTTCTTATCTCCAATGATCTATGTGTAGGTTCCATAATAATTAATTACTGTAACTTGATATTATGTTATACTATCACGTTAGATTAGTCTTTTGTCATTACTTTTCTTTTTCAGCATTATCCTGACTATGCTTTATTCTTTTTCCCTGTAAACTTTAGCATCAAGTGTATTAGGTCCCACTCCCAAGCTCTTGGTGTAGGTAGCTTTGAATCCGTTGATTAACTGTGAAGAAAAAGCATCTTTATGTTGAATCTTCCCTGTCAGGAACATGATATGTCTTCTATTCATTCTTTTCTCCCTTATTAGCTTTTCCATTGTTTTCATGGGCCTCTTGCACTCTTCTTAGGTTCATCACTAGGTTTTAAATTTTTTTTACTCTGGTAAAGTATTATTGTTTGTGTATATGAAGGTTCTTGGTGTATGTACATTTAAATTTTTTTATTTTGTCTGTGCTTTTTCCAACCTAATTGTCATCCCACACTGCGAGGGTGTGTGTGTGTACATGTGCATAGGGCCTACCTTGTCTTATTGCACTTCACTTTATTGTGTTTTTTACAAATTGAAGGTTTATGGCAACCCTGTGTCTAGCAAGTCTGTCAGCACCATTTTTCCAACAATATATACTCACTTTGTGTCTCTATGTGATGTTTTGGTAATTCTTGGAGTATTTCAAACTTTTTCATTATTACTGTATCTGTTATGGTGATCTGTGATCTTTATGTTACTATTGTGATTGTTTTCGGGTACCATGAACCATGCCCACATAAGATTGCAAATTTCATCAAGAAATGTGTATATTCTGGCTGTTCCCTCATCTGTTTCCATCTCCTTGGACCACCCTGTTCCCTTAGACACAACAGTATTGAAATTAAGCCAGTTATCTGCAGTGGTCTCTAAGAGTTCAAGTGAAATAAAGAATCACATGTTTCTCACTTAGAATCAAAAGCTAGAAATGATTAAGCTTCTGGAGGAAGGCATGTTGAAAGCTGAACTAGGCCCAAAGCTAGGCCACTTGGCACTAAACAGCCAAATGGTAAATGCAAAGGAAAAGCTCTTGAAGGAAATGGAAAGTGTTACCCCAAGCCAGGCCTGCACCTGTACTCCCAGCTACCTGGGAGGTGGAGGCAGGAAAATTGCTTCAGCCCAGGAGTTTAAATCTAGCCTGGGCAACATAGGGACACCCTGACTCTTCAAACAAACAAACAAACAACAACAACAAAAAAAAAACGCTGGGCGCAGTGGCTCACATCTGTAAACCTAGCACTTTGGGAAGCTGAGGCGGGCGGATCAGGAGGTCAGGAGTTTGAGACTAGCCTGGCCAACATGGTGAAATCCCGTCTCTACTAAAAAAAAAAAAAAAATACAAAAATTAGCTGGGTGTGGTGGCCCATGCCTGTAATCCCAGCTACTCGGGAGGCTGAGACAGGAGAATTGCTTGAACCTGGGAGGCGGAGGTTGCATGAGCTGAGATCCATCATTGCACTCCAGCCTGGGCAACAAGAGTGAGACTCTGTCTCAAAACAAAAGAAAGCAAACAAACGAAAAGTGTTATTCAGTGAGTGCATGATAAAAAAGCTGAATAGCTTTGTTTGTTGCTGGTATGCAAAGTTTTAGTGGTCTGGATAGGTCAGACCAGCCACAATATTCTCTTAAGCCAAAGCCTAATCCAGAACAAGGCCCTGACTCTCTTTAATTCTGAGAAGGCTGAGAGAGGTGAGGAAGCTGCAGAAGAAAAGTTGGAAGCTAGCAGAGGTTGGTTCATGAGATTTAAGGAAAGAAACCATCTTTTTTTTTTTTTTTTTTTGAGACGGAGTCTCGCTCTGTCGCCCAGGCTGGAATGCAGTGGCCGGATCTCAGCTCACTGCAAGCTCCGCCTCCGGGTTCACGCCATTCTCCTGCCTCAGCCTCCCGAGTAGCTGGGACTACAGGCGCCTGCCACCTCGCCCGGCTAGTTTTTTGTATTTTTTAGTAGAGACGGGGTTTCACCGTATTAGCCAGGATGGTCTCGATCTCCTGACCTCGTGATCCACCCATCTCGGCCTCCCAAAGTGCTGGGATTACAGGCTTGAGCCACAGCGCCCGGCAAGAAACCATCTTTATAATGTAAAAGTGCAAGGTGGACCAGGTGTGGTGGCTCACGCCTGTAATCCCAGCACTTTGGGAGGCCGAGGTGGGCGGATCACGAGGTCAGGAAATGGAGACCATCCTGGCTAACACAGTGAAACCCTGTCTCTACTAAAAATACAAAAAATTAGCTGGGCGTGGTGGCGGGTACCTGTAGTCTGAACTACTCCGGAGGCTGAGGCAGGAGAATATCATGAACCCAGGAGGCAGAGCTTACAGTGAACCGAGATCGCGCCACTGCACTCCAGCCTGGGCAACAGAGTGAGCTCCGTCTCAAAACAAAAAAAAAAAAGTGCAAAGTGAAGCAGCAATTGATGATGTTGAAGCTGCAGCAAGTTATTCAGAAAATTTAGCTAAGATAATTGATGAAGGTGTCTTCATTAAACAGCAGTCTTCCTTCCTTCCTTCCTTCCTTCCTTCCTTCTTCCTTCCTTTTCTTTTCTTTTCTTTCTTTTCTTTCTTTCTTTTTTTGATGGAGTTTTCACTCTTGTTGCCCATGCTGGAGTGCAGTGGTGCAATCTCAGCTCTCTGCAACCTCCACCTCCTGGGTTCAAGCAATTCTCCTGCCTCAGCCTCCAGAGTAGCTGGGATTACAGGCATGCGCCACCACACCCGGCTAATTTTAAAAATTTTTTTTATTGTTAGTAGAGATGGGATTTCATCATGTTGGTCAGGTTGGTCTCGAACTCCAGACCTCAGGTGATCCACCTGTCTCGGCCTCCCAAAGTGCTGGGATTATAGACATGAGCCACCACCCCCCGCAACAGATTTTTAATGTAGACAAAACAGCCTTATATTGGAAGGAGATGCCAGATAGGACTTTCATACATAGAGAGAAACCTGGCAACTTTAAAGGACGGACTGACTCTCTTGTTAGGAGCTAATGCAGCTAGTGACCTTAAGTTGAAGCCAGTGCTCATTTACCATTATAAGAATCCTAAGACCCTTCAGAATTATGCTAAATCTACTCTGCCTATGCTCTGTCAGTGGAACAACAAAGCCTGGATGATAGTACATCTGTTTACAGAGGGTTTACTGAATATTTTAAGCCCACTGTTGAGACCTACTGCTCAGAAAAATATTCCTTTCAAAATATTGCTGCTCATTGAAAATGCATCTACTCGTCCAAGAGCTCTAAGGGAGATGTATAGGGAGATTAATGTTGTTTTCATGCCTGCTAGCACAAGATTCATTCTGTAACCCTTGGATGAAGAAGTAATTTTGACTTTCAAGTCTTATTATGTAAGAAATACAACTTGGAAAGCTATAGCTGCTGTAGATACTGATTCCTTGGACAGATCAGGGCAAAATAAATTGAAAACCTTCTGGAAAGCATGTGCCATTATAGATGCCATTAAGAACATTGGTGATCATGTCAAAATATCAACAGTAACAGGAGTTTGGAAAAAGTTGATTCCAGCCCTCATGGAAGACTTTGAAGGAGTCAAGACTTCAGTGGAGGAAGTAACTGCAGATATGGTGGAAATAGCAGGAGATGTAGAATTAGAAGTGGGGCCTAAAGATGTGACTGAAATGCTGCAATCTCACGATAAAACTTGAATGTACGAGGACTTGATTGTTATGGATGAGCAAAGAAAGCAGTTTCTGGGCTGGGTGTGGTGACTCACACCTATAATCCCAACACTTGGAAGGCTGAGGCAGGTGGATCACTTGAGCCCAGGAGTTCAAGACCAGCTGGGCAACATGACAAAAACTCATCTCTATTAAAAATACAAAAACTAGCCAGGCATGGGTGGCATATGCCTGTAGTCCCAGCTACTCAGGGGACTGAAGTGGGAGGATCACCTGAGCCTTGGGAGGTCAAGACTGTAGTGAGCCGTGATCACACCACCACACTCCAGCCTGGATGACAGAGTGACACCCTGTCTCAAAAAACAAAGAAAAAAAAAAAAAACATAGCTTCTGGAGATGGAGTGTATTCCTGGTAAAGATGTTATAAACATTGTTAAAATGACAACAGAGATTTTGAACAGTCTATAAACTTAGTTGATAAAGCAGTGGTATGGTTTGAGAGCATTGCTTCCAATTCTGAAAGAAGTTCTGTGGTGGATAAAGTGCTGTCAACGTCCCATACTACAGAGAAATCTTTCATGAAGGAAGAGTAAATTGATGGATGTAGGAAACGTCCTTGTTGTCTTATTTTAAGAAATTGCTACAGCACGCCAGACTTCAGCAAGCACCACTCTAATCCATCAACAGCCCTCAACATTGAGGCAAGGCCTTTCACCTGCAAAGTGATTGTTTTGATAAAGGCTGAGCTGATCTTTAGCGTCTTTCTTTCTTTCTTTCTTTCTTTCTTTCTTTCTTTCTTTCTTTCTTTCTTCTTTCTTTCTCTTCTTTTCTTTCTTTCTTTCTTTCTTTTTCTCTTTCTTTCTTCTTTCTTCTTTCTCTTTCTTTCTTTCTTTCTTTTTCTTTTCTTTTTTTTTTTTTTTTTTTGAGACGGAGTCTTGCTCTGCCACCAGGCTGGAGTGCAGTGGCCGGATCTCAGCTCACTGCAAGCTCCGCCTCCCGGGTTCACGCCATTCTCCTGCCTCAGCCTCCCGAGTAGCTGGGACTACAGGCGCCCGCCTCGTCGCCCGGCTAGTTTTTTGTATTTTAAGTAGAGACAGAGTTTCACTGTATTAGCCAGGATGGTCTCGATCTCCTGACCTCGTGATCCACCCGTCTCGGCCTCCCAAAGTGCTGGGATTACAGGCTTGAGCCACCGCGCCCGGCCATCTCTTTCTTTCTTTCTTTTCTTTCTTTCTTTCTTTCTTTTCTTTTCTTTCTTTCTTTCTTTCTTTCTTTCTTTCCTTTCTTTCCTTTCTTTTCTTTTTCTTTTCTTTCTTCTTCTTTTTGGAGACCTAGTCTCACTCTGTCACCCAAGCTCAAGTGCTGTAGCACAATCCTCAGCCTCCCCAGTAGCTGGGATTACAGGCTCCCACCACCACGCCCCGCTAATTTTTGTATTTTTAGTAGAGACAAGATTTCGCCATGTTGGCCAGGCTGGTCTCGAACTCCTGATATCAGGTGATCCGCCCACCTCAGCCTCCTAAAGTGTTGGGATTACAGGCGTGAGCCACCGTGCCCAGCTTGTCACAGTTTTTGAAGATAACATAAGATTTGTCATTTTATGATTTTTAAGTGTATAATTAAGTGACATTAATTACTTTCATTATATTTTGCAACCATTATGGCTATCTATTTCTAAAGCTTTTTCATCACCCAAACTGAAACTCTGTAACCACTGACCAGTATCTCTTCATTTCCTCTGCTCCCAGCCCCCGGTAACCTCTAATCTACTTTCTGTCTTGATGCATTTGCCTGTTCTAGATGTTTCATATACTGTAAGTGCACTATTTGTTCTTTTGTCTTTGGCTTCTTCAGCATGATATTGTCAGGGTTCATCCAGGTTCATTCCTTTTTATGTCTGAGTAATATCCCATGGTATGGATAGACCATGTTTTGGAAAACATGGCTTTTAACGGTTCTGTAATCCTCCTGTATGTGGAAGGATCCTGTTTTCTTAGCCCTTCTCCTCTTTTTGCCCTCACTCAGATAAGCCACGCAGCAGATACGCTGTTAACAACACGGGCGACCATGCTGATGACCAGGATGGCGATGCCAGGTAAGGGGTCTGTGGTCACTTCAGGGTGGGGCTGGTCCTGGTCCCAGGCCTGGACAAAGCCCCACCTTCCTGTTCGCCTAGATATTTTCTCCGTGAGACGTCTGGTGTTTTTTTTTTTCCATTTAGTGTGTGCTTTCAGGTAGTGTGGAGTGGAGGATTGCATAGACAGTCTTGGGCACCTGTTCCAGCTTCAGGCCTGTCTGGTGGGTAAAGCAGGTGAGAGAACAGACGAGGCCATGTCCCTGTGGGATGTCTATCTCCTATGAAAGAAATGCAGAGGAAAGCAGATCCTATATTGTTGTCTTTGATTCTGATTCCTTGAGCATGTACCCAGAGGTCAAATGCAGGTGCTTGGGTATAGCTCAGCCTGGTCAAGTCCCTCCTTGGAGTCCAGGCTTAGGTGGTGATGTGGGCAGTGAGGCTTAGAGCTGGGATGGTGTGAACCTGGATGTTCTTTGATGTTCTTTTAGGCACAGATGAAGGGTGGATCCAGTTCCTTCCTGTGTTTGTGCCCTCTGCTCTCTCTGGGAGGCACTACCGGGGTAGGAACTTTAGAAATGACCACTTCTGCCTTCTGTTCATTTTGAAGCGTAGTCAATGCTAACATAGGCCCAGGTGAAGGAAGATTGTGAATCACCTGCCCTGAGTTCCCTTAAACACAGACAAGGCCTGTGTGGAGTCAAGGACTTGGCCTCCACCATCCTGGGAAAAAATAGCTAAGATCCCTAGGCTGGGCCTTTGCTGTGCAGCGAGGTAGTGCTGTTTCTCTGCAGTTCTCTGACAGGCAGCACCACACTTGCCATGGCAATTTGCAGTTCTTTTTTAAAAATTTTTATTGATTGATTGTAGAGATGGGGTCTTGCTTTGTTGCCCAGGCTGGTCCTGAGCTCCTGGCCTCAAGTGATTTTCCTTGGCCTCCCAAATTTTTGGGATTACGTACATAAGCCACCATGCCTGGCCACAATTTGTGGTTCCAAGAGTGTGGTTTTTATCCTCTTTTGGGAGGATGTTGGGGCCTCTGGCATGACTGATGACTTTCTCTGAGTGGAGTGGGCTTTGGAAGGGGGATGGAGCTTGCTGGACACCCCATTGGACTGTCATTTTGATGTAGAGGCCTGTGGTTGTCTTGTCCTTTAAATGTGATGGTGGAACAAACTCTGGTTTGTCACAGGCATGTAGAATGCTTTTGCCCTTGCACAGTGCATAGGTATTTCTTGTTCTCCTTCCAGCTGTGCCACAGATCAGCTTAGAGCAGGGCTGGCTGCTGGCCAGCCCCCACATTATCCTTACTCCAAGCTGCAGTGGATGTGAGGCCCAGGCTGCTGAAGACTCAGAAGGAAGGCTGGCAGTACCTAATTCCTGCAGTTAATTTTCAGACTTACAGTGACATGACCATGAGGATATTTTCTAGGGAATTAATTTAATATTTAACTTAATGAAGAGGTAAAACTGTGGGAGGGGCGTGCTTCTGTCTAGAATCTTTTATTGAAAAATTGCTTCATTCAGTAATTTTAGCACATCATCTATCTGTAAGTCTCACTGCCTGCCACTCCTGTTTTCCAGATACAGGGTTAATACCCTCAGGGACTCCGTTCCTCTCCTGTTTTATTTTGTTATGTAGGCCCACAAGCCCCTGCTCTGCCTTGTCATAGCTCAGAGCATGTTCCTGAAGCAAGGCCGTGAAAGTGCGTCACATCCACTCTCTGTGTCTTTCATTGTTGTTCCCTAAAGTGCTTTTCTTTCTGAAACCAGAGCTTCAGTTTGCCACACCGAAACAGTATTAACAGGCTACACAGTAACTTGTGAGGGGTGGTGGCCTGCCTTAGAGAAGTGAGGACACAGCTGTGCTGCTCACTATTACAAACATTGGCGAATGTGGCCATTTAAATTGAAATTAACTGCCAGGCGCTGTGGCTCACGCCTGTAATCCCAGCTCTCAGGGAGGCAGAGGCGGGAGGATAGCTTGAGCCTAGGAGTTCGAGACCTGCCTGGGTAATACAGCGAGACCCCGTTCTCCACAAAAAGGAAAAAAAAAAAAAAACAAAAAAATAAATTGAAATTAACTGAAATAGGCCAGATGTGAGGCTCATGCCTGTAATCCAAGCACTTTGGGAGGCCGAGGCAGGGAGATCACCTGAAGTCAGGAGACCAGCCTGGCCAACATGGCAAAACCCTGCCTCTACTAAAAATACAAAAATTAGGCATGGGGGCACATGTCTGTAATCCTAGCTGCTCTGGAGGCTGAGGCAGAGAATCACTTGAACTTGGGAGGCGGAGGTTGCAGTGAGCTGAGATCGCACCACTGCTCTCCAGTTTGGGCAACAGAGCGAGAGTGTGTCTCAAAAGAAGAAGAAATAACTGAAATAAAATAAAAAATTCACTTGCTCAGTTGCACTGGTCACATTTCAGGTGCTCAGTGTCTACATGGAAACAGTGTCTACCATATTAAATGGTTCTCATTTGGAAGAGTCCCATCACAGTAGAAAGTTCTACTGGGGCCGGGAGCTGTAGCTCATGCCTGTAATCCCACCACTTTGGGTGTCCAAGGTGGGGGGATCACTTGAGGCCGGATGTTTGAGAACAGTCTGGGCAACATGGCAAAACCCCAACTCTACAAAAAATACCAAACTTAGCTGGGTTGGTGACCTGCATCTGTAATCCCAGCCACTGAGGAGGGTGAGGGGAGGGTAGCTTGAGCCCAGGACGTGGAGGTTGCAGTGAGCCGAGATCATGCCACTGTACTTCAGTCTGAGCCTTGAGTGACAGAGTGAGACCCTGTCTCAGAAAAAACAACAACAACAAGAAAAAATTGGACAGTGCTAGCTTAGAGAGGGGGCTGGTTTTTTGAGGTGCATCATCAAGATATGGTTCAGGGCTGGGCACAGTGGCCTGTGCCTGTAATCCCAGCACTTTGGGAGACTGAGGTGGGCAGATGGCTTGAGCTCAGGAGTTCGAGACCAGCATGGGCAATACGACGAAGTCCTGTCTCTACCAAAAATAACAAAAAATTAGCCTGGCATGGTGGCACACGCCTGTGGTCTCAGCTGCTCAGGAGGCTGAGATGGGAGGATTGCTTGAGTCTGGGAGGCAGAGATTGCAGTAAGCCAAGATCACGTTGCTGCACTCCAACTTGGGTGACAGAGTGAGACCCCCCTCTCAAAAATAATTTGAGATATAATTCAGGGTATATAGATTAACTGTTATTTATTTTTTATAACTCTTCTATAATTCAATTATGAGAAAAGAAAATGGATATTGTTCAGTGTCTCTAAGACTTGAAACCAAGGTCAGAAATGATGTAGTGTTCCCTGGGTATTAGGGGCTATGGTGCCCATGCTTAAATGTACCATGTGTCCTCACACTGGCAAGGGCAGAAGCCATCAAGCCAGGTCTGAGAGGATAGCCTGGTGTCCTTCAGAAAGGCTGGTGTGGGCATGTCCCTCTCTGTGTGGACACTATCTTCCTGCTCCCTTCTTTGAAACTGCGAGCAGTGCTTAGGCCACTGCTTCAGAGAATGGGGAGCTACAGGTTTAGAGAAGAACTGATTTCTTTCATTTTCAAAATGCTCTGAAATCATACTATTATTATTATTATTTTGAGATGGAGTTTTGCTCTTGTTGCCCAGGCTGGGGTGTAATGGCGCAATCTTGGCTCACTGCAATCTCTGCCTCCCAGGTTCAAGTGATTCTCCTGCCTCAGCCTCTCAAGTAGATGAGATTACAGGTATGCACCACCATACCCGGCTAATTTTGTATTTTTAGTAGAGACGGAGTTTCTTCATGTTGGTCAGGCTGGTCTCGAACTCCTGACCTCAGGTGATCCACCTGCCTCAGCCTCCCAAAGTGCTGGGATTATAGGCATGAGCCACTACACCCAGCCAATTTTTTTTTTTTTTTTTTAAGAGAACCCTGACCTCAGGTGATTGAACTCCTGAGCTTAAGTGATCCTCCCACCTTGGCCTCCCAATGTGCTGGGATTACAGGCATGAGCCCCTCACCCAGCTACCATCTCTACCCTTTCATTCTCAGGTGACATCTTGGGGATGTGAAATCAGGTGGCACTGCTACTGTCCTCAGGCTTGGCCACTTTTGTAGCAGTGGACCTAACTTGTGGGTGACTTGGGCCTAGGCCAGATGGGGTCCGTGGCCAGGCAGGCACTCTAGCTCACACCATACAGGTCCTCCCACCAGGCACACATGAGGCTCTGCTAGGGCCTCTCCTGATAGCTTTGCCTCTGTTAGCTTGTGTTTTTAGAACCCTACACTGATGTGTTAGAAAGATGCCCTCTCCTTTCTGTAGCTGAGGTTGACACACAAGAAAGCAGGTAGGCATTTTTATCCCCAGGCTCGGGTATTTCCCCCAGTCCAGCCATTGCATCTGTGCTGCAGGGCAGTGTACGGGGACAGGTGCAGGTTCATGGTTCAAAGTTTGACTCTCGCTTTGCAGCCTACAGTGTGTGATCTTGGGCACATTCCTTAGAATGAGCCTTAGTTCCACTGTTTTCTGTAAGATGCCTGAGGGTGGTGAGTTGCCTTCACCTCTTCCTCCCAGATCAGGATGTCGTAAGAGCATCCTTGTCTCTGAGTGTTAGCTGACGGCTCTGCCTCCCTCAGAGGGGCAGACACAAGTCTGTAAAATGCTCCTGTCAGGAAATGGAGCATTGCCAGACTCAGAAGCCCTCTGTGCTTACTCCTTTTCCTCTGGAGCAAAGGGGCTGCATTGTGACTTGTCTAGTTGTAGGAGATAGAGCTTACAGTCAGGCTCTAGCTTGGAGGATTCTGACTTCTTGGGTGATCTTGGGAAAGTCCATGAAACATCTGAATGCTTCCATACTGTACAACCTGAGGAGCTTGGCAGCTGCTGAGGAAAGAGAGCCCTTCTATGGATCTTTGGCAGAGCTCCCACACTGTTTCTACTCCTGGATTCAGGTCTCCTTTCTCTTTCCAGAATACATGGACAGCAGTATGTCCCAGAACACAAATCTCTGCAGAGGAAAATAAACGTTTTTTTTTTGTTTTGTTTTGTTTTTTTTGAGACAGAGTTTCACTCTGTTGCCCAAGGCTGGAGTGCAGTGGTGCGACCTCGGCTCACTGCAACCTCACCTCTGGGGTTCAAGTGATTCTCCTGCCTCAGCCTCCTGAGTAGCTGGGATTACAGGCATCCACCACCATGCCCAGCTAACCTTTTCTTTTTAAGTAGAGACAGGGTTTCGCCATGTTGGCCAGGCTGATCTCGAACCCCTGACTTCAAGCGATCCACCCACCTTGGCCTCCCAAAGTGCTAGGATTACAGGCGTGAGCCACCGTGCCTGGCCAGAAAGTCAACTCCTAAACTGTTTCTAAAAATCTCAACTAGATAGTGCAGAAGCCCAGATGTTTTTTGACAAATATATATGGATCCACCATGACTACCTTATTGTTCCAGGCAGAGGCTTAGGGAAGTCAGGTATGCTGGCAGTCACAGTATCTCAAGAATTGGAGCTGATGAAATCCACATGACGTGCTATACTTTTCAGAAGGCTTTTGCCTCTGGGAGTCTTATGTGATCTTCTGTAGGCGATTTCTTGTCATGCAGATGAGAAAACTTTTACTAAAAAGATTAGTTTTAGGCTGGGTGCAGTGGCTCACGCCTGTAATCCCAGCACTTTGGGAGGCCGAGGCAAGAGTATGAGACCAGCCTGGGTAACATTGCGAGACCCCGGCTCTCTCCGCCTCCCGGGTTCATGACATTCTCCTGCCTCAGCCTCCTGAGTAGCTGGGACTACAGGCGCCGCCACCACGCCTGGTTAATTTTTTGTATTTTTAGTAGAGACGGGGGTTTCACCGTGTTAGCCAGGATGGTCTTGATCTCCTGACCTCGTGATCCGCCCCTCTCGGCCTCCCAAAGTGCTGGGATTACAGGCTTGAGCCACTGCGCCGGGCCCCCTCTCTTTTGAAGACAAAAAAGAAAAAAGGAAAAAAAAAAAGAGAGAAGATGAGATACTTGTGCACAGGCATCCAGCTAATACATACGGCGCTGGGTCTGACCCAGCTCTTCCAGCCTTGTGCTTACTTCTGAAAAATGACTTTCATTCCTGCCCAGCCCATACTTCTGTGTGAGAGTTTGACCTTTAGTGAGAAAACCCCATGGTAAGAGTTCAGCGTGGGGAGCGTGCGACCCTGTTTCTCAGCGTGGGGAGCGTGCGACCCTGTTTCTCAGCGTGGGGAGCGTGCGACCCTGTTTCTCAGCGTGGGGAGCGTGCGACCCTGTTCTCAGCGTGGGGAGCGTGCGACCCTGTTTCTCAGCGTGGGGAGCGTGTGATCCGTTTCTCTTTCTCAGCGTGGGGAGCGTGCGACCCTGTTTCTCAGCGTGGGGAGCGTGCGACCCTGTTTCTCAGCGTGGGGAGCGTGCGACCCTGTTTCTCAGCGTGGGGAGCGTGTGATCCGTTTCTCAGCGTGGGGAGCGTGTGATCCGTTTCTCAGCGTGGGGAGCGTGTGATCCGTTTCTCAGCGTGGGGAGCGTGTGATCCGTTTCTCAGCGTGGGGAGCGTGTGATCCGTTTCTCAGCGTGGGGAGCGTGTGATCCGTTCTCAGCGTGGGGAGCGTGTGATCTGTTTCTCAGCGTGGGGAGCGTGCGACCCTGTTTCTCAGCGTGGGGAGCGTGTGATCTGTTTCTCAGCGTGGGGAGCGTGTGATCTGTTTCTCAGCGTGGGGAGCGTGCGACCCTGTTTCTCAGCGTGGGGAGCGTGTGATCCGTTTCTCAGCGTGGGGAGCGTGTGATCCGTTTCTCAGCGTGGGGAGCGTGTGATCCGTTTCTCAGCGTGGGGAGCGTGTGATCCGTTTCTCAGCGTGGGGAGCGTGTGATCTGTTTCTCAGCGTGGGGTGTGTGTGACCCTGTTTCTTGTCTGGTAAGTTGCTTAGTCACGATGCTCAATGGTAATGCTTAATGGTGGCACTTCTGCTAGACTTTAGTACAGTTTTTTATAAAATAGGCTTGTAAGTTTTCATGGTTTTTAAAAAAGCGATATGTTTTTGTTTGGTCTTGATGGTCCTGTTCCCATTTCAGCGAGCCATGTCCTCCAACCGATGAGCAATTGGTTGCAGGGTAAGACCGAGACCTCTGCACCGTCTTTCTGTCTTGATTCCGCTGCCTTCTCTTCTTTAATTGTGCTTAATTCCTGGTTTCCCTCAATGTTGAGAGTGACTGATGAGGCACACAGGCGTGGACCTCCCTGCCCCAGTTCCCCCACGATTGCCCAGACTTCCCAACACCCCCGCTTTTTCTCCACCCAGTCATTTAGCTATTTCACATTACCTGAGAGGCCAAGGCATGGCTGGCTGGCACCAGGGAGACTTCTGGGACCAGGCGTGTCACACAAACCTCTTCTTCCTCCAGGTAGGCACAAGTAGTCCTGTGAGGGTGGTGGGCAAGCAGGAGTGGAGTTTGTCATCTCCCTAGTCCACTGCCACCCTAGAGAGACCTGTGACTGTTGCTCCTTGTTTTTATATTTCTGAGGGGTTTTGTGGGGGCCTCTCCCAAGGGTTAAGTAGTCAGTGTGATGCTCAGGCCTAGATGCTATTGAGTGTGCTTAATAGAGGCAGAAATGTTCTCATAGAATTGATATGGTGCTTGTCCAGGAGGGCGTGGATGAAGTGCGACTCTTCCATTCCCCTTGACAGTGCCTGTCCTCTGGGCCTTGGAGGTACACACAGCATCTGTGAGCTTCTAGCAAGTTGGGTGGGGGGAGCAGAGTTGAGCTCCTTTCCAGGATGTCCTTCCATCCCTTTTTTTCCCAAGCTAGAGAGCAAGCCTGCTCCAGAAGAGCTTGGCAGCGATAGAAGGTCTGGCCTGTTTTCTGGCTGGGCTGGTTCATCTTCCTAAATGTGTTTCTCTTGAATATCCAAGTTATTCCAGGAATCTTCAGTTTTTGTAACAGATATTTTATTGTGTTGCAGTACGTTTATTAGGCCTTTCACCATCAAAATGAGGGAAAAGGATTTTTATAAATGTTGGAAGCCAATAAAACAAAAAGACACTTTGTTTATGGTTCAGTTTGCTGTTTGTAAGTTTTGCCCCACCCCCAATATCATGAATATAACTCTGTCTTTATGCATATTACTTTACCAGACCCACTATATAAAGTATAAAGCCAGATGGGTGCGGTGGCGCATGCCTGTAATCCCAGCACTTTGGGAGGCCGAGGCGGGCAGATCACGAGGTCAGGAGGTCGAGACCAGCCTGGCCAATGTGGTGAAACCCTGTCTCTACTAAAAAATACGAAAAATTAACTGGGCGTGGTGGCGTGTGCCTGTAATCCCAGCTATTTGGGAGGCTGAGGCAGGAGAATCGCTTGAACCCAGGAGGCGGAGGTTTCAGTGAGCCGAGATTGCGCCATTACACTCTAGCCTGGGTGACAGAGCAAGACTCCGTCTTCAGGGAAAAAAAAAAAAGGCCACTCAAGTGTTTTGTCATGGAGCGGGGCGCGGTGGCTCACGCCTGGAATCCCAGCACTTTGGGAGGCCAAGACAGGCAGATCACCTGAGGTCAGGAGTTCGAGACCAGCCTGACCAACGTGGTGAAACCCCATCTCTACTAAAAATACAAAAATTAGCCGGGCGTGGTGGTGGGTGCCTGTAATCCCAGCTACTCGGGAGGCTGAGGCAGGAGAATCGCTTGAACCCGGGAGGCGGAGGTTGCAGTGAGCTGAGATTACACTATTGCACTCCAGCCTGGGGGACAAGAGCAAGACTTTGCCTCAAAAAAAAAAAAAAAAAAAAAGTGTTCTGTCATTATATGTGTGTAATATTAAGGTGTGAGGAATAGATTTCTCTGTGGGCCAGATTTGCTCAGATAAACAGGGTGGCCAACTACCACCCTGCTGGCTGCCTCAGAGGGCTCCATGAACAGCCACTAAGTCCATGTGACTTTTTTTTTTTTTTTTTTGAGACGGAGTTTTGCTCTGTTACCCAGGCTGGAGTGCAGTGGCACCATCTCCGCTCACTTCAACCTCTGCTGTCCAGGTTCAAGCGATTTTCCTGCCTCAGCCTTCCGACTAGCTGGGACTACAGGCATGCACCACTGCGCCCAGCTAATTTTTGTATTTTTAGTAGAGACGGGGTTTCACCATGTTGGTCAGGCTGGTCTCGAACTCCTGACTTCAGGTGATCCACCTGCTTCAGCCTCCCAAAGTGCTGGGATTACAGGCGTGAACTACCGTGCCCAGCCCAATGTGACTTTTTACTTCAGCTCACAGATTTCCAGTTGGCTGACTCTGCAGACCCTGGCCTTTAGCAGGGAAAGAGCCTTTTATTTGGCTGTTGTGAGGGCACCTTGAAGTTTAGGTATTTATAAATGTGAATTGGGCTACCACTGCTTGCCTCTGAAAATCCCAGGAACTATCTCACAGTGAAACTAAATTTGGTCCCTGGACTGGTGCTTGAGGACTGAGGCTGAGACATGGCTGTGACTCTTTATGACAGAGCAGCAGTTTTTAGTGGAGATTTTGGGCTGTCAGAGCAAGGGGCCTTTCTGGAGTGGTGGTGGTTATTTTTCTGTTATCTCTGTGTCCCCTGAGTCACTTGGTGGCAGAGTGGAGGGGCACTGTTTAGATAGGATGTGAGGTGTTGGCCCTGGGTCAGTTGCTAGAGCTGAAGCGTTTGGTGGTGTTTTAATACCTCAAATTCTCCTTCAACATTGCCATGTCCCACAGATGGGAGTTATAGGACAGGGTGAGCCATTTAGGGTTTTTGAAGAAAGCATATTATGCCTATGGTGTAAGGCACTTGAATCCTCCATCTCTGTAGGAGAGACCTGCAGTGGGTTGCTGAGGACTTGGCTGTGAGTCCTGGATTTCCCAGGGTATCTCTAATGAGATTGATTTCAGAAGGTCCAACTGCAACCTGACTGGGTTGAGAGGCTGTTTCCAAAGGGCACAAATAGGTTTGACCAAACCCTCGTATGTGGTTTGTTTGTGGGCTTGTTTGGGGTGACTTCAGATGGTTAGAGGGTCGTGCCAGTGCAGGAGGAAGGCTGGAAAACAGCGTGAGCCCCACAGCCCATGGTAGACTTGCAAGGAATCCTGTAGCTACTTGCCATTTGCTATTACAGAGCTGAGCTACAGTGCAGTTCAAAGCAGACCTTCCTTTTTTATCACAATATGGAGGAGTTATGTTAGTCTCTCCCACCCCTTCGCCAAGAGGGCCTTGGGGAAGAAGCATGACCAGGGATCACACTAAAATGTCTGTCCTCAGTGGTCTCTTCTAGGACCTTCGGGGGTCTCCCTGTCCAGGGGCAGAATATGGCCCCGGGGAGGCTAGAGCTGCCTTCCCCAAGATAGTGTATCCTCCTGACCTAGATATTAGAAATATTTTTCCTGGGTGGAGAGATATGCCTGGGACTTCTCTCCCTTCTGGGTCCAGATCAGAGGTAGTACATTTGTGTTTCTAGAGCCTTCAGAGCCCTGGGCTCTAAGATAAGAGTCAGCACCACCCACAGCACCCCTGCAGGTGATGCTCCCTTATCCGGATCCCCCCAGGCAGGAGACATCACCATTGCCAGTAAGGAGACATAAGGGCACAGATGACCTTGAAAAGGGATGCCCTCGCTCCCACACCACAGCTGTTCCCACTTTTCCATGGCACCCAGTCCTGTACAACCCTGTATTTCTGCCGTTTGGAAATAGCTGTGATCACAGTGGGCTTGCACATCTTGCACAAAGTTTCTTCCGTGATAAAAACCGGGAAGATTAAGTGTTTGGGATAAGAGAATGGCTGGGCAGCCACGCTATGAGGAAGGAAGTCAGCGCTCTGCACGCCTCCCTGTGCACCGTCCCCTTGCCCTCCATGAGGTTCTGTGGTTGAAGGGCCAGGGTCCTGGGAGTTGAAGGTGCAGCCCAGCAAACCTGAGTATAATTGGGAGAGGCCCCCTCTGCCTGTGAACCTTAAAGAGCAGCTCCTCAGGGCAGTGCCGGCTCCAGCTGATCCTCCCTTTGAAAGCAAACTGCAACTGCTTCTCTCCTGAATTTAATAGAGCATGCCAAAAAATGACAGCATGTGCCTTCAGTCTGTGCTTCTCATGCCTTTTCCCTTGTAATTCTGGTGATCTTACATCCGTAACCTCTGGGATTGCTACAGAAGGGCAACTGTTAGTAGCTTTCATCAGCAGTCGGGGCAGAGCAACTCCATGAAGGTGCAGTTTACTGAGACCCTTCCGCTCTGGGGCCAGCAGGGCATGGTGCTGTGGTACTTTGTTAACTTATTTTTATTCTACCTCTTTTAAATTTTAAGGTTTTCAGATGTTATTCTGGCAACAATTTTGGCAACCAAGTCTGAAATGTGTGGCCAAAAATTTGAACTGAAGATTGATAACGTGCGGTTTGTTGGGCACCCAACACTGCTACAGCACGCTCTGGGGCAGGTATGGCTCTCCCTGGGCAGGTGTGGCTCTCGCTGCGCAGATAGGACTCTCCCCGGGGCAGGTTGGGTTCTCCCTGGGCACACAAAGACCCTCTGGGTAGATGTGGCTCTCCCTGGGCTGGCAGGCGTGGTCCATTCTGGCTCTGAGGGGCTCAGAACTGAGGCTGACACCAGCTCTGGTGAAAGTAACGGTTGGGCAGGAGACCTGATTAGACACTTGCTATGAATTGTGCATCTTCATAAACCCTGAGAGTCCAATGGAAAAAGAGACAGGTGTTCTTGCCCCTGAAGACAGGTGCTTCAGTCCCTGCCCCTAGCTTTTGCAGTCTGCATTCTAGGTCTCTACTGACTGTGGTCCTGCCCTTTATATATAGGATGTCTGTTTCCAGGGGAGGCCAAGATGAGTTAACTAGCATCTGTCAAACCCTTGAATTTTCTACAATGTGATGCAAGCATTTCCTCTTAGTTATTACAAGACACTCTAGTAGCTAATATTAGTATTATTTAGCACTTGTTTTTCTGCTAAACCCTCTCTATGTGTTCTCTGATGAATCAGTGTCATAGCACTGAGGAATTCATCTTGCTAGCAGGATGAAGGGAACTTGTACACCAGAGCCTGCCAGTCAGCTCTCTGCATATAGGCAGGATCAGTGATGGCATTACTCAGATTCTGAAGGGTAGAACACGTAACATAGGATTTAGCTACATTTATACAGATCCAGCAATTGTGTGAGGTTCTGTGGTGTTATTTGTGAACCTCCATGGAAGGAGTTTCTGAGGCCGTTGATGTGCCTGGCCCCCTGGACCTCACCCTCCCTTCTCATCACAGCCCCCACAGCTGGGGCACAGTCCCCTACCTGGAGGTAATGGAGGGGAGAGTTGGCAGCCTGCCTGCGGTCACACCCTGTAGACAGGAGTTGCAGTCAGGGGTAGGGGATGAGTGCAAGGGTGGCCTGGGGCCCCAGCTCCCCCTGGTGGCAGAACTTGTAGTTGGCTCTGAAGAGTTCCCTCCTGCCCCTTGGAATGCTTCCCTTGAGTGCCCTGGTCCTTGTGAAGCTGGCTGGATGCCAGAACCGGGAGTACAGAGATTGGGACTTGCTGACCGGCCTCACCTGGGCCCTGCTCAGGGCTTGGCTGTCTCTGAACATTGTTTTGTCCCTAAATTGTTCAGTATGCGTCATACTTAGCAGATACAGCCTGGGTGGATGCAGGTGGACACGGGACAGCAGTGGGAGTGTGGTCTGGGTCCTCCACCCATTTATGCCCCTCTCCATCCCATCCCTGTCCCCTGTGGGCATTGTCAGCTCACTTCTGTTAGCGGTTGTAGGGGTGGAGGGGTCAGAGCACTGACCTTCCCAGTCTTGTCGTAGTTGTGACTGTCCATGCAGTAGGCACGCCTCTAGAGCAAAGGCATTCATTGCTTTTCCAAGACTTTGGTGCCGTATTCTGGTGACTTTTCCTATGCCTGAAGTAGAATAGCTCCAAACAGCTTTCCTCCTTAGAAAGTCGTCTCAATTAATTAGAATTATGCATCTTTTACAGGTCTCCAAAACAGATCCTTCCCCGAAGAGGGAAGCACCTACTATGATTCTTTTTAATGTGGTGTTTGCACTGAGGGTGAGTGTTTCTATAAATGGTTAAGATCAGGGAGTGGGGCTGGGGAGAAGCAGCTCTTTCTTCCTACGAGCGTGTTATTGACTCGGAGCTTGGACTGCAATGGGCATGGTGCTGGCCCTCCTGGGGTGCAGGCAGACTGCACTTCATTGTTTACCACTTTTTGTTTTGGTAAAATACACATAACACTATTTGTCATTTTGAAGTCTATGCTTTAGTGGCATCTGGTACATTCATGTTGTATGACCATCACCACTATCTAGATCTAGAACACTTTCACCACCCCAGAAGGAAACCCCATACCCATTAGCAGTTATTATTATTATTATTTTTTGAGACAGAATCTCACTGTGTCACCCAGGCTGGAGTGTGGTAGCACAATCTTGGCTCAGTGCAACCCCCGCCTCCCAGGCTCAAGTGACTCTAATGCCTCAGCCTCCCGAGAAGCTGGGATTACAGGCATGCGCCACCATGCCCAGCTAATTTTTGTATTTTTAGTAGAGACGGGGTCTTGCCATGTTGGCCAGGCTGGTCTTGAACTCCTGACCTCAGGTGATCCTCCCACCTTGGCCTCCCAGACTGTTGGGATTACAGGCGTGACCCACTGCGCCTGGCCCCTGCTGATTTTTGTATTTTTTGTAGAGATGAGTTTTCACCTTATTCCCCAGGCTGATCTTGAACTCCTGGGCTCAAACGATCTTCCCTCCTTGGCCACCCAAAGTGCTGGGATTCCAGGTGTGAGCCACCACACCCAGCTGGAGCTTAATTTTTAAGACAGGCCTGCCTTGTTGGTAAATAAGGAACTACAAATTAAAACAAAATGATTTGTTAATTGCTTCTGGGGTATAGGGTTCTGGGAGAAGTTCTTCACTTTCTGCTTGATACACTTTTGTAGTAGTTGCATTTTCTTTTTCTTTCTTTTTTTTTTTTTGAGACGGAGTCTCACTCTGTCGCCCAGGCTGGGGTGCAGTGGCTGGATCTCAGCTCACTGCAAGCTCCGCCTCCTGGATTCACGTCATTCTCCTGCCTCAGCCTCCCAAGTAGCTGGGACTACAGGCGCCCACCACGTTGCCCGGCTAGTTTTTTTTGTACTTTTTAGTAGAGACGGGGTTTCACTGTGTTAGCCAGGATGGTCTCGATCTCCTCACCTTGTGATCCGCCCGTCTCAGCCTCCCAAAGTGCTGGGATTACAGGCTTGAGCCACTGCGCCCGGCCAGTATTTGCATTTTCATAGTATCTTTATATTTCTTACATAATTACATAATATAAAGAGTCACAAAGAAAAATGAATTAAGTCAAAAAACAAGCAAATGAATAAACAAAATCCATGACAAATGTTGTCCACCTGTCAACACCGATAACCCCTGTGGGACAGTCAATGAGAAGCAGCCACAGCCCCACCCAGGATGCTGCAGGCAGGCCCTCATCTCTGGGCAATAGTGTTTGACAGCAGAGCATGTGATGCCCTTAGATCTAGCAATCCCACTGTTAGGAGTATTATCAAGAAAACAAGCAACTTTTACAACTGCATAAAGATTTCCCTCCAGCTTGTTCTCAGCAGGAATCAAGATTTTTATAACAGTAATTAAACTGGAGATAATCGTGGTGTCTAGTACTTGGGGAATGATTAAACAATGTGGTGATTATTATACACTGGCCCATTCTCTTGCCATTGAGGATGAGAAATGGAGATCAGACCAGAACCTGGAGAAGTATGGATTGATTATGGACAGATAAAAGCAACCGGAGCTGAGCACAATGGCTCACGCCTGTAATCCCAGCACTTTGGGAGGCCGAAGTGGGCGGATCACCTGAGGTCAGGAGTTTGAGACCAGCCTGACCAGCATGGAGATACCCCGTCTTTACTAAAAAGTATGAAATTAGCCAGGTGTGGTGGTGGACGCCTGTTATCCCAGCTACTCGGGAGGCTGAGGCAGTAGAATCGCTTGAACCGGGGAGGCAGAGGTTGCAGTGAGGCAAGATCGCGCCACTGCACTCCAGTCTGGGTGACAACAGCGAAACTCCATCTCAAAAAAAAAAACAACAACAGGAAACAAGATAGTCTAGGGCTTCAGCTGGCCGTGATGTTGACGAGTGGGAGAAATTTGGATAGTGTAAGAGTTTGTATTTTTTGGGTGGACAAGTCTTTCTTTTTAAAATATACACGTTTGGCCAGGCACAGTGGCTCACTCCTGTAATCCCAGCACTTCGGGAGGCCAAGGTAGGTGGATCCCTTGAGCCCAGGAGTTTGAGACCAGCCTGGGCAACATAGCGAAATCCCGTCTCTACAAAAAATACAAAAATTAGCCAGGCATGTTGATGCGTGCCTGTAGTCCCAGCTGTTTTTGAGGCTGAAGTGGGAGGATCACCTGAGCCTGGAAGGTCAAAGTGGCAGTGAGCAGTGATCATGCCACTGCACCCCAGCTTGGGCAACAGAGTGAGACCCTATCTTAAAAAATATATATGTATCCTTTTTTTTTTTTTACTTTGAAAAATTTTAAACCCTTAACTAGAGAAAGCAGACTGATAACCCTTATATGCCTGTGTCAGGTGCCTTTATACCCTGGTTCCATATATTCCCTTCCCTCGCTCTATTTCAAGGCAAGTCCCAGACCGTATGTCTGGTCATCCCTGCGTACTTCAGAAGGTATCTGTGTAAAACACGGGCACTTAATTTTTGGCCGTGATACCCTTTGTACATCTGAAAAAATTTAATAAGTTGGCATCACCTAGTACTGGCTCCATTGAAGCTTTTCCTGATTGCTAAAGCATTTTCGCAGCTGGACTGTGAACCAGGATGCAAACCCGCACAGCTAGTGCATGTGGTGTCTTTACGTCGCTGCCAATCCAGAGGTCTCCCCTTCCTTTGTTCCACCAAACGTTCCACATTTGGATTCATCTCATTGTGCAATCAGACTTGCTCTCTGTCCTTGTATTTCCTGCACACTAGAAGTTAACTCTGAAGGCTTGGTTCTCTTTGGGTATAAGTTTTGGGGATGAGAAGGTCTCATGGATGATACCTTAAACTTCATGCCACTTTATGTTGTGTATGGTGAAAATATGATGTCTCTAAGAGTTCCTATTAGTGCTGGCACACCCTAGGTGTTAGCTTTCTCAGCATGTCCCTCACTCAGTGTCAGACCTTTGCAAACGGACATGCTGGGTTTGCACGGAGTGCAGGTCATTGGGCGTCACTGGGGACTGCACCACCTTGTGTGTCTGGAAAGGTCAAGCATATGGGCCCGGGACATCCAACTCATGGACGGTGTTGTGCCTCAGCTGAATAATCACGTATCCAGGATCATTCTCCTCCTGCTTGCTTTGCTCATAGAAGTATTTGTACACAGATTCTTCTTCTAAATGGGTATTTTGTTTTGAGGCAATTGTATATACCCCATGTGTCAGCCCTCTGGTTCCAGGAACAGTGTTGAGGGGATGCCCTTGACATGGAGGAGCAGGCCTTCATGGGACTGGTGCTTCATGGGAGCACCAGTCGGTCCTTTCTCTGGCAAGGGATGCTGTCTTGTTGTAAGTCCACCCAGGTGTGAGTTCTGTTTGTGAACATGGGATCTGATGAGAGTATAGAGAATTTCTTCAGCTCCAGGTGAAGAAAGTATTTACTGTCTGGGTGAGGCCCTGGCTGTGAACACTTAGGGCATGGCCTTCCCTCTCAGATAAACAGGAGGGGGAGGCAGCACCAGAGGTTGTAATCAGCAGTACCATTCACCCCTTTCCCTTGTCCCATCTCCACCCCCACAGGATGATTCAGCAGTCCTGTTGGCCTCCAGAAGCACTGAGTCATGGTTGGCCCAGTTATCTGCTCCCTCGGATGTTTTCACAGATCCCCAGAGCTGCATGCCTCCACCCTTGGCTTGGGCAGATGTGCTTGCCTGGCTGACTGTGGTGCCTGATAGGTTCCAGAGGGGCGAGGGCCCCTCTTGTTCCTGAGAGCCTCCTGCACTGTCCTTTGACCCAGTCAACATGGTTGCAGAAGGAGTGCTGGGGCAGAGATGTGGGCCTGGAGCCTGCTGGTTTTCTTGTTAACCAGTGTCACTTCTGCTGGGAAGAGCTTCGCATCCTTGAGGACCAAAAGTATTCAGTGAACAATTGGCCTGGCACCTCTGTTTTTGTACCGTGTGTCCCTGTAGTAATGTGGCCTGTTGTGACTGCATTCTTACACATTGTAGACTAGTTCTGCCTACCAATAGTCAGCAGTACAGTGGTGACCACAGACGCTACCAGGGTCTTTGCTCAGGGCAGGCTCTATTCCTAGTTTGTGACATGGCTCACTAATGTCTTCCATTCAGTCCTTTGTGAGGGAGGCAGCATTGGTCTTTCTTAAGAGCAACATTTCCAGAGCCATCTCTGCTACTATTCAGGCAGCCACTCCCAGGAATAGAGCATGGGGGCTGGCAGCCAGCATTTCTGTGGATGGGCCCTGGAGGGGACTCAGGAAATGAGCAGCAGTGGCCTCTGCAAAGGAGCCTGGGGGAAAGGAGTAGAGATGCTTTCTTTCATGGTTTGAGATTTTGCTGTGTACACATATTAGCTCCATTTAAACTGTCCAACTGTGTCCCTGTGCATACGTTTGAGTCTGTGTATGGTCTCTCTCCCGCAGGCCAACGCAGACCCATCAGTGATAAACTGTCTGCATAACCTGTCCCGTCGCATCGCCACCGTGCTGCAGCATGAGGAGCGCCGCTGCCAGTACCTCACCCGGGAGGCCAAGCTGATCCTGGCGCTCCAGGATGAGGTGTCCGCCATGGCTGATGGTGAGTGCAGCAGGGCGTGATGGGCATGTGTCTGGGCTGGCTGGTGGCCTCTCTGCAGTGCAGACCTCTGTAGAGGGGCTGTCATTCAGTGTTAATGGTGCACATGTTGGTGGGGCCTCACCCACCCCAACACCAGCAGAGCAGTCAGAAGCTTGCAAGCATCAGCTTTTGGTGAGCTGGGCATTGAAAATGAAGTCCTCACAACAGCTTTGCAAGGCAGGGTCCATGATCATCCCCATTTTGCAGATGTGGAAACTAAAGCTCAGAGAAGATACATGATCTTCTCACTGGACCAGTTGTGCCTGGGGGGGCACAGGAAGACTCCCAAGGGGCGCATTTGTAGATGAACTTTCCTGGATGGATGTACTGAAATAGATGTCCCGACCAGAAATGTTCTTTCTTTCCACACACTGCTGCATGATCACCGTTCACATAGGTCAGGCAGCTCTGCCTCGCCCTGGCCCTGTTGGACATGTTGGAGAAAGTGTTTACTCCCCGGACAGGAGAGGGCGTTGGAAATACCCAGCTGGTGAGATGGACAGTTTCCAGTTCTTTGCTTTCAGCCAGATTGAAGGAGGACCTAACTGGGTTATCAACTAACCAGTTATTAAAAATAACGTTTGCAGATAGAATATTGAGTGTTTTTTGGCCTACTGTAAAGATTTCAAAACAGAGGGACACCTGTAACAAACTCTCCATCTCCATTTTCTTTGGCAAGCACATCTACAACAAAAGAGAGAATTAGGACAAAACTAAAGTCAGACCTAGTTGTTGTAGTAATAAGTAAAAGTAGCTATTGTGGCCAGGCGCGGTGGCTCAAGCCTGTAATCCCAGCACTTTGGGAGGCCGAGACAGGTGGATCGCGAGGTCAGGAGATCGAGAACATCCTGGCTAACGCGGTGAAACCCCGTCTCTACTAAAAAATACAAAAAACTAGCCGGGTGAGGAGGCGGGCGCCTGTAGTCCCAGCTCCTCGGGAGGCTGAGGCAGGAGAATGGCGTGAACCCGGGAGGTGGAGCTTGCAGTGAGCTGAGATCCGGCCACTGCACTCCAGCTGGGCGACAGAGCGAGACTCTGTCTCAAAAAAAAAAAAAAAAAAAGTAGCTATTGACATGAATAAACAATAAAAGAACAGCCTCTCTGACTCAAGTGCATTTTCAGTAAAAATTTACTTGTAGCTGGGTGTGGTGGCTCGTGCCTGTAATCCCAGCACTTAGGGAGGCTGAGGCGGGTAGATTGCTTGAGCTTAGGAATTCAGGATCAGTGTGGGGAACATGGTGAAATCCTGCTTCTACCAAAAAAACCCCAAAAATTAGCCAGGCACAGTCATGTGTGACCAGAGTTCTAGCTACTCGGGATGCTGAGGTGGGAGAATGACCTGAGCCCTGGGAGGCGGAGGTTGCAGTGAGCTGAGATTGCACCACTGCATTCCAGCAAGGGTGACAGAGTGAGACCCTGTCTCAAAAAACAAAAAAAAAAAAAAAAACTTTTTATGTTTGACAATTATCTGTCAAAATTTATAATATGTTTCTGTTTTGGCCAATTGTGTACTAATTATAATTATCATAATACCGATCCAAAAGTTTTGTTTTTTTAAACATTGTCTTTTTAGAGTCTGTGACTTTATCACAGGAAGTAAAATTTTAAGTCTGCATATATTTTGTTAGAAATTTATGAAAAAGGATGAATAAAAGACTTTTTGGCTAGACGTGGTAGCTCACACCTGTAATCCCAGCACTTTGGGAGGCCGAGATGGGAGGATCACTTGAGCCCAGGAGTTTGAGACCAGCCTGGGCCACATAGCGAGACTCCATCTCTACAAAAAATTTGAAAATCAGCAGGTCTAGGGCAGGTGTGGTGGCTCATGCTTATAATCCCAGCAGTTTGGGAGGCCCAGGTGGGTGGATCACTTGAGGACGGGAGTTCGAGACCAGCCTGGCCATCGTGAATACCTGTCTCTACTAAAAATACAAGAAAATTAGTCAGGCATGGTGGTGGGCACCTGTAATCCCAGCTACTTGGGAGGCTGAGGAAGGAGAATTGCTTGAACCCAGGAGGCGGAGGTTGCAGTGAGCTGAGATCACACCATTGCAATCTATCCTGGGCAACAAAAGTAAAACTCCATCTCAAAAAATAAAAATAAAAAAAAATTAGCAGGTCTAGTGGTACATGCGTGTGGTCCCAACTAGGTGGGAGTATCGCTTGAGGTTGGGAAATTGAGACAGAAGTTAGCTATGATCACACCATTGCACAGCAGCTCAGGTGACAGAGTGAGACCCTGTCTCAAAAAAAAAAAAAAAGGCCGGGCACGCTGGCTCATGCCTGTAATCCCAGCACTTTAGGAGGCTGAGGTGGGCGGATCAGCTGAGGTCAGGAGTTCGAGACCAGCCTGGACAACATAGTGAAACCCCATCTCTAGTAAAAAATACAAAATTAGCTGGGCGTGGTGGCAGGCGCCTGTAGTCCCAGCTACTTGGGAGGCTGAGGCAGAAGAATTGCTTGAACCCGGGAGGCAGAGGTTGCAGTGAGCCGAGATTGTGCCATTGTACTCCAGCCTGGGCAAAAAAGAGTGAAACTCTGTCTCAAAAACAAAAACACTTTGGGAGGCCGAGACGGGCGGATCATGAGGTCAGGAGATCAAGACCATCCTGGCTACCACGGTGAAACCCCGTCTCTACTAAAAATACAAAAAAAGTAGCCAGGCGAGGTGGCGGGCGCCTGTAGTCCCAGCTACTCGGGAGGCTGAGGCAGGAGAATGGCGTAAACCCGGGAGGCGGAGCTTGCAGTGAGCTGAGATCCGGCCACTGCACTCCAGCCTGGGCGACAGAGCAAGACTCTTTCTCAAAAACAAAACAAAACAAAACAAAAACAAAAACAAAAAGTTTCCTTGCTTTGGGAGCTGTAAATCTTGTGTTGTGATTCTTGTAGGAAATGAAGGTCCTCAGTCCCCATTCCATCACATCCTGCCCAAGTGCAAGCTGGCCAGGGACCTCAAGGAAGCTTACGACAGGTAAGACAGGTGGGTGTGCTTATTAACATCCTTCTTCTGGGCCAGGCTGCCGGGGCCTGAGGAGCAGTGTCAACATGTAAGGCTCCCCGGTACTGACCACTATTCTCCTGGGGTATGAGCATCAGAGTTCCCTGAGGTTAGGGCCGGAGAGCACTGGGAAGGGATGGTCATGTGGCTGCTCTTGAAAGAAGTGACCTTGGTGGCCGTTTTTTAATTTATTTTTTCCTTCTATTTCTGTTTATTTTTTTCGAGACGGAGTTTTGCTCTTGTTGCCCAGGCTGGAGTGCAATGGTGTGATCTCAGCTCACAGCAACCTCCGCCTCCCGGGTTCAAGAGATTCTCCTGCCTCAGCCTCTCCAGTAGCTGGGATTACAGGCATGTGCCACCACAGCCAGCTAATTTTGTATTTTTAGTAGAGACAGGGTTTCTGCATGTTGGTCAGGCTGGTCTCGAACTCCCGACCTCAGGTATGACAGCCCGCCTCAGCCTCCCAAACAAAGTGCTGGGATTACAGGTGTGAGCCATCGTGCCTGGCTCGTGGCCGTTTTTTTTAAATGCCAGCCCCTTTGCCGAGTAGCACACACTCTGTCTGCTGGAACCACCACCTCCAGACTCCTCTTAAAACAGAAAACGAGCCTGAAGTTAGACATGAGAGTCTGAAAGTGTTTTCAAATCACACAGCTGCAAAATGACATTTTACTGAGCATGACACAACACCAAGTTCTGGGCCCGCCTTCACTTGGTGGGTGTCACTGACTCCAGTCACTCATGAGGAAATTGAGGCTCGGTGGGTGGGGCTGGAGCCAGCTGTCTCTTCCTGGCTCTGAGAGAGTTGGGATTTGCGACACTGACTGTGTGAGGGCAGCAAGCCTTGAGGATACCATGAAAACCTCACAATTGTTCTGATTATATTGGCTGAACATCACCTTTATTAAATGTGGACAAGCAGGCCAGGCGCGGTGACTCGCGCCTGTAATCCCAGCACTTTGGGAGGCTGGGGTGGGCGGATTGCTTGAGGTCAGAAGTTCAAGATCAGCCTGAGCAACAATGTGAGATTCCATTTCTACAAAAAATTAAAAAAAAATATGTGAGTGTGGTGGCACGAGTGTAGTTTTAGCTACTCAGGAGGCTGAGGTGGGAGGGTCACTTCAGCCTGGGAAATCAAGATAATGGTGAGCCATGGTTGTACCATGTACTCTGGCCCCGGCAACAGAGCAAGACCGCATATCAAAAATAAAAAAAAAGGCCGGGCACGGTGGCTCACGCCTGTCATCCCAGCGCTTTGGGAGGCCAAGGCGGGTGGATCATGAGGTCAGGAGTTCGAGACCAGCCTGGCCAACATGGTGAAACCCCATCTCTACTAAAAATACAAAAAATTAGCCAGGCGTGGTGGCACACGCCTGTAGTCCCAGCTACTCAGGAGGTTGAGGCAGAAGAATTGCTTGAATCCGGGAGGTAGAGGTTGCAGTGAACTGAGATTGAGCCACCGCACTCCATAGCACTGGGTGACAGAGCTAGACTTTGTCTCAAAAATAATAGTAATAATAAAAATTTTTAAAGTAAAATTTAAAAAAAATTTAAAAAATACTTTTTAATTCTTTTTTTGGTTGCCTAGTGAGCTGCAACTGCCCCCCTCATTGAGTTTGTTGCAGCCTTCCAGTGCTAACCATTTACCTGTGTTATTTTGTATGTGCGCCTCTGTATCTATAAGGTAAATTCCTAAAGGCACTACGAACGGGGAAAATGGCATTTGTAATGCTGGGTTTCCTTCTTAGGGGTTTGTACCTCTGTCTACACTCCCACCAGCAACACATGAGATGCCTCTTCCCCCAAGCTTTGCCAACATCGAGTCTCGTGAAATTGTGGATCTTAACCGGTATAATAGGTGGGGAATGGTATCTCTGTGTAGCTCTACTGTAATGCATTGATGCATCTCTTCACATGTTTGAACCGCCTGCCTTAGCTGTGAACTCGCTGCTCAGATCCCTTGTTCATTCTTCTATTGGGAAATATAAGTCCTTAAATATAAGAGAGTGATTTGCCTTTTGTGATATAAGTTACAACTAGCATTTGTTTGTCTCTTGGTGACCCTGGGGACTGAGCCTCCCCGGGTGTGAGAGAACATCAGCCCTTGCCAGGTGATTACTTTGTTTTCTGGCCCCTTCTATGTTGGAAAATGGGACCTTTGTGGTCGTGTAGTCTGACCGTGTCTTTTATTCATTGTTACCACACTAATGTTTTCTCTGTTGAGAAATTACTACCCTCTGGTCTTTAATTGCCTAGTATCCAATCTCTTTCTTGGAAATTGTTCCCTTATTCTGAGTGTATGCCTCAACTAGGATTAGATTACAAGCAAAAATCAGGCTAACTTGGAATTAAAATAAAAACCAAGCTGCTGTGGTGGTGTGTTCCTGGAGTCCCATCTCACAGTCGAGGCCATCACTTGAGCCCAGGAGTTCGAGCTTGTAGTGCTGTGTGCTGGTGTCTGAATGAATAGCCACTGTACTCCAGCTCCAGCAACATGGTGAGACCCTGTCTCTTAAAAATGTGTATAAATAAAAGCCAAACCATTGACTATATTTCTTTTCTCTTTTTTTTTGAGATGGAATATCCCTCTGTCGCCCTGGCTGGAGTGCATTCTTCTGCCTCAGCTTCCTGAGTAGCTGGGACTACAGGTGCGCACCACCACGCCCGGCTAGTTTTTGTATTTTTCGTAGACATGGGGTTTCACCATATTGGCCAGGCTGGTCTGTTGGGATTACAGGTGTGAGCCACTGTGCCCAGCCCATTGACTGTATTTCTTTTTTTTTTTTTTTTTGAGACGGAGTCTCGCTCTGTCACCCAGGCTGGAGTGCAGTGGCCGGATCTCTGCTCACTGCAAGCTCCGCCTCCCAGGTTTACGCCATTCTCCTGCCTCAGCCTCCGGAGTAGCTGGGACTACAGGCGCCGCCACCTCGCCCGGCTAGTTTTTTGTATTTTTTAGTAGAGACGGGGTTTCACCATGTTAGCCAGGATGGTCTCGATCTCCTGACCTCGTGATCCGCCCGTCTCGGCCTCCCAAAGTGCTGGGATTACAGGCTTGAGCCACCGCACCCGGCCATATATTTCTAAAGGAAGAATGGACTATGATTTCTTAGGTTTGAATTGTGCTGGAAAGTTGAAAGGAGACAAAACCTTGGACTGCCTGTTGTGTGATCTGCGGGCTACAGAGTCGCTCAGAACTTGAGGCAACTCAGCGCCACCTAGTGGATATTAAAGGAGGACAGGAATCTGAGTTTTGGTGAAAAAGGCTCCTAAGCTGTTGTTCATCCCAGGGATGCTGGGAGCTATGTTTCTCTGGCGGGGTCCAGGCAGTAGTATTCTCCCTGTACCCTATCCTTGTCTGGCACTGGCATGGCTCTGCAGCCATCCAGGAGCCCCTCTGGGCTGTGGCCTCTCCTGTGTCCTCATCCCATCAGGTCCATGGTTGGCCTTGAGGGTCTGGTCTGCTGCTGCTCACTCTTCTGCACTAAGAAGAGGAGATTGAGTTTCCATTACTGATCAGGTGACACAGGATACAGAGCCCCCTTTCTCCTGATGGTGACTTACTGCCAGATCTGGGAAAATCTCAGAACAGAACTGAAAGACCAGAAGCTGTGAGACTTAATGAGGTTGGAGATTGGGGTGTGATTTTTCAAAGAAATTGTTCCTGGTTCCTTCTTTTTTTTTTTTTTATTTAAGACAGGGTCTCACTCTGTTGCCAGGCAGGTTGGAGCGCAATCTTGGCTCACTGCAACATCTGCCCCCCAGGCTCAGGTGATCCTCCCATCTCAGCCTCCCGAGTAGCTGGGACTATAGGCGCGTGCCACCACTTCTGATTAGTTTTTTTATTTTTTTGTGGAAATGGGATTTTGCCATGTTGCCCTGGCTGATCTTGAATTCCAGGACTCAAGCAATCTACCCGCCTTAGCCTCCCAAAGTGCTGGGATTATAGGCATGAGCCACCATGCCTGGCCCCCAGTTGCTATATTTATTTATTTATTTGAGACGGAGTCTTGCTTTGTCACCCAGGCTGGAGTGCAATGGCACGATCTTGGTTCACTGCAACCTCTCTCTCCCAGGCTCAAGCGATTCTCCAGCCTCAGCCTCCTGAGCAGCTGGGATTACAGGCGCCTGCCACCACGCCCGGCTAATTTTTGTATTTTTAGTAGAGATGGGGTTTCTGCATGTTGGCCAGGCTGGTCTTGAACTCCTGACCTCGTGATCCGCCAACCTCGGCCTCCCAAAGTGCCAGGACTATAGGCATGAGCCACCGCGCCCAGTCCCCAGTTGCTGTTTTAATTAGAGCTGGGGTTATGGTGTGGCTGAATAGCCTGGTGGCCCTGTCCTGCAGGACCTAACGTCTGTGAATGTAGTCTGGGAATGTGACTCTCTCAGGAGGCCACCCCAACACCTGTGCCAGACCTAGCACTTGTGTCTCCCTGTGGAGCCCAGTGGCCTCAGTGGCAGCATGTCACTCATTCATATGACCATTGAGTTGTGTCTCCCAGGAGGGCAGGGATGTCTCTTTACTTTCTGCCAACATAGCCCCTACACTCAGCCTGTGGAGGAGCACAGCTTATCCACTAGGGGTCGATGGAATGTGTGGGTGGGAATAACAGCAGTGTAGATTCATGGAGTGTGAAGAAGTGATTTGCTGAATGGTTCTCCTAGTTAACAGGACCTGTGGTGGGGAGCGCTGTCCAGGGTGTGGCTGGGTAGGTGGTACTTGGTGCAGAGCCTTGCATTGCGAAGTGTTGAGAGCAGGGTTGGTCCCCTGGACCCTCTGTGAATATCCTGAGAATTTTCCATAAAAACGAACCTGTATATAAACTTTTGTTTGAAATTTCAAGGCAGGCTGTTTGGAACCCACATAGATCTTTCGGGTTATGCAGCATCCCACTACGTAGAGTAGGAAGCTGGGCCCATCCGTGGGACCAGAGGATGCAGAGGTGTGTGGGATAGCTTCAGAGGTCCTGTCCAGTTCTAAGGTTAGGAATGGATACTTTCTCAGAGGCTAAAAGCTGAGGGGACTAGAATAAGTGTGTGCACATTGCTATCTTGGAGATAAA
The DNA here is from genome assembly GCF_009764315.1 of Trachypithecus francoisi. NCBI lineage: Eukaryota > Metazoa > Chordata > Mammalia > Primates > Cercopithecidae > Trachypithecus > Trachypithecus francoisi. The sequence goes on from NW_022681460.1 coordinate 114,986,486, forward strand.
CGGCGAGAGTGTGTTTGAAGCCAGCCATTCCCTTTTGCACAGTCATTGTCAGGATGCAGGGCTTTGGTTGGGGCACCTATCTCCTGTCACAGACTGGGCTGGGCCCTCTTGGCTGGCCCAGAGCTGTGTGAGGGGCTGGATAAGCCTTGAGGAGGACAGTGTTTTCCTCCAGAGTGTTTTCAGACCAAACCATTAAACACCTTGCAAACAGAAGTGTAAGCTCGGCAGGAAACCTTTCAGGGCCCAAACCCTACTTTTGCTGAGCGCTCTTGTCTTAAAGCTGTAGACTTAAAAACAGGGGCAAACCTTTCTCTTCCCTCCTCTTAACAGACTTTAGTGCAGCTCCTGGTTTACCCTCTTGCTGTGGGGGATTTACACGCTGGAGGCTGGGCCGGCACATTTCCAGAGCAGTTGTCCCTCTGACATGTTTAGGGAATTTGCCCAGGTCTGCCCATGGCCCTTGGGGCACTCCTGGTGGCAGCACTTGTCACTGCTGTAGGGAGCTGGGTTCGTTCATAAAGAAGCACCAGCCTCAGTGCAGAGTGCTCTGAGGGAGAAAGCAGCAGGTGGGTGAGCTGATGCCTGGGAAAATGGAGTAAAGTCCACGTGGAAATTAGAGGAACCAACATCGCGTGTCTCTGCCAGAGGAGAGGGCCCCATGCCAGTGTACAAAACAGACCAAATGACTGCAGCTCCAAGGACAGCTGACCTGGTGAGGGCAGCAGAGATGACCAAGCTGGGAAGTCACTAGAAGAACCTTGATGTGTTCTCCCTCTTGCCCTCATTTCTTCATACCCATAGCTGGCACTTGTTCCTGGCTTTCCATGAGGTGTGTTCCAAGCCCCTGTTCCTTTTCCTATAACTCTCTCCAGTTTCTAATGCTCCATACAATTTGATTACAATTATGTGTCTTTTTAAAAAACTTTAATTTCAATTTTTTTTGAGACAGGGTCTCGCTCTGTCACCCAGGCTTGAGTGCAATGGCACAATCTCGGCTCACTGGAACCTCTGCCTCCTGGGTTCAAGTGATTCTCCTGCCTCAGCGTCCCAAGTAACTGGGATTACAGGTGCCTGCTACCACACCTGGCTAATTTTTTTTTGAGATGCAGTTTTACTCTTGTGCCCAGGCTGGAGTGCAATGGCACGATCTCGGCTCACTGCAACCTCTGCCTCCCAGGTTTGAGCGGTTTTCTTGCCTTAGCCTCCTGAGTAGCTGGGATTACAGGAATGCACCACCACACCTGGCTAATTTTGTATTTTTAGTAGAGATGCGGTTTTTCCATGTTGGTCACGCTGGTCTCAAACTCCCGACCTCAGGTGATCCACCTGTCTCGGCCTCCCAAAGTGCTGGGATTACAGGCTCAGTGAGCCATCGCACATAGCCAATGTGTCTTTCTAAAAAATTTTAATTTCAATTTTTTTTTGAGACACAGTCTTGCTCTGTCACCCAGGCTGGAGTGCAGTGGTGTGATCTCAGCTCACTGCAACCTCCGCCTCCCAGGTTAAAGTGATTCTCCTGCCTCAGCCTCCGAAGCAGCTGGGATTACAGGTGCCTGCCACTATACCCGGCTAATTTTTTTTTTTTTTTTTAGATGGAGTTGCACTCTTGTTGCCCAGGCTGGAGTGCAATGGCACGATCTCAGCTCACTGCAACCTCCACTTCTACCTCTGCCTCCCGGCTTCAAGTGATTATCCTGTCTCAGCCTCCTGAGTAGCTGGGATTACAGGCATGCGCCACCACACCCAGCTAATTTTGTACTTTTAGTAGAGACGGGGTTTCTCCCTGTTGGTCAGTCTGGTCTGGAACTCCTGACCTCAGGTGATCCGCCCGCCTCAGCCTCCCAAAGTGTTGGGATTACAGGTGTGAGCCACCGCGCCCGGCCTAATTTTTGTATTTTTAGTAGAGACAGGGTTTCACCATGTTGGCCAGGCTGGTCTTGAACTCCTGACCTCAAGTGATCCGCCCACCTGGACTCCCAGGTTTTGGGATTACAGGCGTGAGCTGCCGCGCCCGGCCAATTATGTGTCTGTCTTTTTTTTTTTTTTTTTTCTTTTTTGAGGCAGAGTCTCACTCTGTCGCCCAGGCTGGAGTGCAGTGGTGCGATCTCGGCTCACTGCAAGCTCCGCCTCCTGGGTTCACGCCATTCTCCTGACTCAGCCTCCTGAGTAGCTGGGACTACAGGCGCCTGCCACCACGCCCGGCTAATTTTTTTGTATTTTTAGTAGAGATGGGGTTTCACCGTGTTAGCCAGGATAGTCTTGATCTCCTGACCTCGTGATCTGCCCGCCTCGGCCTCCCGAACTGCTGGGATTACAGGCGTGAGCCACTGTGCCCGGCCTACGGGTCTGTCTTGATGCCACCAAATGAAGCCCCCAACGTGCAGAGCAGCCAAGTTTGTTTTCTTCCCTGCTGCACTCCAAGTACCTAAGCCACAGCACTTGTCATAGGCCTTACTGTGCTCCTAGGCGGAGCAAGGACAGCTACCTTTGAAACCATAGGAGCCTCAGTATTCTGATTCTGTGGTGTCCCAACAGCCACTTTGAGCTGCATCCTAAATAGGACAGAAACAGAAAGGCCTTGGGTGGGGGCAGTGGCTCATGCCTGTAATCTCAGCACTTTGAAAAGCCAAGGTGCCCAGGAGTTTGAGACCAGCCTCCTGGACCACATAGTGAGACCCCGTCTCTTAAAAAAAAAAAAAAAAAAAACCCGGGCATGGTGGTACATGTCTGTAGTCCCAGCTACCTGGGAGTTTGTCTTGAGCGCGGGAGATCGAGGCTACAGTGAGCGGAGATGGCACCACTGCACTCCAGCCTGAGCAACAGTGAGACCCTGTCTCAGAAGAAAGAAAAAAAAAATAGGCCGTTTATTTCCAGTGGCCCTCCTTTCTGACCCGGATGGTGACAGAACAGTGCATGGGGCCACCTCTTGTTTGTGCTTTCTTCCCTGTTGCATACAGATGCCAAGATCCTAACTAATGCTCACTCAAGTTGAGTAACTAACCTGGATCCCCTGGACAAATCTCTCCTGGTATGATCTTTAATTCCTTAGAGGCTGGGACATTTCTCAGGGTTTGATAAGAGTTTTTCACCCTGCAAAGACCCTGACCAAAGAGAGGTAAGGTTCTGGGAGCCTCTGTCTGCTCTGACATACTTGGTTAGCATGCAGTTCTGGAAGAAGCTGAGACTGGTACCCTCCTCTGGGACCTTGGGGCTGTGGTGGTCTCTCAGCACCCATATTGATGTGTCCTGAGAGACGCTGGAGGGGCCGTTTGTACTTTCTGGCCTGGGGCAGCCAGAAGTCTGGCCAAGCCTCCCGGACTTAGCCGGATGTGAGTGTGTTGGTCTGTCCTGCCAACTGGGAGCTGAGAATAGCGGAATAGGGTCAGGGGGTGATGGGAAAAGCACCAGTTGGCTGCTCTCCTGGGTGGTGGGGCAGTGAACAGAGGAAACATGATGGGGGGAGGTGCCGTAGAAGTGGGCAGTTTGGAGAAGAACTTGTGTGTGTTTTGCTTCTATTTTAGAACTGGTGTCACTGTGAGGCTTTACAGGCCGTGTTCCCTGTGCAGGACACAAGGAAGGTGCCGGCTACTTCGAGTGGCCAGGCCTTGGCAAGAGTCGGTGGAGATCCCACCCCTGGTGCCTGGAGCCCCCAGGGATGCGGTGAGGCCAGCTGCAGACAGCTTTGCTCGAGCAGTTTCATCTCCTCTGTGTCATAGAACAAGTGCTATTGGCTCTTATTTAAGGCACAGGGGCTTTGTGGTGAGCGGTGGAGCAGGGTGGGGGCCTTGGTTTCTCCATCAGGGAGTTTTAGAAGCTCCTGGCGAAAACAACTCCTTCCTTGTTTTGTGTGGTTCCCCGAGGGGATGACGTGGGCCGCATCCCCAATGTGGAGCCCGTTCGTGGGGCAGGGCTTCCTAGGAAAGACAGTGCACACAGGGAGGGCAGTGTGTTCCTTGACTTCATTCAGGAAATGCAGCTCTGTGCCTGCATGCCCGACACATTTTACAGTGTGTAGAGAGCAGAGAATGAAACCCACAAACCCCTCCTCAGGAGTGAGTTCTGGCTGGGGAGACAGCATCAGGCAGCAGGTCAGGGGTTGGAGTGCCAGTGGGCTTGGACTCAGGGATGGCTTCACGGAGAATGTGACACTTGAGTGGAGACCGATGGAGTAAAGCAGCCTTGGTGTCTGCAGAGAGTTCGTGGGCAAGGGCAAATGCCAGGGCCCTGAGCACAGCTGGACCTGAGTGACTGGGCACCGGAGGTGAGGTCACAGGAATGTAGGTGTTGCAGGCCCACGGCGGGGACTGTCCAGGTGGGAGTGTGGGGAGGGGTAGGCAGAGGGGCCAGTGCTCTGGGTGTCTTGGGCCTGGTGGTGCTGAAAAGGCCTGAATTTTGGACATCCCTGCAGGTGGAGCGGACGGGATTTGCTGATGGTTTAAAGTGGATTGTGAAAGAAGTAAGGAATTTGGGATGCTGTTGCTATGTGTGGCCTGAGCAAGCGTTGGGACCTGAAAGAACCAAGTTGCCATTACGGATAGAATGTGGAGTGAGGGGTTTCCGTGGTAATGAAGTGTTGGGGCTGGCTAGGACGGTTGGCTTGTGGTGATCACTTGGTATCCACATGCACTGGAACTGGGGTGCTGTGGGCATCTGCAGAGTGCAGGGAGGTGGGCACTGTGTGCTTCTCAGCACTGGAACACTCTCGGGGGACTTGGCACTCCTTCCCTGCCCTCCTCTCCCTCTGAGACAGCCACTGCTCTGCCTGGACGTGCACTTGTGACTGGGTCTTCATAAGGTGTGCAGGGCAGGCCCGTTCACAGGGAGGATGTATTCTGGGTGTTGGGTGTCTGTCAGGGGTCTGGACGGGCAGGGGCCTGAGTTAGAGTGCCTCTAGTACACTGAGTCTCTGGGACAGGGCTACGGCTTCTCTCAAGCCCTGGCAGTCAGGTTGGACTACAGATTCCAGGACTAGCCAGAAATATATTTCTTCTTTCTTCTTCTGCTTCTTCTTTTTTTTTTTTTTTTTTTTGAGACAGTCTTGCCTTGTTGCTCAGGTTGGAGTGCAGTGGCACGATCTCAGCTCACTGCAACCTCTGCCTCCTGGATTCAAGCGATTCTCCTGCCTCAGCCTCCCGAGTAGCTGGGACTACAGGTGTGTGCCACCATCCCTGGCTGATGTTTGTATTTTTAGTAGAGACAGGATTTCACCATGTTGGCCAGTCTGGTCTCGAACTGCTGACCTCATGATCCACCCACCTCGGCCTCCCAAAGTGCTGGGATTACAGGTGTGAGCCACCGTGCCCGGCCCCCATATTTTCTTTTCTTAAACATAATGTGATCTTAAGAGATGCGCTCCTGCCCAGGTCTCCGCCTGCAGTTTCCTCTCAACAGCAGGGGAATCAGCACCATTGAGCAGGGTGTTTTCTGATCTGTGTGCATGGTTGGAAAGTTTGTGTGAAGGGGTAACAGTACCCACTCTCTGCAGCCTGTGCACGTCAGGTGTGGTTCGGCTTCACATCAACAGCTGGCTGGAGGTGAGCTTCTGCCTGCCCCACAAGATCCACTATGCGGCCTCCAGCCTGATCCCCCCAGAGGCCATCGAACGGAGCCTGAAAGCCATCCGGTGAGTGCCCAGTCCCACGTGCTCACTCCTTGCCAGGGCCCTTCCCTTTAGCTTCTGCCTGAGATTTTACCACTTAACTTTGTTCCAAAAATTCTCTTTTCTTCTTCCCTCTGCAGAAGCTGGCAGGTGGGGCTCTGCTGTTTATAGACGTTAAAACACATAGTTTTGTATCTAGTTGTGTCCAGAAATGACCAATCCCAGGTTTCCCCTGGGCCCTCCTGGCACCACCTTAGGCCTGGGCAGGGCAGCCTGGATGTAGGGCTGAGTGTCCTGGGGGAGGCTGGAGGGCTGAAGGGACTCCATCTTGATGGTGTTGCCCCCGGGGGGGACCCCAGTCTTTTGCATTTCAGTCAGCACTTGTGGGATCTCAGTTACTTTCTTTTTCTTTGTGTGTGTGTGAGAGAAAGACGGAGTTTTGCTCTTATCGCCCAGGCTGGAGTGCAGTGGCGCGATCTCGGCTCACCGCTACCTCTACCTCCTGGGTTCAAGCAATTCTCCTGCCTCAGCCTCCCAAGTAGCTGGGATTACAGGCCCCCGCTGCCATGCCCGGCTAATTTTTTGGTATTTTTAGTAGAGACAGGGTTTCACCATGTTGGCCAGGCTAGTCTCGAACTCCTGACCTCAGGTGATCCGCCCATCTCGGCCTCCCAAAGTATACTTTCTTAATTTAATTGACTTTGTTTTTTCTTTTCTGTTTTTTGAAACAGAGTCTTTGTTTTGAGCTCGAGTGCAGTGGTGTAATCTCCATTCACTGCAGCCTCTGTCTCCCGGGTTCAAGCGATTCTCCTGCCTCAGCCTCCTGAGTAGCTGGGATTATGGGTGCACACCACCACACCTGGCTAATTTTTGTATTTTTGGTAGAGATGGGGTTTCGCCATGTTGGCCAGGCTGGTCTTGAACTCCTGACCTCATGATCCACCCACCTTGGGCTGCCAAAGTGCTGGGATTACAGGCGTGAGCCACCGTGCCCTGGCAATTTCATTGATTTTCTGCAAGGAGAGAACTGAGCCCAGTCTTCTGGCACCACCCATTCCCAAGTCCCCAGTTCCTTGAACATTTTTTAATTAAAAAAGTATATCTGGGCACATTGCTGAAATTTGGGAATGACAGAAAGCAAAGCGCTGCCTCGTTCCACCCTCCCCAGTTCGTGCTCTTTTCTTTCAATCTTAGCTAAGCGTATTGTAATGTACTTCTGTGCTTATCTGTGAAGGGGATTTTGCTTTTCTCATATGTGGGACAATTTCCTTAGGAAAGATGCGTTCATGTCTTCAATCAACAAATGTTTGCTGGGCGTCTCTGCGGGGGGTACGGAGTCCAGTCTTCACACCTCCCCACTTTTCTCATGTGTTTTTTCCTGAGGGTGACATAATCCTTGCAGGTTTTTGTTTTTGTTGTTTTTGAGACAGAGTCTCGCTCTCGCCAGGCTGGAGTGCAATGGCGCAATCTTGGCTCACTGCCACCTCCGCCTCCCAGGCTCAAGCGATTCTCCTGCCTCCGCCTCCTGAGTAGCTGGGACCCCAGGTGGGTGCAACCACACCTGGATAATTTTTGTATTTTTAGTAGAAATGGGGTTTCACCATGTTGGCCAGGCTGGTCTTGAACTCCTGACCTCATGTGACTACCTGCCTTGGCCTCCCAAAGTGCCACGATTATAGACATGAGCCAATCCTTGGCAGATTTTGTGAAGGCCTCTGAACAGACCACTGCCCTTTTCTCAGATCCCGCTCTTGGCCCTTCTCTCTGCAGTTGAGGGCCGGGAGTCTCCAGCTGCACGTTTGTGTCCCAGGTGCATACCTGGTGCATACCTGGTGCGTACCTGGTGCAGGTTCCTGTACTTCGTGTGTTCCGTAACAGGTGATTGTTTTGCAGCCCCTACCACGCCCTGCTGCTGCTCAGTGATGAGAAGTCCTTGCTGGGGGAGCTTCCTATCGACTGCTCCCCTGCCCTAGTTCGGGTGATCAAGACCACATCTGCTGTGAAGAACTTGCAGCAGCTAGCTCAGGATGCGGACCTGGCCTTGCTGCAGGTATAGCTCTGGGGGCCTGGATGGGTGGCATGTGGCAGGTGCTGGGGCATCAGGAAAGGCAGGCCATCTGCCACACTACATCCACAGGGGCTCTGTCCAGCTGAGAGCTGTGGCACAGCCCACCATGGGGTGAGGCCAGTCCCTGGGATGGCTGGAGGTTTTGGCATCTGAGTCAGACCATGGCTTTGTGAATGAGCCATGGGACTGACTTGTTCTTCTGTCTCAGAGAGGTAAGACAAGTCTGTGAGAGAAAGGACTGGGGTGCTCCCAATGTTGGAGGTCGAGACACTAGAGCTGGTGGGTGGGCAGGGCAGGAGCGGGCAGGGTCGTGGGGGCCTCACAGTGGTGATTAACAAGCATATGGGAACTGAGGGCAGGAAGCTTGGATGCAGGGCCCTCCCATATGCAGAATAAAGACCTAACCTGGTGGCCTTACCCGCTGTGTGTGCACATGTGTTGGCCTGTGCACTCTGTACAAGATGCCCTTTCTTTGCTGAGCCACATGTTCATGGGCCTGTCCATGCAGAGGGCTACCCTTTCTGATTAGTTGGAGGGCCCCTCAGCCGTGTCTGCAGATCTGGTTGGAGTGTGGGTGGAGCGTGGGAGGAAAAGCACAGGGAAGGCTGGGCACGGTGGCTCATGCCTGTCATCCCAGCCCTTCAGGAGACCAAGGCAGGTGGAGCGCTTGAGCCTAGGACTTTGAGACCAGCCTCAGCAACATGGCAATACCCCATCTCTACAGAAAATACAGAAAAAAAGAAAGAAAAATAGCTGGGCATGGTGGCATGTACCTGTAGTCCCAGCTACTGGGGGTATGAGGTGGGAGGATCACTGGGAGGCAGAGATTGCAGTGAGCTGAGATCGTGCCACTGCACTCCAGCCTGGGCGACTCTGTTTCCAAAAAAAAAAAAAAGCACAGGGAGAGATCAGAAGCAGGGGCTGCTGATGGGGTGGCCAACAGGCCATGGGGTCATCTGTGGCTGCTAGTCATGTGAAGTGGCCCAGAGCCACGGGACCATTGAAGTGTTGCCTAAGGGCAGAGCAGGTGGTGCCTGTGGGTGGCGCCCTCGTCTGGTGGTGGTGTGCACGGCATGGCCACCAGGGGGCAGCAGAGGCTGCCACGGAACCCAGGCGTGAGGTGGGCCCGCCTGGGTCCCTCTGGCTGAGCTTCCATGCTGTTTTGGACTATGAAACAGGCCTTTGCTTCTTAGCACGTTAGGGGAACTTGTCGGGCAAGGCCTGACTCTCAGGCCACTTTTCCCCAAAAGCAGCCTTTTTGGATTCTGCCTTTGAGAGTAAGTCTTTCCCGCCTCTGTATCTCAGGGACCCTTTATCCTCTGTGAGACCTTTTACCAGATTGTGCCCTTGTCTTTGTTTTTTCTTTTGAGACAGGTTCTTGCTCTGTCTCCCAGGCTGGCATGCAGTGGTGCCATCATGGCTCACCCAGGCTCAAGCGTCCTTCCAAGTAGCTGAGACTACAGGTGTGCGCCTGGCTCATTTTTTTTTTTTGGTAGAGATGGGGTCTCCCTAGGTTGCCCTGGCTGGCATCAAACTCCTGGGCTCAGGTGATCATAACACCTTGGCCTCCTAAAGTGCTGGGATTAATAGGCATGAGGCACCATGCCCAGCTGTGCCTTTGGACTTCGTGGGCTGGACAGGACCCAGTAAAGACCATGTCCTGCCCACCTTCATAGCATCCAGGAGACACAGAATTTTAAAAGAACTCACTGCTCCATACAACCCTGCAGAGTGAGGGAGTCAGTGACCCCCCATGTCCTGATGAGCACCGGCCACGTGGTAAATGCGTGTGGCTGTTCACAGGGCCTGTGTTGAGCTTTTGAAAGAAGCTGGGCCTGGCTTTCCTGAGGCTGTCTGGCAGGAGTTTGTGCTGGACACTGTGCCTCTCATCCTTGCTGTCAGAGTCTCCTTGGACAAAGCTTTGATGTCCTCTTCTGAGGTTGTCTGGCAGGAGTTTGTGTGGACACTGTGCCTCTCACCCTTGCTGTCAGTCTCCTTGGACAAAGCTGTGGTCTCCCTTTGATGTCCCCTTCACTTCCCTGCCATGGCCTTGACTGGGGAGAGGGAAGGCTGTCATTGTTTTCCTCTGTCTGTAACCCTTCCCTGCTCTCCCTGCTGCAGGTCAGCAGAGTTTTGCGGCTGGTGTGGCAGTGCAGAAGCCCCTGGGGCCCATCCCTGATGGGTCACTCTGTTTCCTGGAGATAGTCCCCTGGGGAGCATCTGCCTTAGGTGTGAATGTCACCAGGTAGTTTAAAGTCCCTTATGTGGCTGGGTGCAGTGGCTCATGCATATAATCCCAGCACTTTGGGAGGATGAGGCAGGAGGACTGCCTAAACCCAGGAGGTCACGACCAGCCTGGACAACATGGGAAGACCCTGTCTTTACAGAAAATTAAATAATTAGCTGGGCATGGTGGTGCATGCCTGTGGTCCCAGCTACTCAGGAGGCTGAGGTGGGAGGATCACTTGAGCCCTGGCGTTCGAGGCTGCAGTGAGTTGTGATTGCACACACTCCAGTCTGGGCAAAAGAGCAAGACCCAGTCCCAAAAAATAAAATAAAATAAAATAAAATAAAATAAAATAATTCATGTTTACATCAATCCAGAGAGAATCTACAAGTAAATTTTGGGTTTGTCATGATAAAATTAATGTTATAAGACTTCAAACACTACACAAATTATAGACACAAAAAGTTCCCACAGTCCCATATCCCACAGGTAACCTAGATCCCTCCAGGTTTTTTATGTCTGTGTGTGTGTGTGTGTGTGTGTGTGTGTGTGTATACATTTTATTTTGTATTATGAAAATTAGGATCGTGCTGTACATTCGTTGTGATTGGCTGAATAACAGCCCCCACAGACATACATATTCTAATCCCCAAAATCTATGAATGTGAACTCATGTGGCACTTTGGAGATGTTACTAAGTTAAAGATCTTGAGATGAGAAGATCATCCTGTTAAGCCCTAAATGTAATCACCAAGGCCCTCATCAGAGGGAGGCAGAGGAAGCTCTGACTAAAAAGACGCAGCGACATGACCACAGAGGCAGAGTGGAGTGATGTGGCCGCAAGCCAAGAGACACTGGCAGTTGAAGAGGCAGGACGAATTCTCTCTGGAGCTTCCAGAGGGAGCCTGGTCCTGCTGGCACCTTATGCTGGCCCTGAAGTACTGATTTTGGACTTTTGATTTCCAGAATGGACAGCATCTTGGAGAGGCTGCTGCAGGGAGAGGCAGGAGGTGGAGACCACTATGCTGAGCAGAGCTGGGGGAAAGTGGGTGTGTCTTTTTGAGAGAGCACATGCCAGTGGCACGTGGGGTGAGGGAACAGGGTGGTGATGGAAGTGAAACCTGCCATGCTGGGGTTGGCGGTGCCATTGGAGGCACCACTCGCACAATCTCGGCTCACAGCAACCCCCACCTTCCAGGTTGAAGCAGTCCTCCTGTCTCAGCCTCCGAGTAGCTGGGACTACAGGCATGTGCCGCAGTGCATGGCTAATTGAATAAAAATTTTTGGTAGAGATGAGGGTCTCACTATATCGCCCAGGCTGGTCTTGAACTCTGAGGTTCAGGTGATCCTCCTGCCTTGCCCTCCCAAAATGCTAGGACTACAGGCATGAGCCACTGTACTCAGTCTGGAGGCCCTGTTTTCTGAGCTGAGGTATAAGCGTCCTTAGCAGCAGGCAGCACTGTATCCAGGCAGGGGTGACTCACCCCCGCAGAGGCCTACTGGCCAAGAGGATGGAGTGGTGTCTTGAGGTGATGCAGAGGCAGAAGTGCAAATGCTTAGGATTGTACACACCTTTTCATGAAGTGCTGTGGTGCTGTGCTCAGACCTCAGGCCTGAACTTTCCTCTGGAAGGGGTTTTGGGTGTGTTTGTGTTTCCTGCTGTTCAAGGGTCCACAAGAGCAAAGCTGGGAGGGGGTCTCTGTGGAAGACAAGGCACATGGGGCAGACCTGGGGCCTTTGGGTATGTAGGGGTGGCACGCTGAGTGACTCCACACCCATCATTGGGGCAAGGCCGTGCTGGAGTTTTACGGGGTACGAGAGGGCTGTGCCCTGCCAGTACATCCAGCTAAGACCCCTGCCCAGCTGGGCCAACCCTGTGTTCCCAGCACCCCAGACATTCCCATGCTTGTGGCCTGAGACCACCATTCTTCAGTGGGAGTCAAGACAGTACAGGATGGGAAAACAGTGGCACCAAACAGCACAGGGAGCAGAGATAAAAAGGCCATTGTGGCCAGGTACAGTGGCTCATGCCTGTAATCCAACACTTTGGGAGGCTGAGGCGGGTGGATCACGAGGTCAGGAAATCGAGACCAACCTGGCCAACATGGTGAAACCCTGTCTCTACTAAAAATACAAAAATTAGCCGGGCATGGTGGCAGGTGCCTGTCATCCTAGCTACTGGGGAGGCTGAGGCAGGAGAATCGCTTGAACCTGGGAGGCAGAGGTTGCAGTGAGCTGAGATTGCACCACTGCACTCCAGCCTGGATGACAGAGCAAGACTGTCTCCAAAAAAAAAAAAAAAAAGCCATTGCTCACAGAAAGTACTGTGTGCTGTGTGCTGGCTGTGCCCCACATCCTAGTGAGAGGTTGGGAAGGTGCTGTTCCACATTAGGGAGGAAGTCTTGGGCCATAGCCGCCAGGTGTGTTCTGCACGAGCCTGGGACCAGCTTCTCCGGGCTGGTAGGCCATGGCCACCCATGCTGAGAGCTTCTGACAGCTCCCAGCGGGCCAGCCTCAGGCATGGCCCTTGCAGCTTCCCCTCTTCCTGCAGGTTTTCCAGCTTGCAGCTCATCTGGTGTACTGGGGCAAGGCCATCATCATCTACCCGCTGTGTGAGAACAACGTCTACATGCTATCTCCCAATGCCAGCGTATGTCTGTGAGTGCTGCTGGCTGCCAGAGCCTGGAGCCCTGAGTGGGAAGGGGTGAGGCCGGCAGGGCCCTCCAGGTGCTGTTCTCTGTGTTGGCCAGGCACCAAAGGCTGTGGAAGCCCCAAGGCGAGGCTCTCACTTCAGCCTAACTCCTGGCCACCAGCGTGCCCAGGTCCCAATTCTGGTCTGGCTCTGTGCTGTGTGACTCTCCTGTATCCCCCTTATGCCGGGCCCCCTCCTCCAGGCTGGCTCTCCTAATCCACCTTGAGGGATCAGAGGTGAGATACAGGGTGAACTGTGCCCATGGCTCCTGCTGCTGCTCAAGGGGAAGTGCCCAGGCTCTGTCCACCTGGAGGCCTGCCTGGCGTCATACCGTTCTGCCCTCATTGCACCATCCTGGCCCACCTGCCACACTTTGCTTCTCTGCTGCCCACTGAGGCCAGTGTTGAGAACACAGTGGGGGGTCTGAGAACACGTTGGGGGTTCTGCTGCACTCACTGGCATGCTTGTCTGCCTCCAGGTACTCCCCGCTGGCCGAGCAGTTCTCCCATCAGTTCCCATCTCATGACCTGCCGTCCGTCCTTGCCAAGTTCTCCTTGCCGGTCTCCTTATCAGAATTTAGGAATCCCCTGGCCCCCGCTGTGCAGGAGGTGAGTCACAGAAGCTCAAGGAGCCTGGAGTGGCAGGTGCGTAGTGGACAGGCACTACCTGCCTGGCTCTTGGTTCTGATCTGAGCCCTCACCACGGCCACCTGCTTCTCCTTGGTTTTGGGGGCTTGCCATGCAAGTGCTATGTGCTCAGCAGGGCCCAAAAGTCAGCTGCCAGGCCACCTGCAGATGCTTGGCCAGTGACCCAACACTTGGGCAGTTGTCCTCTCCCCATAGAGCCCACCCTGGCTGTGGCAGGCAGTTTTTAGGGTTAGAACTGAGTTAAGCTTGGCAGGAGAGTGCTTACCTTTTCTGGCCCTACAGACCTGTCTTGTACCCCTTTGGGACTGGGGACTGCCTACAGATGAGGGTGCAAAGGCAGCTTTGTTCTCACTGGGCCAGGGCCTGACCTCTGAGAGTTTTGCTTCTGCCTTCACTCCCTGCCATGGTTCAGGTGGCCACAGGGTCTGTGGGTATGAGTTCTGGGGTCACTGGTCCCCAGAATCTCCTCATCCAAGAGAGCCTAGAGAGGACCCTAGTGGGCCCGGGTCAGGGCAGCGGGCAGGCAGGTTGGGAGCTAGGAGTGGCTGGGGGATAGGAGGCCTCCTGCAGATCTGTGGGATGGACTGGTGCACCGGTATCTGTAGCAGGGCCAGTGGCTTCCCCTGTGGGCTGCAGGTGTCACAGCCTCGTGCGGAGGTGGCTTTGCCATCCTCCCCTCCACTGAGTTCTGGGCAGAGACTCAGAGCAGGGCCAGATAGGACAGAGTGTTGGAGACAGACGAACTGGGTGTTCTCACGTCTTTGTCTCCAAAAGTATTTGAGTAAGTGCCAGATCTATTAGGCAAAACCAGTCCTTAAAGTCAAACCCTTTCCGTTCTCAAATTGTGAATGAGAATAAGATTCTGGTTTTTCAGCTCCTTTAGACGCCAAACCTGACAGAGTTCTTAGTGCGGTCTTTCATAGAGCCCTTGGTTTCTGGGAGCTGAGCCAGGTTGTGTCAGCTGAATAAGAGGCACTCTCTGCACCCCTTCTCTTGGGCCAGTGCTTAGGGAGGAGCTGCTGGTGCTTCCATCCCAGAGGCCTCCTGTGGTCTAGATGACAGGGTGGCTTTTCCAGGCCATGACTGAGTGGTTGCTCCAGGCCTTGTCAAGGGCCTAGATGGAGCCAGGTTCTGCCTGGGCTCCAGTGCTGGGAAGCCCCTCGGTTTTATTTTTTTGTTCATTGATTTTATTTATTTTTGATTGCACTCCAGGCTGGAGTGCAATGGCATGATCTCGGCTCACTGCAACCATTGCCTCCCGGGTTCAAGCAGTCTCCTGCCAGCCTCCCAAGTAGCTGGGATTACAGATGCCTGCCACCACGCCTGGCTAATTTTTTTGTATTTTTAGTACAGACGGGGTTTCACCATGTTGACCAGGGTGGTCTCGAACTCCTGACCTCAGGTGATCCACCCACCTCATCCTCTCAAAGTGCTGGGATTATAGGTGTGAGCCACCATGCCCAGCTTTTTTTATTGTTTTGATACAGAAACTTGCTCTGTTGGCCGGGCGCGGTGGCTCACGCCTGTAATCCCAGCACTTTGGGAGGCCGAGACGGGCGGATCACGAGGTCAGGAGATCGAGACCATCCTGGCTAACACAGTGAAACCCCGTCTCTACTAGAAAAAATACAAAAACTAGCCGGGCGAGGAGGCAGGCGCCTGTAGTCCCAGCTACTCGGGAGGCTGAGGCAGGAGAATGGCATAAACCCGGGAGGCGGAGCTTGCAGTGAGCTGAGATCCGGCCACTGCACTCCAGCCTAGGCGACACAGTGAGACTCTGTCTCAAAAAAAAAAAAAAAAAGAAGAAACCCTGTGTCTACTAAAAATACAAAAATTAACCAGGCATGGTGGCGCATGCCTATAATCCTAGCTACTCGAGAGGCTGAGGCAGGAGAATTGCTTGAACCCGGGAGGCGGAGGTTGCGGTGAGCTGAGATTGCACCATTGCACTCCAGCCTGTGCAAAAAGAGCGAAACTCCATCTCAAAAAATAAATAAATAAATAAATAAGTAAATAAAGTATTAAAAAAACAAAAAAAAGGCCGGGCGCGGTGGCTCAAGCCTGTAATCCCAGTACTTTGGGAGGCCGAGACGGGCGGATCACGAGGTCAGGAGATCGAGACCATCCTGGCTAACACGGTGAAACCCCGTCTCTACTAAAAATACAAAAACTAGCCGGGCGAGGTGGCAGGCGCCTGTAGTCCCAGCTACTAGGGAGGCTGAGGCAGGAGAATGGCGTAAACCCAGGAGGCGGAGCTTGCAGTGAGCTGAGATCCGGCCACTGCACTCCAGTCCGGGCGACAGAGCGAGACTCCTCCTCAAAAAAAAACAAAAAAACAAAAAAAAGGCCGGGCGCGGTGGCTCAAGCCTGTAATCCCAGTACTTTGGGAGGCCGAGACGGGCGGATCACGAGGTCAGGAGATCGAGACCATCCTGGCTAACACGGTGAAACCCCGTCTCTACTAAAAATACAAAAACTAGCCGGGCGAGGTGGCAGGCGCCTGTAGTCCCAGCTACTAGGGAGGCTGAGGCAGGAGAATGGCGTAAACCCAGGAGGCGGAGCTTGCAGTGAGCTGAGATCCGGCCACTGCACTCCAGTCCGGGCGACAGAGCGAGACTCCTCCTCAAAAAAAAACAAAAAAACAAAAAAAAGAAACAAACTTGCTCTGTTGTCCAGACTGGAGTGCAGTGGCATGCTCTCGGCTCACTGCAACCTCCGCCTACCGGGTTCAAGTGATTCTCCTGCCTCAGCCTCCCAAGTAGCTGGGATTACAAGTATGCACCACCATGCCCAGCTAATTTTTATATTTTTAGTAGAGATGGGGTTTCACCATGTTGGCCAGGCTGGTCTTGAACCCCTGAGCTCAAGTGATCCACCCGCCTCGGCCTCCCAAAGTGCTGGGATTACAGGCGTCAGCCACCACGCCCAGCCCCATCTGTTTTATTTCTTAATTTCGCGTTAAGTCTGGGTATTTTGCAGTCCTTTTGACCAGGTCTTCTTCTTACTTACCTGGAGTATGTCCCCCATTCCCATCCCCAGTTCCCCAGCCCCCTCCCAGGAGGTAACACTGGCCAGCAGCTCCTTGTCAGCCCTCCCAGAGATGAGGAGACAGATGTGTATCTGAGGACACTGACGCTGTGTCACACTCCTCGCTCCTCAACGCCTGTGTCTGGGCAGTGCTTTCTCACGGGGACTGAACTCGACCTGGCACAAGGCTCCTCACTGCTCCTCACTGCCAGCCGCACCTGCTAACCCAGAGACACTGGACGGCCTGGCCAGGATGTACTTTCTCACGGTGGGGATGGGGGGTGGTGCTTCACCCCCAAGCCCAGGGTCACTGGCTTCAGCTTTCTTGTGGATCCACCCTGATGCTCAGGGTGGACTTTCAGGTAGATCCAAGGACAGAACTTTCTGCTCTCAGGGTGCCTGCCCACAGCCTCTTTCTAAACAATGTCTGGGCTTGTCTGGAGGTGGACTGGCTGGCTGGGACCAGCTACAGGGCCAGTGGGCCGAAGGAGAGAGGAGGCACAGGGGCAGCTGCAGCAGCACAGTGTGGGGGATTTGCTCAGAGCAGCGGTCACAGGGGGCCTCCACATCTCAGGTCCTGCTCCTCAGCCAGATGCCGGGCGGCCCAGGTGTGTGGTGGGAGCCCATGCAAGTGTGATCCAGATGTCCCCTGGCCCCTCTCCCTTCCCAGGAGTGTGAGCCGGCCTTGCAGAGCTGGCTGGCAGCTGTGGGCTCCCTTTCTGAGAAGAGGGTCTTTCTGCTGTGAGTCAGCACAGGGAGTGTGCTGTGGCCATGTCTAGGGCCATGGCTCCCTGATCCCCCAGGAAGAAGTTGGAGTGGGAAGGGGGACCAGCCTCACCTGCTGCCACCCGCAGACCCAGCTTATCCAGATGGTGGTGTGGATGCTGCAGCGCCGGCTTCTCATCCAGCTGCACACCTATGTCTGCCTGATGGCCTCACCCAGTGAGGAGGAGCCCCGCCCGCGAGAGGATGACGTCCCCTTCACTGCCCGGGTCGGCGGTCGCAGCCTCAGCACGCCCAACGCCCTCAGCTTTGGCTCCCCAAGTAGGGCCCCCAGGGCATCGCTGTGATAGTCAGGGGAGATGCTTGGGGGTGGTGCCCAGGAGGCTCAACATGGGCCCTGCTGTGAGTGTTGAGGGGCCTCCACATGGCTGCACACATACATGAACAGGCACGCGCCTCGTGTCCCCCGTGGAGACACCTCTGCTGTCTCCTAGCGCCACCATGACTCTGAGGTGGCAGCTCTGCCTCCAGGCTCTTCAGCAGGCTTGCTAGAGTCAGGGGCAGCTCCCAGCCCACCACATCAGTGCTGGAATCTCTGCCCCAGCCTGGGATCAGAGCAGGATCTCACACCACTACCAGGACAGCTGACACCTCTGTGCCCCAGAAGAGCTGTCATGGCCAGTGTGGCTCGAGGGCAGCAGCCTGTTGCCAGGTCCCAGGTCCCCAGGCTTGGGGAAGGAAGGGGGTGGAAGACTTTGGAAGTCCTCCCCTGGCTGAGGTCTGGCTGTAGGCTTCATGCTTCATGTGAGGACCCCGCCTGCCTGGGGTGCTTTGTCCGGGGTGCTTTGTCCTCCATCCTGGGTGAGGGGCAAGATGCCCAGGCCCACCATGGGGTGTTTGTGGGGCACACATTGCACCTCTGTTCAGGTCCCTTGAGGGTGCTCCCAGAGGGGAGGCTACCCATTTCCCAAGTCAGCCCTATGAGGGGCGTGTGTCACACCCAGGAGGCGGGGCAGCCGCGGATGCTTGCAGGCAGATGTTGCAGCTGGGGCACCAGATAGGGCCCTTGTGGGAGTTAGGGGTGTCATTGGAGGCTGACTGCTGGCTCTGCCCTCGCTGTTCCCCTGGGTGTTCTGGAATTTCACTTGGTCACCCTGACCCATGGCCCCCACAGCCAGCAGCGATGACATGACCCTCACCAGCCCCAGTATGGACAACTCCAGCGCAGAGCTGCTTCCCAGCGGGGACTCACCACTGAACCAGAGGATGACGGAAAACCTGCTGGCCAGCCTGTCAGAGAATGAACGCGCAGCCATCCTCAGTGTACCCGCAGCCCAGAACCCTGAGGACCTCCGCATGTTTGCCAGGTGGGTGCAGGTTGACCCGTTGGGACTGGGGCCAGTTGCAGGGTCAGGGCAGAAAGTGGATAGGGACGTACACAACAGGACCAAATCCACTGAGAACAAATGGGCCCCTGTTCGAGATGGAGTCTCTGCATTCAGGTGTGTAGGGGCAGGTGCCACTGCCCATGCATGGGGATGCAGCTTGTCACCAAGACCCCCCGGGTTGTGGGCCTGGCGTGCCTGTTTTTGGGCCTCTTTGCTCTCCACTGCTTCTTAGATATTTCTTGTCCCTTGAGAGGCAGTGCCAAGTTCTCACCCTCATGAGACTTGGCAGGGGTTTCCCAGGACTCTAAGCCCTGGGGGCACCCAGTATCCCCCACGTTATAGGTGACGTGGCTCAGTGGTCTCTGTCAGCCCCACCCTGATGTGGGGGATAGTGTAGCGACACACTTTTCCGGGAGTGGTCAGGTTGTCAGGGACTGAGTTCCCTGTTAAGAACCACACTCCAGGCCCTTGAGAGAACCACTTGCAATGCTTCTGAGCAGCTGGTCCAGGTCTCACCTGCATCCTAGCATCCTCTGTGCCAGCCTCAGTTGCAGAAGCCACCCTAAAGCAGTGATTTTCCAAATGATGGTGACATTAAAAAAAAAAAAAAAAAAGGCAGGCCAGGCACAGTGGCTCACACTTGTAATCCCAGCACTTTGGGAGGCCAAGGTGGGTGAATCACCTGAAGTCAGGAGTTTGAGACCAGCCTGGCCAAAATATAGTGAAACCCTGTCTCTACTAAAAAATACAAAAATTAGGCAGGTGTGGTAGCACACTCCTGTAGTCCCAGCTTACTTGGGAAGCTGAGGCAGGAGAATCGCTTGAATCTGGGAGGTGGAGGTTGCACTGAGCCGAGATCGAGCCACTGCACTCCAGCCTGGGTGACAGTGAGACTCCCTCTCTCAAAACAAAGCAAAAAAAAAAGGAGTGACCTTTTGGCTCCAGAGCTATGTGGGACTCACCATAGCATGAAAAAGAAGCCACCAGCAGACCCCTGATCCCAACGTCAGGACACAGGAGGCTGGGGCAGCTCTGGGTGTGAACAGCTGTCTATCCTCCTGGACCCACTTTGCCCACGTGCTGGTCAGCAGGACTATGGTGGGCATGTGGTCCTGGAGGCCTGCCTCCCTGGCCTTCACTGCCAGCTCTGCTCAGGCCTGTGGGCAGCTCAGAGTTGATTCCCACCAGTAGCTATTCAGCAGAGGCCTTTGGGGACTAGACGTCAGGTTGGGCTCACGCCCACCCATCCCTTCCAGGCTCCTTCACTACTTCCGAGGCCGCCACCACCTAGAGGAGATTATGTACAACGAGAACACTCGGCGCTCGCAGCTGCTCATGCTGTTTGACAAGTTCCGCAGCGTGCTGGTGGTGACCACTCACGAGGACCCCGTGATTGCCGTCTTCCAGGCTCTGCTTCCCTGAGCCCAGGCGGAGGGCGGAAGGCTGCTGGGGTGTGCAGGTGGGCGCTCGCATCTTCCCACCCAGGGCTTCCTCCCTGCTGAGGCTGAGCCCTCTTAGTCCTGAGGCCTGGCACTGGGTGGATGCCAGCCGGCCATGGCCCAGTGAAGCCTGCAGAGCCCTGCTGTACTGGCCCCTGGTGGTTCAGCTGTGGGGCCGCTGCCCTCCACTTTCCTATGCTTCCCTCCAGTCCTCGCCGCATGTGTAGGCGTCTCCACGCTGGAGGGGGCCTGCCAGAACTCCTGTCTCTGGGTGAGGGCTGCATCCTTCTTTGCCCATATGTGGGCTGTGCGTTTCTCAGACCCTCCTTTTGTCCCTACACCTGCTCCCTGGAACCCCCCTCTGTGGCCACCCTGAAGAATGTGCTGAAACACTTGTGTGGCCTGTCCCCGTCTCTCTGACAGCCTTCCATTTGTGAAGTGCCCTGTGGCCCTGTCCTCAGCACCACCTCTGTCTGCCATGCACTTCTTCCTCCCAGGCTGCCATGAGCCCATGGAAGCCACAAACAGGCTCATAGCCAAGCTGTGACCTGGTCCTGAGCCTATGGGCCGCGAGGGCCTGAGCTCCCCTGCTAGGCTGTGCACATCTTGCTGGTGGAGGCATGGCCCACTGTGCAGGGCCCCACCCTCGGGGGCTCTCTGCTCCCACACTGATGATTCTCCCCAGCATCCACACTGGGTCTGGCGCTACGTACTCAGGGCCCCCAGCCCTCGTGTCCTGGAGGAAGAGCTGGCTCCAGACATGTGCTGATCACCTAGAAGAGCTCTGGCGAAAGCGCAGTTTTCTAGAAATGAAACATTTATTTGTTTTTTAAAGAATTAAAAAATACTGTCTGGGCAGGCCCTTTGCTTAGGCCTGTGTGACCTGCTCAGCCACTCTGTCGACCACACTGACCCAGGGGCTGCCCCGGACATAGAAGCGGAGGGGTTTCCGGGCCCACTCCCCTGCAGAGCCAACGCCCACCCGGGCTGCTGCCACTACAGCTGGCTCACTGGGCTCCAGGGGACCACGCTCCAGCCATATAGCTGCATCCTGTGCCAGGTCCCTCTGGTCAAAGCTCTTGTTGATGGCCAGGGCCTGGCACAGCTTGGAGGGGCCACTGCAGAGCTCACGGTCCTTGAGGACACGGCTGGCGGTGCCTTTCCGGAGGGTGCTGCGAAGCTGACGCATGGTCTCCAGACCTTCCAGGGGCTCCAGCGCTCGCAGCAAGACGCAAGCCCCGTCGCCTGTGGGATAGATGGACAGTCTGGAAGTGGAGCCTCCCTAGGCTCCTGTCCTCTCTGCCCTAGTGCACATCCAGACATCCCGTGCTGCAGGGAGGGTGCAGCTGCCTTCCTGCCTGGGCCAGGGATCTGCTCTGTGCACCTGCACCATCTACTGGGTCTGACCTGGTGGGAGGGGGCTGCACCTCACTGTGTCCAGACCCCTCTGCCTGCCTTGCCATCCTCCATGCCTGCACCACGAGGTGTGCCTCCTGTGGGCACCTCTGGCTGCCACCACCAGGCAGGGCCTCCACCACTGTGGCCGTCCCCACAAAGCCAGACTGTCAAAAACTCATGACGAATGCCGGATATCAGCTCCTTTCTATTTGGATTCCCCTGGTCTTGTGATTGGCAGCAGCTATGAGGCCAGCAAAGGAAGCTCCAGAGAGCCAGTCCTCGGTTGCGATCATTCTGTCAGGAAGCAGGAAACCTTGGGCCTAGCCAGGCCCCAGGGCTCCTCTTCTGCCTCACCCACTCAGCATCTGTGTTGGTCAAGTGGTGGGGGCTAGGGGTTGGCTTAGAGCAGCTGCCAGTGTGCACCGGATGTTGGGAGAGCCCATGCAGTGACTCAGTGGAAAGACTGACTGCCACACCCTGCACAGGCAGGGCAGGAGAAGCCTGGCGAAGCCCCCCTTACCTCCCTTGGGATCCTTCCTCCAACCTAGCCCCTCCCTCACCAGGCCAGGCCACTTGAGAAGCAGAGACAGCAAGTAAAGGCTCCTGGGCCCAGGGGCTCACTCAAGCACAGATACCCGAATTTCCTCTGCCCTGCAAGTTTGGAAAGGTCCCTTGGATTCCCGGCTGGGGACAATGATGACCTGGACCCTGGCCAGAGGAGCCCTAGCCCTCCAGCAAGGCAGCTCCCTGGAGACACCTGCTGTGACTCACCTGTGCACCCCTGGCCCTCCCAGCCACCTGGGAGTCAGAGGCTTAGCCCAGAGGTGGCCAAGCCAGTCCCCACTCTTGGGCTGTGGCCATGTGAGCCTCTGCATCAGCAGCCAGGGGTGAGCACTAGTGGACAAAGCCATGCCCTCCGGCCAAGCCAGCAAGTGTGGCACTCCTCTGAGCAGATACCCTTGACCAGCCAGTTGTCAAAGTATTTCAAGCTAAAATCAAGGCCAAGCAAAGCCTTTAAGTTCCCGTCCATTCTGTGATTCCCACGCCGCTTCCAGCTCACCAGGTGGGGCGCCCACCGCCCACCCTGACCCACAGTAGGAAGGAGCAGGACCCTCTACATCCCTGTGGGTGCAAGACACATGCCCCTCACAGTCTCACTGAGCCCCCAGAGCTGCCTGGAAAAAGAGTCAAAGCCTGGCTGCCCTCATCACCACATCCCCTGCCCTGGCTCCTTCACACACAACACATCCAAGTCCCACATCCTGACAAAAATACGACCCCTTTCATCTCTTCTTGCCAAACCTCCCTGTCCTCGCCTACTTCTCTGCCCACCCTAACTCCCCGCTGCTGTGCCCACTGCTCCATCCTTGGCAACCTGACCACTCTGCTCTTCTTAGCACTGCGATCATCCTCTTCTCAAACTAGCTTCTAATCCTCATGTGCTGCCTCCATCAAGGGCAGGTGACACCTGTGTCCTCGGCCTCCTTTCTGCCTCCACTCCAACCAACCCTTTCTTTTTATTTTGAGATGGAGTTTCGCTCTTGTCACCCAGGCTGGAGTGCGGTGGCGTGATCTCGGCTCACCACAACCTCCACCTGCCGGGTTCAAGTGATTCTCCTGCCTCAGCCTCACTAGTAGCTGGGATTACAGGTGCCCACCACCATGACCATCTAATTTTTGTATTTTTGGTAGAGACAGAGTTTTACCATGTTGGCCGGGCTGGTGTTGAACTCCTGACCTCAGGTGATCTGCCTGCCTTAGCCTCCCAAAGTGCTGGGATTACAGGCGTGAGCCACCACGACTGGCCCCAACCAACCTTCTCTACTCCTCTAACCAGCCTTGCCCCGTCAATGCAGCCAGAGCTCCTGAAACCCTGACCTGGCCCTGGAAATGGCACTTCCTTGCTCAAATATCTGCCCCACCTCAGTCCTCCTGGTGGTCCCCTGGCTGGTAGTTGACGGGGCTCTGCCAGCCCTCCAGCCCCCTCAACCGCCAACCCCCATGCCCGAGCACTGCTCACCCTGGCTGGAGATGTTCATGCAGAAGTACATGCCATAAATGATGTACACGTACAGGGTCCCTGGCTTCATGAACATGCCTCGGTTGCGGGGGGTCTGCCGGCCACCCCTTGAGTGGGCAGCTTCATCCTCTGGCCCCAGGTATGCCTCAGTCTCCACGATGCGGCCTCGGAGTTCTGTGCCATTAGGAAGTCGCCGGACTAGGACCTGTGCGAAGTCAGTTTCTGCTCAGGGCAGGAAGGGATGGGGGTGCACTCACCCTAACAGTGCCCAGCCTGGACCTCATCTCCCCACCTCAGGGTGTGTCAGCTGCCCAGGTCTAGCCAGGGAGCTTGCCCCGTCTCCATCCTGCCTCTTCTCTTGCTCCTGCTGAGTCTGAATATGGCTGTTGAGGGCACCAGTTGTCTCCTCCAGTCCTGCTAGACCAGGAGACCGCAGGCCGAAGACACCTCAGGCCACAGCCAGGGCGGGGCTGGGAACCAGCAGTGGTGGATTCACCTTGCAGGTCAACCTCCAAGTCCTCTCAGCAGGGCCCTCCATTCCCCAGCTTCCTCCTTTCCCAAGTACCCTTGCGAAGACCATCAGCATTTAGCATGAAGCCAGGCATCGTGGAAGGCACAGGACCCCAAGGATGTCCCCACACCAGCTCCCTGGGAAATCCCAGAGCCTGTGAGCTCCCCTAAACCTGGGCTGCTGAGGTGGCCACAAGGGACCCTCATACTAAGCTCCCACCGTCCAGCTCTAAGGCCTTTCTGAGCAGTAGGCCCAGCTGCCCCAGGGTGCCCCAGCCTGGACCATGGTCTTGGTAACAGCCAACAGTTGTGCCCTCAGTGCTTGGAGCCCGAGTTAACAGCAGAGCACTGGGGACCAGCCACATCCCCAGCACCTGTCTCGTTTTTAGGCCAGAGGTGTCAGCTGGAGAGCCAGACCACCTTCACCTCAGCCCAGGAAGCCTTGTGGTGCCAGAGGCCATGGTCAGTATCATGGGCTGGGGAGGAGGGGCACTGGAGCTCAGATGCTTACTGGGGGAGCATTCAGGAGGCCTTCCTGGAGACAGGGTGGAGGGAAGAAGGGGTCAGTGCCTGTGCTGGAAGCCCAGAAATCCTTAGGCATCCAGAACTGTGAGGACAGAAGTGAACAGGCCAGGCTTGGCCAGACCATGTCCAGGGGAGAAAGGGTGGCCCTGTTCCATCTTCCCTGGAGCTGAGAGGGAATGCCCCTCCAGGGGCTTCACGCCGCACACTCCTCTGCCTCCGTGGGGGCACACTGGGGGAGCCCAACTACCATTCTGGAGAGGAGGTTCCCACAGCCCTTTTCTCACGGTTTCCTTTTCCATCCCAAATTTCTGATCTGGATTTCACTCTGATACCATTTCCACCAATGGCAGATACTGGGGCCTCTCACCCCACCCCCAATGCCAACACACACACTCTCTTCCTTGCTGGCAGAGCCTCCTGGGGGACACCACACCCTCCTCAGCCCGGAGAGTGGCCTGGGACTTCATGGCAACTCACGGCAGTGACCCTTTTAGGGATGAGTGCATGACCCAAGCCTGGTTGAGGGGTCTGCAAGGGCATCCACTGGGAGGTTATGGAGAGGGCTGTCCCTAATCCAAGGGACACAGGGTGACACACCCTCTTCTCTGTGGACATCATCTTGTCCACCAGTGGGCTCAGGTGGGCATGACTGTGGCCTGCCAAGGATGCTGAATAGAGACAAACGTACTGTGGTCCCTGATGCCATGCTGGGCCCTTGCCCTGCTCCTGCGATGCACCTGCCACAGGTACCGTTTTGTTTATCACAAATGCCCATCATAGTTATTATTTTTGAGACAGAGTCTCGCCCTGTTGCCCAGGCTACAGTGCAATGGCGTGATCTCAGCTCACTGCAACCTCCGCCTCCTGGGTTCAAGCGATTCTCCTGCCTCAGCCTCCCGAGAAGCTGGAATTACAGGCACCCGCCATGACACCCAGATAATTTTTCTTTTTTATGAGACAGAGTCTCGCTCTGTTGCCCAGGCTGGATTGCAGTGGCGTGACTTTGGCTCACTGCAAGCTCCACCTCCCGGGTTCAAGAGATTCTCCTGCCTCAGCCTCCCGCGTAGCTGGGATTACAGGCACCCGCCACCACACCGGGCTGATTTTTTTTTTTTTTCTTGAGAGAGTCTCGCTCTGTCACCCAGGCTGGAGTGCAGTGGCGCGATCTCGGCTCACTGCAAGCTCCACCTCCCGGGTTCATGCCATTCTGTTGCTTCAGCCTCCTGAGGAGCTGGGACTACAGGCGCCGCCACCTCGCCCGGCTAATTGTTTTTGTATTTTTAGTAGAGACAGGGTTTCACCGTCTTAGCCAGGATGGTCCTGACCTCCTGGAGGAGGTTAGCAATCTCCTGACCTCGTGATCTGCCCACCTCGGCTTCCCACAGTGCCGGGATTACCGGCATGAGCCACCATGCCTGGCCACAAATGCCCATTTAAGGTGCTTTTAGAAGGATCCACATGGGGACAGAATGTTGTTTGTTCTCCACGAGATCAAGCCCACATTCTAGGGTCTGCTCCTTTAGCACCCAATTCCTGCCACTGGTATTTCTCTTCTGGCTCTTCTTGGTGATTATAACGTAAAAGTAGGCTCATTAAAGGACAAAGAGAAGGCCTTGGAGCCTCTGGAGAACCAGAAAGGCAGGCCTGGGGCTTTGGCATTAAGGACCACCACCCAGACGGCGCTCCCAACAGATCCAGCCAAGATGCCATGGCTGTGTGAGCATTTGCTTGTGGGGACAGCCTGCAGCGCAGGCCCACCAGGATGGGCCCTGGGCAGTCCCTGCTTACTCCAAGTCTGACAGGCAGAGCCCAGATCCTGGACCTACACTGAGCTGCAGGGGCCCTGGGAAGCCAGCACTGCACTGAGAGCCACTACGGTGGGAAGGGGCAGCCGAACACTGGCTACAGCCACAGTTCCCAAGTGTGGAAAAACTGTGCGGTGGATTCCAGGTGAGGAAGGCTAACAGTGCAAGTGCTCCTGCCCTAGATGCCCGAAGCCGGCGGGGAAGACAGTGGCACCCCGCTGCACCCTGGGCAAACAACACTGACAATCTCCACATTCTTCCCAGATGATCTCAGGCAACTGAGAGGAGCTATCCAGGGACCCGTGTGAGCAAAGCAGCTAACTGCACGAGGACAAGTGAGGGCCAAGTCCAGCAGGCAGTGGACAGGGCTTCAGGGACAACTGCAGTGACAGGCACTTTAGGAGAGACCATGTTGCTATGTTCACATTACCTGTCCCAGAAATGCCCGGGCCAGGGGGACTGCCGGCTGGTCAAAAAACTCCAACCCCAGTCGGGTAAGGTGGCCCTTCGGGCTTGAGAAATAGATGCTGCGGTGTGGGCCCAGGGTGGTGGGTGGTCCCAAACAGGGCTCCTTGGGGCAAGGTGCCTGCGCTGTGTCAGACGGGCGGCATGGCTGCTCTGCTTTGGCTAGTCGCTGCTTTTTTTGCCCCATCCTTCGGGAAAACTGTAATGGGAAAAATAAATAAATAAGCATCCGAATAGAAGACAGCTGTGTGGTAAGGTCAGGCTCAGGAAGTGCAAGGACTGGATTTGACCACCTGCTTCGGTTTCTTCATCTGCAAAGCGGGGGTGACCATCCTGTGGGTAGTTATAAGGCACAAACACCTCGACACACTCGAGGCCTCAGAAAATGATTACATCTGATGGACGGCTGCTGCTGGTGGTGGCAGGGTGGCTGCTCTGCCCCACCTATGTGCGAGCTGCACAGCGTGGGGGCTCAGGCTGCACGACCTGGAGAGCAAATGGTGGCCGGAGCCTGGGACAGCAGGGCTGGTGCCCTCTGATTCCCACTCATCATGCAGGTCCCAAGCAAACGTCTGAGCTGGTTTCTGGAACCCTGCCCTTTCATCCAACCCTTACCAGGAATTCAAAACACAGCCAGGACCTTGGCAGGGCCTTAGCAGGGATCCCAGTGTGTCAGAATCCTTGGAATGGCCCCCAGGGCCTGACACACAGGGAGGGGTGAGTACCGGGGTGACCACTGGCCTGGCCCTATCCCATGTGCTCAGGGTCCCTAACTGTCCTCTGCTTCATGGCCCAGGTTGGATAACGAACAAGTGGGGCAAAGGTAAGGTCTCCTGAGGGACTAGGAGGGTCTGCTGAGACCCAGCAGGTCCCCAGCCTCCCACCTGTGGCCTCCCCATGTGTAGGGGGAACCTGACCACACATCCTCAGCTGTCCTGGGGCAAAGGAGGAGGGAAGATAAAGGGGGCGGGTCAGCGTCGGCCTGGCAGCACCCGGAGGGCTGGTCTTCAGCAGCACCTAAGTCCTCCTGGCATGGGAGAGATGCATTATTTTTAACGGGAGTGCTGACGTTCATGTCGAACGGAGACTGCCAGTCGGCCTGGAAAGGACGCTGACGTGACCGTCTCCGCACTCGGCCCGCGCTGCCAACGCGCCGTGGGCTCTGCCCCCGGGCGCTGCGGCCCCTGCCTTCGGCCCGAGCTTGGCCCTTGGCCTACGCTCTGGCTCTGCCCCAACCCTCGGGGCGGTGGGCGGTACGCCCGTCCCCGGTACTCCCGCTCCTGCGGCCGCGCTCGCTGCTGCGCCTTGGGGTGGGCGCGTCTGTTCCGCGGGGCGGCCGAGGCGCGCGCTCACCTGGGCCCCGCTGCGCGCAGGCATCCGGCAGCTCGGGTCGGGGCTTCGTGGGGCTCGGACCCCGGCACACAGACCAGCAGCCGCCGACCCCAGCCGCCGCCGACCCCGGAAGCACCGCTGGGACCGGGGCGGAGCGGCGCCTGCGCAGAACGGGACGGAAGCCGGGAAGGGGGGGCCAGTGAGCGCCGGGAACGGGCTGCGCCCCCGGGGCGGGGCAGACCACACGGAGGTGGATCCTCTTCCCAGCGCCCACCGCCAGTTCTTGACCCAGGCCCGGGCCTGATTCGGCGCCTGCGGAGCGACAGCGGGGAAGGGGCAGGTGGGGTTGGGGCGAGCACCGCACTGTGCCCCGGCGCCCCCCCAATGACCCGCTGTCCGTCCCCGCCTGCGCCCTGGTCGCCTGGCGGCCTCAGAGCCCACTCCACCAGCGGGTGGTCAGACCACCCAAGAGGACGGGCCAATCGTGAACCTGAGTGGGTCCTCGAGGGGCCGGGGCGGAGTGGTCTTGCTTTGGGGGAGGGGGCAGGCCGCAGACGTGTTTTCCGGTGCGGTGTCTGCGGAGTGCGCGCCTGGGAGACCGCCCCAGCCCTAGTCTGGAGTGGGCCAGGGAGTCCTTATCCAGGAAGTGGGCTCCAGGCCTGTGCGGAAGCCCCCGCCCCTGGTCCGGGGTTGTCACAGCCTGGTGGGGGGAAGGAAGGAGGGAGCGGCGCGGATTCTGCCTCTGCCGCAGAGCCCCCATCCCTCTTTCCGCCCAAGGATGCTGAAGGGAGTTCGCTCACTTTCTGGGTTGGGCCTGCTGGAGCGCAGCCAGTCCCTTCTAGAGACTGAGGCCAGACGTGAACACAGCCTGTCAGTGCGCAGCCTTCTGAGGCCTCCCCAAGGCCCAGCGGCCTGTAACCTCTCACTACCTCTCAAGTCAGATCCATGCCCTTAGGCAGGGGCAGGACGGTGCTTGGCCCAGTGGAAAGAAGGGCCTAGGGGACGGGCCCCGAGGTAGCTGGGCACACTGCTGGCTCCCATGGCTCATGGCAGCCCCAGCACCCAGCAGAGCCATCCCCCACTTCTGGCCACTTGGGGGTTTATCTGGGTCTGCAGGGCCCCTCCCCTATGGCAGGCACAATCCCACCCCACAATCCACCTCTACCATACAAAAACCCTCGAGGGGCCTTTCCTCAGGTGTCTTTGATTTGTGTGACCCTAGTCCTGGAAAGGGGCACCTGAAAAGGCCTTGAGCAATTGGGTACCTGGCTGTGTCAGCTGGGAGACGCTAGGCAGGACAGATGCACCGGCCATGTGTCTGGAGCCTTCAGATGAGTGTGACACCTGGTCCTACATATAGAAAGGCTAACAGAGCAGGACCCTGGTCTCCAACTGCGTCGCCTCCTCTGACCAGCCGTCCCACTCCCGTGGTCCCCAGCCAGGACTTCCTGGGGAGGGAGGGGCCATGAGCCGCCTGCTGGAAGCCACCAGCTGTTTGTAGCACTGTGTGCCGCTTCCGGGGGTGGGGGTACAATGTGTCATGAATCCATGTTTATAAAGCAGCCCTGGATGTGGTCCCACACCCTCCCTGCTTATCCTCTGCAGCCATGCCTTCCAAACAATAAGTCTCTTTCCTCTGGGAATAGTCCCCCATCCTCCCAGTGCTCCCCCTCAGTCTAGTAGGGAAACTGAGGCCCCAGTTGAGCCTTTGTCTTCTTGATGGGCAGGGAGAGTGTTGGTGTTCCTTTGTACTTATATTTATTCTGGTTTTACAAGTGATACGTGGTCCTTGCAGAAATCATGGGGAGTCCAGAGGCTCCCAGAGGGGTGTTTTTATCCGCACCTTTCTTATGAGGCAAGAGAATCACTTGGAGAGCAGACTGGCCCCTGCTCCAGGAGGTGGAGAGGCTGGCGCTGGGGTGCCAGCAACCAACTTCTCCAGATGTTCTGGCCTGAGTGCTGCGGGTTGTGCAATCTCTGGGCAACCCCCACCCCTCCACAACCGCACCCCCCGACTTCCTGGTTTGTGGTCTGAGGCTGCCACCACAGGCTGGAAGTGGTGGGATGAGAGTTCCAACTGTGGCCTGCCGAGTGGGCTGGCGGGCTGGTCCGGGGCAAGAGAAAGTGGTGCCAGGTGAGAGGAGGGGGGCCTGGGGCCTCCTCTGTTCCCAGTTTGCCCCACTACTGGGCTGGAACAGGCTTCTTGGAGGAGGCAAGGATATCAGTGGAAGATGGAGATGAGGACACTCTCGAGGCTTTGAAAAGAGTGAAGGCCAGTATTGGTGCTGGGGTGAGCAGCCCTGACCCCCGACCTCCACAACAGGCCATGGGCTGTGGAGGGGCTGGAGCTGCCTCTAGCTGTAGGAGGCGTGGCCATCAGTCACTGGAGCCTTTATAAGCAAGTCCTTGAGAGATGTGGCTCTATCGGCCACAGGGGCCAGGGTTCTAGTATCAGCCTCAGGACCCCAGGGTGCCCAGCACACCGGCTGTGTCTTCTCTCTGATGGAGGGGGGTGCTGACAACTGTTGAAGCGGGTGTCAAGTCAGAGCCCATGGGCTCCTCTACACAGCTTTGAGTTGGCAGCTTCCCAGCAGGGTGGCTGCTGGCCTCTTGACTGGTCTCCAGCGCCCTGTGTCTGGTGAGCCCTGGAGGGTCAAAGCTTCCTTGGGCAGAGAAGGCAGCCACTGGGCAGGCCGTAGTGGGGTGTGTGTGAGCTACATCCTCCCTGCCTGGGTCTGTGCTCTGGGCCCTGGGCCCAGGTGCTTATGGGAACCCCTTGCCAAACTCTGGGATGTGGGGAGGGGGCAGCTGCCTCAGAAATAGCCCTATGACTTCAGGCCACGGGCTGGCCTGGCCCACTTCTGCCTCTTCCCCAAATAGCCAGGAGCTGGTCATGGGCCCATCCCTGGAGCTCCCCAGGCAGGGGCAGTTTCTTCTGATCATTCCAGGGACTCTCCAAAGCCCAGGGTCTGACCCCTTGGGTGATTACTTGTGGCCTGAAAGCTGAGCTGAGGATTCTGGGGTAGCTGAGGAGTCTGGGGTAGCTGTTGGGAACACTCCTCTTACTGGTCAGGGCTCCCGTTCTCTCGTGTCCTGGTGTGAGGTCCACAAACCGTGGGGTTGGTCTAGACACCCACCCATTCTCAGACGCCTGCCCACCCGCCCTGTGAGTGCTGGGCAACTGTAGCTGTTTTCCATTTCTCCAGGGTGCAGGAAACGGGAGGAGAGGGACCAGGGGCTGGGTTTCCGTATCGGGGGGCTCCTCCACCAGAACAGGGAGTAGTAGAGCAGGCATGAGGCAGAGCACACATATGTGCACACAGTTGTCCATGTGGACTGGGTACAGTCCTGAGTTTCATGCGCGTCCGTGTGAAGAGACCACCAAACAGGATTTGTGTGAGCAACAAGACTGTTTATTTCACCTGGGTGCAGATGGGCTGAGTCCGAAAAGAAAGTCAGCAAAGGGAGATGGGGTGGGGCCGTTTTATAGGATTTGGGTAGGTAGTGGAAAATTACAGTCAAAGGGGGTTGTTCTCTGGTGAGCAGGGGTGGGGGTCACAAGGTGCTCAGTGGCAGAGCTTCTGAGCCAGGAGAAGGAACTTCACAAGGTAATGTCATCAGTGAAGGCAGGAACCGGTCATTTTCACTTCTGTGATTCCTCCCTTGCTTCAGGCCATCTGAAGGCTCAGAGGCCTGACACTGAGCACACTTGTATTGACCCCGCTCTGATCATCCTTCTGATGACCTCACTCAGGAGGCCAGGGCGGGCTGAGAACCTGGGGATGCCTGGACACAGGCTCTAAGATGGGAATGTGTCTGCAGGGGCGGACTGGGGCATGCTCCCCACCGAAGGTGACTGCTGGGTGTGGGCTGTTTCAGCTCTGAGCCAGCTGTGGCTGGTGCTCCTGGCAGCTGGCGATGAGTGTCTGGGACTTGGAGCGTGTCTGGGTGGGGTCTGACAGCGTCCACTGCAGGAGGAGACCTGCTGACACCAGATGCCCAGCTGTGGCATGCTTTGGAGGCAAGCCCAGTCCCCAGCTTTCCAGAGAGGACACCACTTCTGGCCCTGCCAGCCTAGTCTGGGCATCCAGGCCCGGTAGGGCTTGCTTATCCCTGGCAGGGGTCAATATTGCTAAGCACGGAGACTGTCCTGTCTCTGGCTATGAGCCTGGCATGGGAGGGGTGGCACATGCAGGATACAGGAGCACTGAGTGTTGGCACCGGGGCAGGCTCCCTGTCACCCGGTGTCCCTGATGCACTGGCAGTCATCCCCCTGGTGGAGTTCCCCTCCACCCCTCTAAAGCTTTCATTATCTCCTTCTCCGTGAGAATTGTGTTGATACTGCTTGTGTTCAGAGAGGACCCACTATGTGCAGGCACCACCCTGTTCCGTGGCACGGACAAGGATATGGGCAGAGGATTCTTGCCCAGGCTCTGGGATCTACCCATGAGTGTACCAGCACCTTTAGTTCAAATTGCCCCCTTTCTTTTCTGTGTAGCCAAGGACCAGGCCATTGTCTGCATTGGGCACTGGGTGCAACAGCTCATTTTGGAGAGGACTGGTGCCACCTAGACCCAGAGGATGGCACTGAAGCAGCAGCAGCCTTGTGACCAGCACAGGGCCTGAAGACACATTTGTCCGAGGCCTGAGGGGGCACCCTGTCGAGGGATCCTTAGGGACCCATGGGAAGAAGGGATCCTGCACCCTCTCTCCAGAGGAAGCCTTGGCCCCCACCACTCAGAGCTCCTGGACAACCCTGCCTGTACTCTGCTGTTGGCACCCCTGTCCCCCACCCTGGGATGTGCCCTGGGTGGGTCAGCCCACCCAGTGTCAGGAGAGAAATGCTGGGAAACTCCCACCAGCAGCTCCAGCTGAAAGCAGAGGGCCATTTTGAGTGCAGCCCAGATTGTGCAGGGATATGAGCCCACCCCGGGGTGGCCGCTGAGCTCTGAGACAGTGACAAGAGCCCAGAGTGGACACCAGACACTGCACTGCCTCTGCTCAGTGGCTTCAGGTGGGGCCTGGTGCAGCTGGGCCTGAGTGCTTGCTGGTGGTGCAGGGCTTCTGGGGGTGGGGGCACGGGGCGGGGGGAGGGGTAATTACTGTGGTCCTGAACTGAGTGTGTGCATCAGTGTGTACAGCACACGTGTCCATGTGTGAGTGGTATGAGTATGTACCCACAGAAAGATGTACATGAGTAGGTGGGTGCCTATGAGGCCGTGCATGTGTAGGCGAATGAACGCATGAAGTGGAAGAATGTGGGAAGGTGTGTGTAGGATTGTGAGTGATGCACATGAATGTGTGTGAGGGAATGTGAGTGCTCAGTGGGACTGGGTGAGTGTGGGCCTCTGGAGGAGGAGGTCGGGTTTAGGGGAGCCAGGGATACCCACCCATCCTCCACCCTCTACCCCGTACCTGCCCTCCCTCCTCACTCCCCGTCTTCTCAGCACAAATCAGGGCAGGACGACAGGTCAGGCCTCAATCTGGAGCCAGGGGAGAGGCGGAGCCGCTCAGCGCTGATGCTGCCATCAGCTCCCAACAGGCCCTCTGTCGGGCCAAGGCGCTGGAGACCCCAGCCCCAGGTGTCCCCACGGGCGGCCTCTGGGGAGAAGGGAGCCCAGCGGCCTTCCGGGAGGAGGTGACTTGGGCCGGGCAGGCGCGCATTCCTGAGCCCTGAGTCAGCGCGGCCGCCCCCTCCGGCCGGGCCCGCCCCCGGCGCGCACGCCCCTCACTCCATGGCATTCCCGGGCGGGGACTCGGCGCGGGCGCCCTCCCGGCCAGCGGCGGCAGCCCCTCCTCCCTGGAGCCCTCAGGACCCTCCCAGGACCCCCGGCGGCGGCGGTGAGTGAGCGCGACCGGGAGCGCGGGGCTCCGGGGACGGGCGGGTTCCGGGGCAGCGTCCGCCGAGCGCGGGGCGCGTCCTCAGCACCCCGTGGCCGGAGCTGCTCAGAGTGGCCGGGGCCGTGTCGGGCCCGGGGCCGGGGCCGGGGCTGGGGAGGGATCGCGGCGAGTCTTCGCTGGGGCGGCCGGACTTTTCTTCCCGGAGTTTCCCTAGTCGCCCGCCGAGGCGGCCCAGCCCCGGATTCCTCGCCCGGCGCGCCGCAAAAATAGCCCGTGGCCGGATTAGCAGTTCCAGCGGCCTGGCCTGGCCGGACAGCTCGGCTCCAGCCCCCGCCCAACAGCTGAGGGTCCCAGGAGCGGGAGGCTAGAGTCCGGGGGTGCCCCAGGCTCCTCTGAGCTGCCCCCACTACATTTTCCTTCCCGGCCACCACCGGTGGGTGGTGTCTCCAAGTTGAAACTCCAGCTAAAGGCGGGATGGTCCCTGTCCCAGCCGCCCTCACCGATGGGAATAGCAGGAGCCGTGGAGCTGGGGGTGGGGGACTGACTCCACCTTCTGCCCCACGACGCTGACTCCCCAATATGTAAACATCGAAGCTCCAGAGTGGTCTGGGAGCGACTCCCAAAGACAGACCCTCACTCTGTGTGCAGAGGCCAACAGGGACAGGCCTTCTCCCAGCTGGCGTGACAGCCAGACCCCAGATGCTCAGGGCATTGGCAGAGGGCCTGACTGGCTGTCATGCTGGGGGCATGTTTGTGGGGCTGGGTGGAGAATGAGCAGGGGATCTTCCCTGGCCCCCCAAAGCCTGCTTCCAGTCCAGGTGGTCCTGACCAGAGTTCCTTCTGTGTGTGCCGCTTGAGATTGTGAATGTGTGTGTCTGTCTGGGTGGGTGGGGCCTAGGTCTGGAGGCCCTACTCCTATCCTGGGAACTCCCACCCGCCAACAGGACTTCCTGTTGGAGACCGGGAGAAGATTCAAGGATGAAACTGGCTTTTCAGGTTTGACCCAGCTAGATGCCCGGGCAGTCCCAGGCTGGGTTCTCCCCACCCGTGTGGAGCCAACCCCAACCTCCTAGCCCCCACCCCAAGGGTGGACAGAAGCTGGGGACCTAGCAGCTGGCTGGGGCTCAAGGAGTCCCTGAGGCAGAGCCCCCCTGCCACCAGGGGTCATCCTGGGTAAGCTGGGCCCCTTTTCCTGAGAATGGGGCAGGGGCAAATGGAGTGCATGGGAGTCTGGTGGTCCCAGATTGAAGGCCCTGGGCCTCAGACCCTTTCCCAGCCCTTCCAAGCAGCCTTCACTGGCTGGCTGGCCTCCATTGCACAAACAGGTCCCTGGAGCAGAGTAGGGGGTTGCTGTTGTCCCTCAACCAGCACCCTTCATGAGCTGGCCAGACAAACCCCCACTTTGGGGAACTGACTTTCTAGGGGGCGCTCTTGGTTTAGGGGGAGTCGCCCAGGTCTCCCCTGCCTTTCAGGGACCATCAGGCCCTCCCCTAGGATCTTCCCAGCTATAGTCCCTGCCCAGGGCACCCCCAGTTGCTCTCAGCTGTGAGGGCCTCCCCCACACTGGCTCCAGTTCCCTCACCTCAGTGTCTGTGCCAGGATCACATTTTGCCCAGTGATCGGATTCCTTGGCTTCTCTGCCTGTTTTCTGAGTTGGACGATTTTGGGGGTGACTCCTTCCTCCTTCAACTGAGATGCCCCTGATGGAGCAGGTGGCAAGGGGTCTTAGAGGGGTCTGACAGCTGTCCACAGCCACAAGGCTGAAGAACCCGGGTGGTCTGCCTTGTCTTCTGGGGGTCTGCAGACAGGGTCCCTTCTACCACAGCTCCTGGGCAGACCTGGCCCAAGGCTTTGAACTCCCTTATAGGCTTTGGGACTTCAGGCAGTGACTGGCTTCTCTGAGCCTCAGTTTCCTTACATGGACGATGGATACGGAGGACCCCTCCCAGGGGTTAGACAGACCAATGTGATCAGTCAGGATCTGGTTTGAGGAAGCTGAACCAGGCTGCTGAGCACTGAAGCCATTTCTGCTCTGGCTTGGTTTCCCTGCTGGGGTCTCTCCAGTCCTGTCCTGCTTCTGGTGGGTCCTGGGATGGGGTTGCGGGGTCGCCTGGGTGCCTGGGCACCTGGGAGCCCAAGGTTGCCTGGGCACCTGGGAGCATGTGTGTAGCGTCGGTCAGGGATACCTCTGGAGGGCTCTGACTGGTGACTGGGCTGTCCATCTGTCCTCTGGTCAGACGTGGGCATGGGATGTGGGCCTTTCCCACCTCCAGCCTGGGAAGGGTGCTTTCGCCTAACTCCTGGGACCCAGCTAGACTCCATACTGGGGACTAGAAGTGACCAGCTTACCAGGCAGTTTACACCCAGAATCTAGTGTAGCTAAGTCCTTGCTGCCATCCCCTTTCTGACTGTGTGGCTTGGACAGGTGCCCTGACCTGCACTTGGTGTCCCCTGATTCCTGGGTGTGTCTGCCATGTCAGCCACTGTCAGACCCAACTGAGTCGGGGGTTTAGTTCTGGTGACACCTGTGCCACATTTGCTAGCTGAACCTTGGGGCAGCACCCCGCCCCTCCCCAGTGTGGCCCCTTTGTGCACTACCCTCCCAGGTCAGGTCCTCAGTGATTCCTGTGTCTCCAGGGCCTAGGGCGGCTTCCCTTACTGGCCTGTAGCAGGAAACCTCTTGTTCTGTCTACTTGTCTAGGGTGATGAGGGGAGGTAGTGAGCCAGTGTGTCCTGCTGGGGACCTGGAGAGGACCCTGCAAAGGTCTTAGGCCTGCCCCGTTCCACCCTAAACCTCATTTCTTCCACAGAAAAGAAGAGGCTTCACTGGGAGGGTTGAAGAGCACTTTGGGGTTTGCAGAAGGTCTAACAAATATCATTCTCAGCATGATGCCATTAACAGACAAGGCAGAGAGGCCAGGTGACTCTCCCTTCATTAATCCAGAAGACCTGGCTGTTAGGCTGCCAGACAGCTGGCGACCCCCTTCTCAAGGGAGATCTGGGATTGAGCTTCAGATTAGGAGTCAAACAGAAGACTGAGGGTCAGAGAGCAGCGTGTGGGTGGGGACGCTGGAGGAGCCACCTCCCCCTGGGATGAGGCTCAGGTGAGCTGAGGACACTTCTGGGCAGGTGTCTCGGGGTGAGGCCCCTTACTTCAGCTGACCTGGGCAGCAGGCAGTCCCTGGGCGGAGCAGAGCCCAGGCTTGATGGTTCTGGTCCTGGGGTTGGTAGTCAACTCTGCCGCCGGTTGTCCCTGCCAGCATGGTCCTGTGAGTGTGCAGGGCAGGCCTGAGCACAGAGGGGGTTGCTGCTCACACCCGAGGATGCAGCTCCACACTGGCTGTGGCCACTGTCTGTGCCCGGACTGGCCAGAGCTTCTCTCTAGTCTTTTCCCAAACTCGACACCTTTGGAGGGTCCTGTCCTCAGGTGTCCCCAGGGCTGCCCTCTTGTTACATATGCTCTAGTTAGGGCCCTTTCACCCCGCAGCTCCTGCCCCTCAGAGAGTACCAAGTGCCCACAGGCTGCACCAGACACTCTGTGGTGGAGTCAGCTGCTGCCTGTTGTGCCAGGCACTGCTGTGACCCCTGATTTCCAGATGGGAAAGCTGAGGCTTGCTTATGGTTGTAGGTGGTGGAGACACATGGGGCCTGAGCATCAGCCTGGGCTGTACCCAGTGGCCTCCTTGCGTCAGCTCCTTCTTTCTGGCTCTTCCTGCACCTGTGCACGCGCCCAGCTTGATGGGTCCCCAGACATCCCCAGAGCAAAAACCTGAGTTAACAGGACTCTCCACCATCCCCCACCCAGCTCTTCCACACCAGGCTCCGCAGGCAGCCAGAGTGGACTTCAGTGTGCATGGCGCCAGTGGCTCCCTTGACCCTCCTCATCCCTCAGCCTCATTGAGAGTCCTGCCCCCAGTCCCCAAGCTGGTCCTGGGATGCACTGTGGCTTTGGGTGTCTCCTGATGGGGCTGGGCCTGGGCTGGCAGCTGTGATGCTGCTGCAGTGACTCAGATACTGTGTGACCCCAGGCAGTCAGGCCTTCCATGGGCCACGGTTTCCCCATACACTGAGGGGCCAGCGGGGTGAGGGAGACACTGTTTGGATCCCCCGAGGGGTTTTCTGGGAACAAGAGCCCACTGTGCGCCTGGGGAAGGCCTGGACACTGAGCCACTGTCTCTGGGAGGGCAATGTGCCGCTCCCTGGCCAGACTCTTTGTCCAGCTTGGGCCAGCCTCTCCCCACGCCTACTCCGGCTCTTCCTTTGTGAATCCCACCCACTCGAGCCCAGATGGGGATCTAGGCACAGGGGTGGGGCAGGCCAGAACACCCAGCACTGCCCACCCGCAGGACCTGTAACTGAGTGGGTTCTCAGGTTCCCTCCTGCCTGCACTCCTAGCACAGGAGTGGTTTTTGTGGAGGTGGGGGAACCCCAGGAGACCTGGATGTACAGGCATGGCGGCTGGTGCCTCCCTCATGAGCTGGGTACTCTACTGCCTCCTGGGGCTGACTGTGGGCCCCGGCTGAGACAGTACTGGGAGGTCAGGTTCCCCGTACGCGCTCACAGCTCTCAGCTCTTCTCACCCCCTAACTGTTCCTGCTCGCACCCGCTCATGCCAGACGGCTCCTCTTCCCAGAGCCAGTTGAGGGGTCATCTTGAGGAATCCCTCATTACCCCAGATTAGGGACCGGATGGCCTGCGTTCTTCAGTGATCAGTTTACCCAGTGGTGGCTTCAGACCAGGCTGGTCCTGAGCACTGTGGAACCAGCAGTGACAGGACAGTGGCCCATACATATGTGAATGAACTCCTGTCCTGTGCTGTACCCGGGGATCCAGGCCAAGGACCCCCTCTGGGGAGTGGAGCAGCCTGAGGCTGCAGGTCCTCCAACACAGGGGAGGTTGGGCAGAGCGCATCTGCAGGGCTCTGAGATGGGAGGGAGTCAGGTGTGAGGAGCGGTGGAGAGCAGGAGCCATGGGAGTCATGGATGTGTGTGAGCCCATCAGCTGGCAAAGGTCTCTGTTGGCAAAAGTCATTCACACTCCTGAGTGAAGAACCAGCTGGATGTCGCCTAGTGCCGCTGGGCACAGGTGGAGACCCCTGGAGAGGTTGGCCCCCTGGATTCAGCCTGCTGATTCCTGGCAGTGGCCCCAGTCTCTACTCTGGGCCCTGCTCCTCTCTGGCCCCCATAATGGCCTCACTAAGCGCAGTCGTCCGTTTTCTGGGTGAGAACATGCTGGGGTGTACTCAGAATGCTGTCCCAGCACTGTCGGTTCCGGAAACCCCTTCCCGAGCACCACCTGCCTTCCCAACGTGCCTGACACTGTCTGAAATTCCACCCTTAGTGTCTGAGGCTCAGAGGT
The DNA here is from genome assembly GCF_009764315.1 of Trachypithecus francoisi. Taxonomy (NCBI): domain Eukaryota; kingdom Metazoa; phylum Chordata; class Mammalia; order Primates; family Cercopithecidae; genus Trachypithecus; species Trachypithecus francoisi. Next base: position 115,025,550 of record NW_022681460.1, read on the forward strand.
GGCCCCTCCTGACTACTCCTTACTAGCAGGGTGATGGTACTGCAGTCCATCTGCTCTGCGGAGAGAGGGCTGGGGGATGATGAGGAAGTTGAACTGTGATCCCTTCACACGGTGGCTGGGCCGTATCCAGGACATGCAGGTCTGGGCTGGGTTTGGGCCAGGCGTCAGATGCAGAGGGGTCTCCTGGTGCTGTTCCCAGAGGGATCTGGACCCACCCAGTTCTCAGGATGCCTTCCTGTCTGACCCTGTCGCACTCGGGCTCTGTGTGGGCGAGGAGCCCTGGAGGGATTCCCAGTGATGTGGAGGCAAGCTGCTGTCCTTGGCTCTTGCCCCTGATTGTAGGCCAAGTATGGGCCAGGGACAGGAACTCAGCCTTAGGGGCCATGTGGATGGAACGACCCCTGGGCACCATGCCTGGGGAGTGCCCCAAAGCTTTGCCCCCCAACTCTCACCTGGGACCTGAAGTGCACAGTCAGCTCAGATCAGGGGCTGGAGTGTGAGGGGTAGGGTAAGAGCCAGCAGAAGGCATCCCTGAGGGACCCCCCCCACCTGTGTCCTGGTCCATGTAGGACCCGTAGGAGCTGTGAGCAGCATTCCCAGCCTTGCCCTGGTAGTGCAGGGTCGGGAGAAGCCGTGAGCTCTGTCCCAGGCCTGTCCCTGGTTGGCGTAAGACCATCAGGAGCTGTGAGCAGCACCCTGGGCTGTCTCTAATTGTGCTACCCTCCATATATGACCTTGAGCAAGGCAAGCCTGTGTTCTCCTGGCCTCAGTTTCCCTATTTGTACAGCATAGGTGGGACTTTCCTTCAAGCAGTTGAGAGTGAGACCTGTGAGTGAAAGCCATTTCTGGGGCCTTAGTGGGTGGGTTGCAGACCCTGCAGCTCCGAGCCTGTCAGAGGCTGCAGCTCTTTAAAGAGGCTGAGGAATTTGGGGTTTTCTGTCCAAAATTGCTTCAGGAAGCTCTGGCCAGCCCCCTACTATCTCTCGTGTCATGCTCAGGGGCCCTTCTCAACTTGGGTCTCCACTGGAATCCCCGCGTGGTCCCCCTGGGTTGGGGACAGCTGCAGGTCTGCCAGGAAGGTGTAAAGGGGCAATGGAGTCATAGTCACATGGCCAGGCAGTAGTGGCCAGGATCGAGCCCTGGCCTCTCTGCTCTGGGGCCTTCCCCTGGGCTCTGGCCCGGTGCCTGGGGATGCTCATGGTGGAGCTGACCACGCAATGCGCGGCAGCCCCAGCACCCAGCAGCTTCACTGCTGTTTCTGGGCACGTGCTGCCACCTGGTGGTCACTATGGCATCTGCGGCCAGGTGGTTTCTGGAAAGTCATTTGTGCAAGGGAGCCTGGGCCACCAGCTGCTGCTCTGTCACCCTCTTTCCTGAATGTGGTGACTCTATGCAGTGGACCGATCACACACCCCTTACAGGCTGTCATGTGCATAGTGGGCCCTTTGTCTCTGGAGTGGAAGTTTTGGTGGGTGAGAGGGTGAGGCCTGGGTAAGACAGGTCTGAGATTTGCCCTGGGCACAGACTAGGGTGAGCCGCATGTCAGTAAGACTTCACATCGGCTGTTCCTTGTGTGTGGAAACCCCTGGAACCCCAGCTGTGCTCACTCCCCTCCTTCAAAGCTTTGCTCAGATGTCACTCCACAGTGAGGCCTCGCTGCCCCCTGTCAAGCAACCCTAGTTTGTTTTCTTTCCCCCTATCACGCTTAGCATCTTTTAACCAGTACATTCACTTATTTAAAAATGTTTATTGTCTAGACTGTAAGCTCCAGGAGGGCAAGGATTTTGTCTCGTTTCTCCACCAATGTGCCTCAAGCACCTAGGGCCCTATCCTGATCACAGTGGGTGCTGAGATAGCTGTCCCATGGACTTATGTTGTCTGAGGACGTAGGACGTGCCCAGCACTGTCTGTTGGGATGAACAAGGCAGGCACAGAGCAAGTCAGTGCTGAGCACATAGTAGGGCTCTGACAATGGGGGACAGGAGCACCACAGTTGGGCTTATCACTGCTTCTCCCTCCTGGGTCTGGGCACAATGAATCTTCAGCTGTCAGCGTTGTCATTATTGAATAACACACCACGCCCTGCAGGCCTGCCTTGCTCTGCTGGGAACCATGAGTGAGGCCCGCAGGGACAGCACGAGCAGCCTGCAGCGCAAGAAGCCACCCTGGCTAAAGCTGGACATTCCCTCTGCGGTGCCCCCAACAGCAGAAGAGCCCAGCTTCCTGCAGGTAGGCCCTGGCCAGCAGGGACTGTGGGTGCCCCCTGTCCAATACCCTTACCATGACCCTATTGCCCAGCCCCTGAGGCGACAGGCTTTCCTGAGGAGTGTGAGTATGCCAGCCGAGACAGCCCACATCTCTTCGCCCCACCATGAGCTCCGGCGGTCGGTGCTGCAGCGTCAGACGTCCATCACACAGACCATCCGCAGGTACCAGCACTTCCCAGCTGCTCCATGGGGTGGGCGCTGGGGGCTGGCGGGGCAGAGGCAGGTACACTGAGGATGGGAATGAGGACAAGGGGCCCTCCTGTCTCAGCTTCCTCCTCCATCTTGGTCCCCACATCCCCTTGCCCTCCTCCTGTTCTGGAGACTGACCGCTCTCACCCCACTGCCCTGCTCCACTCCCTTCTCTTCAGCACTCACTCTCTCCTTCTCTGTCTCCACCACCCGGATGCTCTGGCCTCTTGGCAGCCGACAAGTACACTTCGGCCGTGTCCACACTCTGCCCCTCGTGGGTCCCTGGGCTGCCCGCAGGGCCTGCCCACAGCGCCAGTCTCTCTCTTGGTCCCTGCTCAGGTATCTCATACAGGTCATGAGTGTGTTGGTGTTTTCTGGCATGTGCTTGGCATGTGGCCTCTTGGGAGCTGCCAGCGTGGTTGGCATTCCCTGGGGCTCCTAACGGCAGGTGCTGGCAGTGTTTTGTTTGCATGTCCAAGTGCTGTGGACAGCCTGCCTGGGCCTGTAAGCACCTGCTGTCTGAGCTCTGCGGTGTCCTGGGGCCAAGCTCTCTTGGGTTGAGCTCTCAGCTCCCTCTCTGGACTCAGTGTCTCCCCTCAACTGCCCCTCAGGGATGGTGGGGTTAGGGCCTCTATGAAGCACTCAGCTGGGCAGGGCCTGCCAGCTGTGGTCTAGTGGGAACTTGAAGTTGGCTAACAGTTCAGGGGGTGGCTGGAACCCACTCATCCTCTTATTAGACCTTGCCCACCCAGACCCTGGCCCCTGGAGTGACTGCAGGCCTGGGGCAGGGCATGCCGCCCCAGAGGAGGGCCTTTGAAGTCGCCTGCCTGGGAGGGGGTGATCTGGCTGCCCCTTGCTGAGTCCCTGCCATGCCAGGGGGACCGCTGACTGGTTTGGAGTGAGCAAGGACAGTGACAGCACCCACAAGTGGCAGCGCAAGAGCATCCGTCACTGCAGCCAGCGCTACGGAAAGCTGAAGCCCCAGGTCCTCCGGGAGCTGGACCTGCCCAGCCAGGACAACGTGTCACTGACCAGCACCGAGACGCCACCCCCACTCTATGTGGGGCCATGCCAGCTGGGCATGCAGAAGGTATGCCTGCCTCTTGCTGCCTCCTGCAGGCCCCTCCTTCTGCTCCCAGGGGCTGGGGCTGCAGACACAGCTAGCCTGAGCAGAAGAGACTCTTTGGGAGTTCACAGTCTGGAAGGGCAGTCAGACAGTCTGCCCTTGAAGGTACCTGAAACAGTCTCTGGGAAGGGGTACCTTGGGATGGGGACATGGTCTTGGGATTGCACCAGGGGACCAGTGTCTGGATGGGGGAGCATTCCATGCAGGACCTGTAGGTGCTGTGGGGTGGGAGTGGTGCCCATACAGCTGTCCAGGGGCCCATGAGGAGTCAGGAGCAGCAGTCACACTGTCTGTGCAAGGCCTCTGTGTGTCTGGGTGAGCTAGGAGCCCCCACGGTCCTGACTCCAGCATCTCCTCCCCTCCTCCAGATCATAGACCCCCTGGCCCGTGGCCGAGCCTTCCGTGTGGCAGATGACACTGCAGAAGGCCTGAGTGCCCCTCACACTCCCGTCACACCGGGTGCTGCCTCCCTCTGCTCCTTCTCCAGCTCCCGCTCGGGTTTCCACCGTCTCCCGCGGCGGCGCAAGCGAGAGTCGGTGGCCAAGATGAGCTTCCGGGCGGCTGCAGCACTGATGAAAGTGGGTGCAGGGGCGAAAGGTGGGGGTGGGGGCCGAGCCAGCAGCCAGGTCTCATGCTCACTTCCCCTCCCCAGGGCCGCTCTTTTAGGGATGGCACCTTGCGCCGGGCACAGCGCCGAAGCTTCACTCCAGCTAGCTTTCTGGAGGAGGACACAACTGATTTCCCCGATGAGCTGGACACATCCTTCTTTGCCCGGGTAAGAAGCGCCCAGGGCGTCACCCCCCTCCCTGTTCCCTTCATCCCTGAGTCCACCCTGACCTCATGTGTTTGCTCAGGAAGGTATCCTCCATGAAGAGCTCTCCACATATCCAGACGAAGTTTTTGAGTCCCCATCGGAGGCAGCACTAAAGGACTGGGAGAAGGCACCGGAGCAGCCGGACCTCACCGGCGGGGCCCTGGACCGCAGCGAGCTGGAGCGTAGCCATCTGATGCTGTGAGTGCGGCAGGCAGGGAAGGGGGCCAGAGGCAGACCCGGGGGCCCCTCCGGAGCAGCTGAGCGAGTATCACATTCACCTCTGTGGGCGATGGAAGGGGGTAGCCTCATGGACTGATGGACTGGGAACTCACTGGCCACCGGGGGTGGGAGACCCAGGGCTGGGCATGGCCCCAGCCTCATGGCTTGCCTGTGGAATGGGACAGCAATCTCAGAGCCCAGGGGCTGGACAGAATCCAACGGGGAGGTGGAGGTGACAGAGGGGATACTTGCTGAGTTGCAGAACTCAGTGGGCCCCGGTTCTCATTCCCTGCCATCCCCGGGGGCGCGCAGTGTTGGGGGCAAGGAGGAGGCAGATGCTGGGCAAGGTGCCCAGCATCTTCACCAGGATAGAGACAGGGTGCCCTGGTACCCCCGGGGAGGGACGGCAGCAGCTTGCGGGGCTGCGGCGGGAGATGAACGCTGACTCCCTCCAGGCCCCTGGAGCGAGGCTGGCGGAAGCAGAAGGAGGGCGCCGCAGCCCCGCAGCCCAAGGTGCGGCTCCGACAGGAGGTGGTGAGCACAGCCGGGCCGCGGCGGGGCCAGCGCATCGCGGTGCCCGTGCGCAAGCTCTTCGCCCGGGAGAAGCGGCCGTACGGGCTGGGCATGGTGGGACGGCTCACCAACCGCACCTACCGCAAGCGCATCGACAGCTTCGTCAAGCGCCAGATCGAGGACATGGACGACCACAGGTAGGCGTGGCAGGCAAGGCCTGGGTTGGGCTGGAGGCTCCTGGGGGAGGGTGGGGCTCCGGGTTGGGGATGAGGCCCCCGCTGACGCTCCACCTCGCAGGCCCTTCTTCACCTACTGGCTCACCTTCGTGCACTCGCTCGTCACCATTCTAGCCGTGTGCATCTATGGCATCGCGCCCGTGGGCTTCTCGCAGCATGAAACGGTGGACTCGGTGAGCCCCTGTGCCTTTACTGGGCCCAGACGAGTGGAGTCTGGGCACTGGACCCCCTCCCGCCCCGCTCTGGGAGGAGAGGGCCCGAGTCGGGCCGTCTGACCCCTCTCCCCAACCTCCCAGGTGCTGCGGAACCGCGGGGTCTACGAGAACGTCAAGTTCGTGCAGCAGGAGAACTTCTGGATCGGGCCCAGCTCGGTGAGGGCAGGGCTGGGGCAGGGCCGGCGGGGGCGGGACGTGGAGGTGCCCGGCGGGCAGGAGGCCTGGACTGAAGCTGCTTGTCACCCTCGCCCGCAGGAGGCCCTCATCCACCTGGGCGCCAAGTTTTCGCCCTGCATGCGCCAGGACCCGCAGGTGCACAGCTTCATTCGCTCAGCTCGTGAGCGCGAGAAGCACTCGGCCTGCTGCGTGCGCAACGACAGGTCGGGCTGCGTACAGACCTCGGAGGAGGAGTGCTCGGTGCGTTTCCCGCCCTGGACTCCCACCCTCGTCTGCCTCGTGTTCGCTCTTTACTTCAGACTTCAGATAGACTCAGCAGAGTGATCCTTCGCCCTCGTTCCTGGCACATCTCGCCGTCCTTATGTGCAAGGCCTTTCTTGTCATATTCATTCCTCCTTATCCCCACCCTCCCCCATCTCCAGCTCCTGGCTCCACAGACCATCATCTGATTTGGTCTTTTGATTTGGGGGTACTCTTCAAGCATGTGTCTTAAAGCTTACATAAGTGGTATTGGCCTCTTTTCCACTAAGCAATGTTTTGAAAAAGATTCATCCAAACTTGAATCACATCATCTTGGATGGAGATGCCGTAGTCCATACCAGTTCCCTGATTTAGGACAGAACAGGTTGTTTCTGATTTTCCGCTAACAGGAATCATGCTGTTGAACTCCTTGGAAGAGTCTTTTCCAACATGCATGTGTATCTCAAGAGTGGGGGTGACTTGGCCAGGCGTGGTGGCTCAAGCCTGTAATCCCAGCACTTTGGGAGGCCGAGACGGGCGGATTACGAGGTCAGGAGATCAAGACCATCCTGGCTAACACAGTGAAACCCCGTCTCTACTAAAAAAATACAAAAAACTAGCTGGGCGAGGTGGCGGGCGCCTGTAGTCCCAGCTACTGGGGAGGCTGAGGCAGGAGAATGGTGTGAACTCGGGAGGCGGAGCTTGCAGTGAGCTGAGATCCGGCCACTGTACTCCAGCCTGGGCGACAGAGCGAGACTCCGTCTCAAAAAAAAAAAAAAAAAAGAGTGGGGGTGACTTGTAGAAGCGGAGGGAAGAGCTCAGTGGTTTTGCCTTTGACTCCTGACTCCCTGAGTGCCCCTCATTGCCCTGACCCAACTGGACCTGACCCTGTGTCCCCTCCCACAGTCCACGCTGGCAGTGTGGGTGAAGTGGCCCGTCCATCCCAGCGCCCCAGAGCTTGCCGGCCACAAGAGACAGTTTGGCTCTGTCTGCCACCAGGATCCCAGGTGAGTCCTGCCGGCAGCTCTCTCACCTGCCTTTGTGCACACCTTCCCCGGGGCTGTGGTGCAGAGGCTGTAGGGGCTCCCCTTGGTGGGGACTGAGCTGGAAGGGTGCCAATGCTAGGGGCTCGAAGCAAGGCCTGACCACATACTTGGCTTGTGCAGGGTCTGTGATGAGCCCTCCTCTGAAGACCCCCATGAGTGGCCAGAAGACATCACCAAGTGGCCGGTGAGCTGCCGTGGGGGGCTGTTAGGGAGTCCTTGTCGTGTGGGGAGAATGCCACACCCCACCCATTGGTGATGCCAGAGATTCCTATCATGGGACCACCTCACGTTTTCAGAGGCTGTGCACCTGGCCTTTGCACAGCCTGTCCATCAACCAACGCCTGCCCCTCTGAGCAAGTAGATGCAGAGAACTAGATGGAGACTTGAAAGGTCAAGTGACATGATTCCAGTGTGATAGAGACTCAGAGTGTGGTGGCCTGCTTGAAGTCAAGGAAGCCACACCATTTTCTACTTGATGAGCCCGCCCATCTTTGCCTCTATCCCCGAACATGATGTGGGACCAAAGGTTGGGGGAGGCCCTGACCCAGCTCGTCCCCATTTGTGACCCAGATCTGCACCAAAAACAGCGCCGGGAACCACACTAACCATCCCCACATGGACTGTGTCATCACAGGACGGCCCTGCTGCATTGGCACCAAGGGCAGGTAGGTGTGCGTGTGAGCGAGTGCAGCTGGTCTCTGGGCTCAGAGCGTCGCCCTAGGGCTGTGCCTTCTCCCTAACTAAACCCTGAAGTAACCCAGTATAGCAAGGGTGTGGGGTCCGAGGGGTCTGGACTCCTTCGGGGCCAACAAAGGTGGGTAGGTGCAGCTGAAACTTTCCCTGGATGTCAGCAATCCCCCTCGGCAAGGCAGCAGCCTCCGAACGCTGGCCTGCCTTTTTAGGTGTGAGATCACCTCCCGGGAGTACTGTGACTTCATGAGGGGCTACTTCCATGAGGAGGCCACGCTCTGCTCTCAGGTAGGTGTCCGGAGTGTCCGTCTTTCCCCTCCCCCAGCTGCTGTGAGTGCTGATATGCTGCTCTGCACAGGTGCACTGCATGGATGATGTGTGTGGGCTCCTGCCTTTCCTCAACCCCGAGGTGCCTGACCAGTTCTACCGCCTGTGGCTGTCCCTCTTCCTGCACGCCGGGCAAGTGACACTGTGGGCTGGGTGGGGGGACTCAGGGTCCCCAGGATTGGCTGGCTGGGGGTGGCAGAGAGGTCACTTCCCTGCTGAATGTCTCCCAACCCCCACCTGCCACTGACTACAGGATCCTGCACTGCCTGGTGTCCATCTGCTTCCAGATGACCGTCCTGCGGGATCTGGAGAAGCTGGCAGGCTGGCACCGCATAGCCATCATCTACCTGCTGAGTGGTGTCACCGGCAACCTGGCCAGTGCCATCTTCCTGCCGTACCGAGCAGAGGTAAGGCTGGCCTTCAGGGTGGGGATCCTCCGTGTGCACCTGCAGTCTGCTGTGAACCTGTCCATATGGAGCACTGCCTGGGAGCATCTCCAGTTGGATCCTCGGTCCCAATATGCTCTGGGCCATGGGAAGTGGGGCACAAAGATGAGGCCTGGGGTCCAGGGGGCCTGCCCAGCCCCACAGCCTTATAGCTACCCCAACCATTCCCCAGGTGGGTCCGGCTGGCTCCCAGTTTGGCATCCTGGCTTGCCTCTTTGTGGAGCTCTTCCAGAGCTGGCAGATCCTGGCGCGGCCCTGGCGTGCCTTCTTCAAGCTGCTGGCTGTGGTGCTCTTCCTCTTCACCTTTGGACTGCTGCCCTGGATCGACAACTTTGCCCACATCTCAGGGTTCATCAGTGGCCTCTTCCTCTCCTTCACCTTCTTGCCCTACATCAGCTTTGGCAAGTTCGACCTGTACCGGAAACGCTGCCAGATCATCGTCTTTCAGGTGGTCTTCCTGGGCCTCCTGGCTGGCCTGGTGGTCCTCTTCTACTTCTACCCTGTCCGCTGCGAGTGGTGCGAGTTCCTCACCTGCATCCCCTTCACTGACAAGTTCTGCGAGAAGTACGAACTGGATGCTCAGCTCCACTGAGCTGGCTGTGGGCTCCAGGGGTCGTGTGCTCCAGCAGGCCGGAGCCAGACATGACAAGCCTGAGCCTCACAGGCTTACAGGAGTCACCTGCTCCATGTGGGGACTGGCCTGTTTGCTGAACACAGACCTCTTTCTTGTGCCTTGTTCACTTCTGTTGAGCCCCTCGTGCTGCTGGGCATTTATTACACTCCTTCCTGTGATAACCCTCTAACTTGTGTCTTGACGACCACCTCATGTGGCCAATAAATGGACTGGGAGCGTTTTAGCTGCCATTAACTTGACCAGGGCTTCCCCTTCGTTCTTTGTTTCTGGCTGAGAGCTGTGGAGGGAGGTCCTGCAGGCCCCTTGCAGCCAACTCACTGGGCAGGGAATTGAGTGTCCGATACAGTCACAGGCTCTTTTGCTTCCCAGTGAAATCCTTCAGCCAGGCACGTGCACCTGGCTCTTTCTCCTTAGAGTGGCTGGTAGCCAACGCTGGGACAAGGACCTAGAGATGTGCTGTCACACCCTCCCCACGTGCCGGGAAACACCCCGCCGCCTACCCTCAGCAGCTCCAATTTCCACTCCGCACCACCTCCCTGTCCACTGGATCTGCTTCAGGCACTGCTACAGGCGAACCGTAAAGGCTGAGGCTGGAGGGCCCACACATAGCCGTGCTGTGCTTGCTGCCACCGTGAGCTCCAGGACGCAGACCCTAAAGCCACTCTGCTTTTATTTCCTCCTTGCTGTGGAGATCATGGTAACACAGTTGTGTGGTTTGGGGAGTGGTGTGGCCACAAGGCTTTGGTGGTGTGACATCTTGGACTATAGGACTCACCTGTACCAATTCGCTCCCCTTAACTCACCTCTGTGATGGGGCAACCTCAGTCTTTGCTACCCAGGGTACTTGGCTTTTGACTTTTCAAACTAAGAAGCACACAGGTTTATTTTATACACAGGGCCAGGCCGTGGCTCTGCCATGTGACTAGGGTCTTTGGACCCAAGGAGAGGTCAGTCTCAGACCAAGTACATGAAAGAAGGGAGCACTGGCACACCCTGTCCTAGTCCTGAGGGCCCCCAGGTTCATGCTGACCGTTCCTGTTGGGTGCCTTTCTGTGAAAGAGGTACAATGACTCGAGGATCCAATCCTGCTGGGAAAAAGCTCAGCCACCAGTGATCAAGGGAGCTGTCCTGTCTGGAGGCTCACTTTTGCCTCAGCTTTTTGATGAAGGAAACCTCATCTCGATTCCGGATGCCATAGCTGAAAAAGAAGGAGAGGCATAAAGCACCTGCCCTACAGAAGGTCACATCTGGGACTCCCCTCCTGAGGCTTGTGGGGGCCACAAAGAAACAACAGGGGAGGCATGTGGCCTCTGGGAAGGCCAGGAAGTGGCCGTGGCCATCCTCTCACAGACCCAGAAGCACTCTGACTCACAAGTCCCTGGGGCAGGGAACTGAGTGTCAGATAGAGTCATAGCTTTTCGCCTCCATGCCCACTCTGATTTCTCCCTCCTGGGACTGTGTAGCCCTAAGCCGCCACTGGTGGGAAGCAGCAAGGCCCCTCCAGTGCCCTCTGCCTGCCATTCTCCTAGTGGGGAGGGCCCCAAGGAAGCTCCTTGGAAGAGGGTGTTACCTCCAGAGAGGGAGCCGCAGCCCTCGGGCAGAGCAGGGGGGACTGAGAGGCAGCAGAACAACTGTCCCCTACAGCTCAAGATGTGGCCGGCACTTACTCTCGGAGCTTCTTTTTATCTTCTGTGAGTTTCTCTCCTGCAGAGGTCAGATGGTACGTCCTCCACACGTAAGACCTGCGAGAGGGGAACGCAGGTAAACCACACGCCCTGAGCAGGGCGAGCTGAGTGGCTGTGCATGGCGTGGGCTTGAGGCATTCAGCCCTATGGGTCCTGGGGCAGCTGTCCTCCCTACCTGGGCTATTCTGTACAATGTGCAAATTGGCTCGGAGGCAGCTGCAAGGAGGCTCTGTTCTCAGAGGGCTGTATGGGGCGGTTTGGCCAAACACACCTTGCTAATGCAATAGGTGACAGTGTTGAGACTCAGTGAACAGGACAGTTGATCCAGTGGGAGAGCGAGGGGTGCCAGCACCCAAGTGAGAAGGGGATGGTAGCCAGTACAGGTGTACCATCCATAACTAGGGAGGCCACTTCCAGACACACTGGAAATGCCCGACGGGGTCCCCAAGTGAGGATATCCAGCAGCTTGGATGGGGTGATGGCGATGAAAGCAGTATGTTAGGGATGGCCGAGGCAGGAGTCCCAGGCACAGAAGGACCTCCACTGTCTGAACTCTTGTGACAGGGAGCTCATCACTTCAGTGGTGCTGTACTCATGCAGAGTTGAGAGCTGTTTCCAGGTGGTGCCTGGTGACAGTGCCAAGAACAGCACTAGCCCCAGGAAGGGCTACAATGAAGGGATTGTTGTTCCACTTACCAGCTGATGTGCTGAATGCCCCCTTCACGCTCCTGCTTGAGCTGCACGTATCTCTGGATGGCCTTCTTCAGGTCCAGGACTGTGGCACTCTGCACTACAACCACAGCTGCAACCACGGACACAGATGGGAGAAGATCCACAGTGAGAACCCAAAGCCATAGCCTCCGATGGCAGGAAAGGAACCTGGAAGCTCTGTGCACAGGGCAGGTTTGTGGTTGCCCCAGTACCCCTGGTCATGGCCTGTGAGTTTCTGAGCAGGCTGACCAGCACTGTTATATTTTGCTGCTGTGAAAGCCTGGACCACATAACCTGAAGGGAGGAGGGCACACTTACGCATTACTTCTCCATCCATCTTGCACACTCGGACCGTCATTGCCTGGCCATATTCTAGGGCTATTTGGGAGTTGACTTCTTCCAAAGTAACCTAGAAAAGACCAAGGGCAGAAGTGGGAACCCTGCCTGTCTTTACCACCTTGAACAACAACAAAGAACAAGCTGATAGTCGCCAAAAAGTGGTGCTCCGTTTTAGGAAGGGCAAGGAAGGGTGCTTGCATATATGTAGGGTTTCCCAGTTCATCAGAGCCCCAATCTCATGTTCCACTCACATTTTAATGTCCAAAGTGGACAGAGTCTCTGGGGGAAAGAGGTGCTAAAAAACAGGCAAGAGAATAAACTCACATGAGGATCCGTCCCCAGGGGTGGGTGGAGGCCTGTCAGTTCACCCTGAGTATCCCTGATCATCAGGACCCAGGCCAGGGCCCAGGACTGAGTAAGGCAGGTGTGCACAAAAAACGGTAATAACAAATATTGTAATACAACATTTAAGATATACAAGACAATTAAAATATCCATGATGAGCAAAATATAAAACATTTAAAATTGGCCGGGTGCGGTGGTTCACGCCTGTAATCCCAGCACTTTGGGAGGCCGAGGCCAGCAGATCACTAGATCAGGAGATCGAGACCATCCTGGCTAACATGGTGAAACCCCGTCTCCACTAAAATACAAAAAATTCGCCGGGCGTTGTGGCGCGTCCCTGTAGTGAACCCCGGAGTGGGAGGTTGCAGTGAGCCGAGATGGCACCACTACACTCCAGCTTGGCAACAAATCAAGACTCAGTCTCAGGCCGGGCGCGGTGGCTCAAGCCTGTCATCCCAGCACTTTGGGAGGCCGAGACGGGCGGATCACGAGGTCAGGAGATCGAGACCATCCTGGCTAACACAGTGAAACCCCGTCTCTACTAAAAAAAATACAAAAACTAGCCGGGCGAGGTGGCAGGCGCCTGTAGTCCCAGCTACTCGGGAGGCTGAGGCAGGAGAATGGCGTAAACCCGGGAGGCGGAGCTTGCAGTGAGCTGAGATCCGGCCACTGCACTCCAGTCTGGGCGACAGAGTGAGACTCTGCCTCAAAAAAAAAAAAAAAAAAAAAAAGAAAAGACTCAGTCTCAAATAAATAAATAAATAAATAAATACAAACCATACTGACGCTTGAGGCAAATGGAACTAAGTTTTTTCCTTTACCATAGGCTCTTTTTTTTTTGCATCAACTTTGATTTTTAAAGCTATTACAGGCCGAGTGGGTGGCTCACACCTATAATCCCAGCTTTTTGGGAGGCTGAGGTAGGAGGATCGCCTTAGCCCAGGAGTTTGACACCAGCCTGGGCAACATAGTGGGACTCCCTCTGTACCAAAAATTTAAAAATTAGCCGGGTGTGGTAGCGCGCACCTGTGGTCCCAATTACTCCAGAGGCTGAGGTGGGAGGATGGCTTGAGCTCGGGAGGTGCAGGCTGCAGTAAGCCAAGATCGCGCCACTGCACTCCAGCCTGGGCGACAGAGCAAGACCCTGTCCCCCCAGCCCCCTAAATACAATTACATCAAAATGTCATTTAATGTCACTCACTAATGAGGTTTTTGGTTCCTCTTTACGCGCCGCAGGCGAGTGAGCCCAGCCAAGGTAAAGATCCTTGTTTACGCCCAGAGGCGCCTTCCTCAGCCTTGGGCCGCAGCCTCCCACCAGCACCTTCAGAGGCTGTGGGCGCCGGGACGCCCGGCCCCCGGGTAACGACTCCCGCCCCCCGGCCCCCGCCCGCACACACCTGGATCGGCAGATCGCAGAGCAGCGGGTCCTGCACCACCATAGCCAGACCCTCCTGGAACACGTCCATGGCCTCGGAGTGCGGCAGCGCCTCTTCTTCGTCCTCATCTTCCTCTTGCGCCTCGGGCCCACCCGCGGCCTCCGTCTCCTCCAGGGCGGCACCGCTCAGCCGGTCTCTGCCGGCACTGCCAGTCCGCACTAGGGAGGCCCAGCGCGCACGCGCAGGAACTGCGGCCGGTCCCAGCGAGGCCGCCCAGCCATTGGTGCGCCGAGGGGTGGGGCAGCTGCAGTGACCAATGACAAGGGCGAGACAGCCAGCAGCAGGGCTGAGAGCGCAGAATCGCCCTGTCTATTGGTTGGTGGGCGGGGCGAGGCGGCTGCCAGGACCAATGTAAGCTCGAGGCGGGCGGCGCGTCGGCGCTGAGCGGCAGTGGAGCTGCCGGTGGCTGGCGCCTGCGGAGTTCCTGACCATGCTGCTGTTCTGCCCCGGCTGCGGGAACGGGCTGATCGTGGAGGAGGGACAACGCTGCCACCGCTTCGCCTGCAACACGTGCCCCTACGTGCACAACATCACCCGCAAGGTGGGACCCGAAGGCCGGCGCTGGGCCGCGGGCGCCTCTCGCAGGCCTTCCCCTTCCTCCGACTGCTGCGCCATGGCCGCCAGCCCCGGCGTCTGCCTCTGTCCGCTGTTTCTCGCGCCTCCTTCCGGTCTGCAGCAGATCTGTGGGCTCCAATACATTCAGAAAGCCCCATCGTTTCCCGCCTCCTTGGGTTCCTGCTCCCACGCTTGCGCCCTCCTCTGCGTTCACAGCAGCGGCCACGGTGATTCCCTTAAAGCTGAGGCACATAGGTCCGTGCTGTGCGCAGAAACCTTCGGCGGTTCCCCAGCTCGTGCAGACGAAAAGCCGGAGTTCTCCCAGGGCCTACCATATTCTGACACTGACCCCCCTCCCCGACTTGCTTCTAGGATTTCAAGTGCTATTGCCCTTTGCCCCATCAACACCAGCCTCCTGGACGATCTCTCATCGTGCACATGGCGCTCGCAGGGCCTTTGCACTTATTGTTGCTAAGTTCGCTCTTCCCCTAGATAGCCACCTTACTCATTGGTCTTGTCTTTACCGTATTTTAAATTACAGCCCCTCTGTCCAATGTATCCTCCTTCCCTTTGTAATTGTTTCCATAGGGCTTATTACCTTCGAATATATTATGTAATGTATTGTGTGCTTTGTTTATTAATAGTAGGACCTGGCCGGGCACGGTGGCTCACGCCTGTAATTCCAGCACTTTGGGAAGCCGAGGCGGGTGTATCACCTGAGGTTAGGAGTTCGAGACCAGCCTGACCGACATGATGAACCCCCATCTCTACTAAAAATACAAAAATTAGCCGGGCATGGTGGCAGGCGCCTGTAATCCCAGCTATTCGGGAGACCGAGGCAGGAGAATCGCTTGAACCTGGGCGGCGAAGGTTTCAGTGAGCCAAGATCGCGCTACTGCACTCCAGCCTGGGCAACAAGAGTGAAACTCTGTTTCAAAAAAAGGAAAAAAAAAAGTAGAACCTAAGGTCTAGGAGGGCAGAGTTTTTCTCTGTTTTGTTCCCTTCTATGTTACATTCTGAACAACTAAAATGAAACCTAGAATATAGTAGGTGTTCAGTAAGCAGATGATGCATGCTGTATTATAACTGGTTGTTTTCCTTTGATAATACATGTTTTCTTTTTACTTTTTAGAATACTTTTACTTTTTTTTTTTTTTTTGAGACAGAGTCTCGCTCTGTCGCCCAGGCTGGAGTGCAGTGGCCAGATCTCAGCTCACTGCAAGCTCCGCCTCCCGGGTTCACGCCATTCTCCTGCCTCAGCCTCCTGAGTAGCTGGGACTACAGGCGCCCACCACCTCGCCCGGCTAGTTTTTTGTATTTTTTAGTAGAGACGGGGTTTCACTGTGTTAGCTAGGATGGTCTCGATCTCCTGACCTCGTGATCCGCCCATCTCGGCCTCCCAAAGTGCTGGGATTACAGGCTTGAGCCACCGCGTCCGGCCGTGAACGCTTATATAATCCTGAAATTTGAGGTTTGGCAGACCAGGTTTGCGCTATTCAGTTACCTGGATGGAGTCTGAAGGGTTGTTTTTGTTAGGTAACAAATCGGAAGTACCCAAAACTGAAAGAAGTGGATGATGTGCTTGGTGGAGCAGCTGCCTGGGAGAATGTGGACTCTACTGCAGGTAAGAGGGAAAACTGTTTCTGTTGCTAAACTGGATAATTATGAGGCTGTTGATGCCACTGCATGGCAGAGTCTGTGATGTCATATAAATGATGTAGGTTTCTAAAAATAGAAAATGGTTTTTGAATAATTTATTAGTATTTGTTACTGTTTAGTAATCTGTTACACAAGCAATATTTGTACAAGCCTCGGAGTCATACAGGCCCGTGTTACATCCTCAGGCCCTTGTATTGTGGTGGGACCTTCCTTGGGTCTCTTGACTTCTCTGGGGCTAATCCATATTCATAGATTGTGAGAGCACAAAGTGAGTCATGCCATGCTTGGTATATAAGAGGCACTGAGCAGGTGATAGCTTTGATAATGGCAATGATGAGTAGATTAATAAAAATAAGAGTCTAAGGAAAAAAGTATGTTCTCTCTGTTTGATATGGTTTGGCTATGTCTCCACCCAAATATCATCTTGAATTATAGTTCTTGTCATCCCCAGGTGTCCTGGGAGGGGCTCACTGGGAGGGAATTGAGTCATGGGAGTGGTCCCCCCCCGTGCTGTTCTGATAGTGAGTTCTCACAAGATCTGACTGTTTTATGAGCGTTTGGCATTTCCCTTGCTCACACTCATTCTGTCTTTTGCTGCCTGTGTGAAGTGGTACCTTCCTCCATGATTGTAGGTTTCCTGAGCCATCCCCAACCACGCAGAAGTGTGAGTAAATTTAGACCTCTTTTCTTGGCTGGGCACAGCGGCTCACGCCTGTAATCCCAGCAGTTTGGGAGGCCGAGGTTGGCAGATCACTTGAGGTCAGGAGTTCCAGACCAGCCTGGCCCACATGGCGAAACCCTGTCTCTACTAAAAATAAAATAATTAGTCGGTCATGGTGGTGCGAGCCTGTAGACCCAGCTGCTCAGGAGGCTGAGGCACGAGAATTGGTTGAACCCAGGAAGTAGAGGTTAGAGTGAGCTGAGATCGCACTATTGCGCTCCAGCCTTGATGACAAGAGTGAGAGTCTGTCTCAAAACAAACAAACCAACACACAAAACTGCTTTTTTCTATATAAATTACCCAGTCTCAGGTATTCACAGCAGTGTGAGAATGGACTAATACACTGTGCTCATATAGATTTCTAGAAGTTAATACCGATGAGCATGAGCATTAAACTGCAGATTGGGTAAAATAACTGTGTATTGCATGTCTGATAGAGATAGATGTGACCAGCAGAGGAAAGGGGAAGGCCCTAAATATAAGTTGTGTTGAGAGGGGAGAGAGATAAGTGATGGTTAGTACTGTGTTTTTTCCCCTATAGAAGAACATACAGGCCGGGTGCGGTGGCTCACGCCTGCAATCCCAGCACTTTTGGGCCAATGCGGGCAGATCACCTGAGGTCAGGAGTTTGAGATCAGCCTGGCTAACATGATGAAACTCCGTTTCTGCTAAAAATACAAAAAATTAGCCAGGTGTGGTGGCAGGCACCGGTAATGCCAGCTACTCGGGAGGCTGGCACAGGAGAATCACTTGAACCTGGGAAGCAGAGGTTGCAGTGAGCCGAGATTGCATCATTGCACTCCAGCTTGGGCAACAAGAGGGAAACTGACAAAAAAAAAAAAGAACACACAAATCTAATCTGCTACGTGAAAAAGTTAGTGGCCAGCGCGGTGGCTCACACCTATAATCTCAGCACTTTGGGAGGCCAATGTGGGTGGATCATGAGGTCAAGACATCAAGACTATCCAGGCTAACATGGTGAAACCCTGTTTCTTTTAAAAATACAAAAAGTAGCTGGGTGTGGTGGTCCATGCCTGTAATCCCAGCTACTTGGGAGGTTGAGGCAGGAGAATTGCTTGAACCAGAAGGCAGAGGTTGCAGTGAGCTGAGACCGTGCCACTGCACTCCAGCCTGAGCAAGACTGTCTTAAAAAAAAAGATTAAGTACCTAATGTCAGAAATAGTGTTAGAGTGTTTGAAGCCATTTCTATCAGGTGTAGAATAAGTTTCTCAAAGTGAAATCGATTTGAAGGGAAATATGTACTTCTCTCTTTTTTTTTGTTTTTTAACGGAGTCTCGCTCTGTCACCCAGGCTGGAGTGCAATGGCGTGATCTCGGCTCACTGCAATGTCCACCTCCTGGGTTCAAACAATTCTCTTCCCCGAGGCTCCCGAGTAGCTGGGATTACAGGTGCTCACCACCATGCCCGGCTAATTTTTTGTGTTTTTAATAGAGATAGGGTTTCACCATACTGGCCAGGATGGTCTCAATCTCCTGACCTCGTGATCCCGCCTGCCTCGGCCTCCCAAAGTGCTGGGATTACAGGCGTGAGCCACCATGCTCAGCCCATAAGTCACTATCTTTATTTGCACTGCTATAACAGAATACCACATACTGGGTACTTTTTATAAAGAACAGAAATTTATTGCTCACAATTCTGGAGGTTGAGAAGTCCTTGTACAAATCACCAGCAGGTTTGGTGTCTGGTAGGGTCTGGCTTAGGAATGGTGCCCTGGAATACAGGGAGCAGAAAGCCAGGGGAGCTATAGGAAACCCGGAGGTCCCTCGAAACCACTCTGGGCCTGTAATGGGCATGGCAGCCCTTCATCCTACCCCAAGATCTCCAAAATGCCTTGAAGGGGTCATCCTCCCATTGCTTGATGAATAGCATCTGGCTTCCTTCTGTCCGTACTCATCTCTGTATCACATGGTCCCTTGACCATACCCTTGGTTTTCTCTTCCAGATCCACTTTTTTTTTTTTTTTTTTTTTTTTTTGAGACGGAGTCTGGCTCTGTCGCCCAGGCTGGAGTGCAATGGCCGGATCTCAGCTCACTGCAAGCTCCGCCTCCCGGGTTACGCCATTCTCCTGCCTCAGCCTCCCGAGTAGCTGGGACGACAGGCGCCCGCCACCTCACCCGGCTAGTTTTTTGTATTTTTTAGTAGAGACGGGGTTTCACCGTGTTAGTCAGGATGGTCTCGATCTCCTGACCTCGTGATCCGCCTGCCTCGGCCTCCCAAAGTGCTGGGATTACAGGCTTGAGCCACCGCGCCCGGCCTGTTCTTTTTTTTTTTTTTGAGACAGGGTCTTGCTCTGGTGCCCAAGTTCTAGTGGTGCGATCATGGCTCACTGCAGCCTCCACCACCCAGTCTCAAGCATTCCTCCCACCTCAGCCTCCTGAGTAGCTGAGACCGTAGGTGCTTGCCATCATATCCAGCTAATAATAATTAATAATAATTATTATTATTTGTAGAGACTAGATCTTGCCATGTTGCCCAGGCTGGTCTTGAACTCCTTGGGTCAAGCAATCCTCCTGCCTCAGCCCCGCAAATTAATGGAATCACAGGTGTGAGCCACTATGCCCAGTCCACTTTTTTATTCTTTTTTTTGGGCTGGGACTGAGTTTCACTCTTGTTGCCCAGGCTGGAGTGCAGTGGTGCGATCTCGGCTCATCGTGACCTCCACATCCCAGGTTCAAACGTTCTCCTGCGTCAGCCTCCCAAGTAGCTGGGATTACAGGCATGTGGCACCACGCCTGGCTAATTTTGTATTCTCAGTAGAGATGGGTTTCTCCATGTTGGTCAGTCTGGTCACAAACTCCCAACCTCAGGTGATCTGCTGGCCTCGGCCTCCCAAAGTGCTGGGATTACAGGCCTGAGCCACCGCGCCTGGCCTTTTTTTTTTTTTTTTTGAGACGGTGTCTCTTTCACCCAGGCTGGCGTGTAGTGACGCAATATCTGCTGCCTGGGTTCAAGCGATTCTCCTGCTTCACCCTCCCTAGTAGCTGGGATTACAGGCGCCTGCTACCGCGCCTGGCTAATTTTTGTAGTTTTGATAGAGACGGGGTTTCACCATCTTGGCTAGGCTGGTCTTGAACTCCTGACCTCAGCCTCCCAAAGTTCTGGGATTACAGGCATGAGCTACCATACCCAGCCTTTTCTCTTCTTTTGAGTCCACACCAGAATCGCCCTTAATGCTCAATTTTTAACAATGCAGACTTTTCCCAGCATTAATACTTCAAAACTCTTCTACCGTCTAACCATGACTTAGTCTTAGGCATTTGTTACAGCAGCACAAAATACACCAGAACAGTCACCTTTCATGTTATGTTTCCAACCAGCCTTCAGCTGGACTTGAGAAGAACCGTGGGAACCAGGGAGGGGAGGAGCGGTGTTTGTGAGTCACAGGTCTCTCAGATTCCCTTAGTGTTAGAGTGCAGTGGGAATGACATCACTGTTTATAGACCTACCCTTGTCAAGGGGCATCAAATGAGCAGGGAGGTTCTTTACCATATTTAAAGATATTAAGTAGTCTGGGCACGGTGGCTCACGCCTGTAATCCCAGCCCTTTGGGAGGCTGAGGTGGGCAGATCAAAAGTTCAGGAGTTCGAGACCAGCCTGGCCAACATAATGAAAACCCGTCTCTACTAAAAATACAAAAAAATTAGCCGGGCATGGTGATGGGTGCCTTTAAACCCATCTACTTGGGAGGCTGAGGCAAGGAGAATTTCATGAACCCGAAAGGCAGAGGTTGCAGTGAGCCGAGATCACCCCATTGCCCTCCAGCCTGGGTGACAGTGTGAGAGTCCATCTCAAAAAAAAAAAAAAAAAAAAAAAAGACATAAAGTACCTACTTATTTTTTTGTTTGTTTTGTTTTTTGATACGGAGTCTCACTTAGTCGTCAGGCTGGAGTGCAGTGGCGCAATCTCAGCTTGCTGCAATCTCTGCCTTCCAGGTTCAAGCAATTCTCCTGTCTCAGCGTCCCAAGTAGCTGGGATTAAAGGCGCCCGCCACCACGCCTGGCTAATTTTATATTTTTGGTAGAGATGGGGTTTCACCATGTTGGCCAGGATGGTCTTGAACTCCTGACCTCAGGTGATCTGCCCGCCTTCACCTCCCACATATTAAGTAATACCTACTTTTAACAGTCATGAGCATCATCTTTCTTTTAACGTGGGTCACTTCTTTTTTCTCATTGCCAGAGCCGTGTCCCAAATGCGAACATCCTCGTGCTTACTTCATGCAGCTTCAGACCCGCTCTGCAGATGAGCCGATGACCACCTTCTACAAGTGCTGCAATGCTCAGTGTGGACACCGCTGGAGGGATTAGGGCCAGGATGGCCCAGCTGCCTTAGTGTGTGCTTACCTTGTCCCTCGGCGCACGTGCTTAGCTGGCAGCATGAATCATGTGTCCTGAGGGTCTTTGCTGGTGTGGTGGAAAGATAAACCTTTTGAGGTGAAGAGCTGGGGGATCAGGAAATGTGATCTATCTGCCAGTCAGAGCGGATGAAGTCATGAATGTCTGGGAGTTTTTCTTGTGGGGAGGCGACAGAGACCCATAACTAAATATGCTCTGTTTAAAGTCCTGTTCTTTCATCTTCCATATTTATTGGCAGTTGACATTCCCTTACTCCCAATCAACACTCTTAAACATTTGTACTGTTTGCAAAACTTAACCCTAAATGTTTAACTGTTACTTGTAAACTTGTGTAATTTATTATTTATTTTAATCACAATTCTGAGTATTTCATTAAAATGAAAGTTCTAATATTGCATTCTCAGTGTTTTAAAAAGCTTAAGAGGTAGAAAGCAAACCCCAAATCACAGTGATCCCAGAACTGACTACACACTGAGATTTAAACAGGCTATGAAAATCCTCATCATGGAATTTCAATTTCTTTCTTTATTCCTATACTTACTCCCTTATTCATTGTTTTGAACCTTCCCTAGTTTGCTTCCTAGGGTTGCTTAAATGTATAAGATACTATTTATTTATTTATTTATTTATTTATTTATTTATTTATTTATTTATTTGAGACAGAGTCTTGCTCTGTCGCCCAGGCTGGAGTGCAGTGGCACGAATGCGGCTCACTGCAACCTCTGCCTCCTGAGTTCAAGGGATTCTCCTGCCTCAGCCTCCCAAGCAACTGGGACCACAGGCGCCCACCACACTCAGCTAATTTTTGTATTTTTTGTAGTGACGGGGTTTCACCATATTGGCCAGGCAGGTCTTGAACTCTGACCTCATGATCCACTCCCCTTGGGCTCCCAAAGTGCTGGGATTACAGGCGTGAGCCACTGCGCCCGGCTGAGATACTATGGTTTTTTTTTTTTTTGAGACGGAGTTTTGCTCTGTTGCCCAAGCTGGAGTGCAGTGGCGTGATCTCGGCTCACTGCAGCCACTGCCTCCCAAGTTCAAGTGATTCCCCTGCCTCAGCTTCCGGAGTAACTGAGATGACAGGCATGTGCCACCATGCCTGGCAAATTTTTGTATTTTTAGTAGAGACTGGGTTTTGCCATGTAGGCCAGGCTAGTCTTGGACTCCTGACCCCAAGAGGAAGCCTTGGCTATGCCTCTTAGGGTCAGGGTCAGGGTCAGGATTCGGGTTCGGGTTTGGGTTAAAGGTCGGGGTTCGGGTCAGGGTCAGGGCTAGGGCTAGGGTTAGGGTTGGGGTTAGGGTTGGGTTCGGGTTTGGGTCCGGGTTCGGGTTCGGGTTCGGGTTCAGGTTAAGTGTTCGGGTTAAGGGTTTGGGTTAGGGTCAGGGTGGTGGTTGGGGTCAGGGTTGGGTTAGGGTTTGGGTGCGGGTTCAGGCTAGGGCTCGGGTTCGGGTTCGGGTTAGGGCTAGGGCTAGGGCTATGGTCAGGGCTAGGGGCAGGGGCAGGGGCAGGTTGAGAGTGAGGGTGAGGGTTAGGGTTCAGTTAGGGTTAGCGTAGGTTTAGGGTTGGGGTAGAGGTAGCGTTAGGGGTTAGGGTTAGGGGTTAGGGTTTAGGGTTGGGTTTAGCGTTAGGGTTGTGGTTGGGGTTGGGTTTAGGATTGGGGTTGGGGTTAAGGTTGGGTTAGGGTTCACTTGGGGGTTGGGGTTGGGGTTAGGGTTAGGGTTTGGGTTAGCAAATTTCTCCTCGTCTGCCTTTGTTTTTAACTGTGGGAATTAGGAGTGGAGTCTGTTCCTCTCCACACAGCGCAGCAGGTACACTGCCCATGTGCCTGTGGAGAACCGTGGTTCCTGTAGGGCCAGCAGGTGTGGGCCAAGTAGCTGTGAAATTTCTTCTGAAGAAAACGCACGAGGAAGACGCGGGTGAGCTCAGTGGAGGAGGGGCGCTTCCCCAGGGGATGTCCACATACATGGACTTGTAAACCCCGAATATCTGAGAAGATCTCATTCAATTTCGAAAGTTTATTTTGCCAAGGTTGAGGACGCACATCCGGGACACAGCCTCAGGAGGTCTTGACGACATGTGTCCAAGGTGGTCGGGACACCGCTTGGTTTTATACATTTTAGGGAGACAGGAGACATCAATATATGTAAGATGAAGGTTGGTTCCGTCGGGAAAGGCAGGACAACTCAACGCAGGGAGGGGGCTTCCAGGTCACAGGTAGGTGAGAGACAAACTGTTGTATTCTTTTGGGTTTCTGAATAGCCTCCCCAAAGGAGGCCATCAGATATGCACTTATCTCAGTGTGCGGAGGGGTGACTTTGAATAGAAGTGGGGGCAGGTTTGCCCTAAGCAGTTCCCAGCTTTTTTCCCTTTAGTTTAGTGATTTTTGGGCCCTCAGATTCATTTTCCTTTCACAGACTAAACAGCTTTAGGAACCGAAAGTTTCATGAGGCTGTAAGGAAGAGTCGAGTTGCTCCAGGTGAGCCTGGGCCACAGCAGCATGCAGGACCTGGGCGCCCACGAGGGGCTCCTAGGAGGGTTGGGGAAAGGGAGCTGTGAACCCTGACTATCTGAGATGGTTTCAGGTGATTGAGAAAGTTCATTTTGCCGAGGTTGAGGACGTGCACCCATGACAGCCTCAGGAGATCCTGACGACAAGTGCCCAAGGTGGTCAGGGCACAGCTTGGTTTTAGGGAGACATGAGACGTCAGTCAATACATGTCAGAAGCACCTTGGTTCCATCCAGAAAGGTGGGGACAACTGGAAGCAGGGAGGGGGCTTTCAAGGTCACAGGTAGGTGACAGACAAATGTTGCGTTGTTTTGAGTTTCTGGTTAGCCTCTCCAAAGGAGGCGATGGGATGTGCACCTATCTTAGTGAGGAGATAGGTGATCTGGAATAGAATGGGAGGCAGGTTTGCCTTGAGCCGTTCCCAGCTTGACTTTTCCCTTTAGCTTAGTAATTTTGGGCCCCAGATTTTCTTTTCACAGAGCCTATGACTAGATTTGCATTTTTAGGTCCTGCGAGGAGGCTGCTACACACAAGCAGAAGTCATGCTGGTGGCCTGGACTCCGAAGGGAGAGAAGTGGATTTGAGAGACATTTAGGAGGCAGGATTGCCAGGGCCTTGGTGATAGCTTGGATATGGAGGGTGGAGCAGGAGGGGTGTCAAGCAGATAGTGTTCTTAGATTACCACCTGGGATATTAGGGAGAGTGAGTGGGCTGGTTTTTCTTTGTTATGCAGAACTTGGTTTTGTGGTGCAGTAGCGTGCCTCAAACCAAAAGCCTGACTTCCTCGTACAGGCCAGACCCCACATGGCCGTTCCTGTGACTGCCAGGCCACTTTGAGGCTGAGAGAGATGGTTTTGTCTGGCCTCTGCCCTGCACGTGTTTACGAATGACTTCTCTGTGTTGGCAGATTTGGGGGTCCACCAGATAGGATCCTGTGAAGACACCTCAAAGGTCTTTAGTCCAATTTATAAAACACCTTTTTGTTCATTATATCATTTCCACAATCAAAGATGAATAAAATATACAGAGGTTTATTTAGTGAATAAGGTTGATGGTGCACCTGTGCTAGGCAGTGTTTTAGTTCGTTGAGACACCAAGGAGTTGAGACAATCCTTTACCTTGGAGTTTTGTGTCTGTAAGTCCTGCTGTTGAGAGCTGTGTGTGTTAACATGTCTGATTTGGGCAGGTGAGATCTGGGCTGTCTGTAAGGTTAGGTGAGAGGAGGTTGGTGTCCAGCAAGTATCCAGTGCCCCATCAACATCCCAGTTCTTATCCACCAGTCTTCCAGTTCTAGGACTGATGCGGAGGCCCTCAGAGCAACTTCAGAGGAGAAGTAGTGTGCTCTGTGGCTGTCTGTTTTGGAGTGTAAATTGTAAATCCTCTGCAAACAAGAAGTTGGAAACAAGTAGCGTTTCAGCTTGAGTTTCTTGTAAATGGCTTGCAGTCGTATGAACCAGAGCGTGTATACCACAGGGCAACACGAGGGACTCTCTATCACCATTTCTCCCAGTGGCCTAGGTGGGGATTTAAACAGAATACTGTGTGCAGCCTCATTGTGTGAAAGTCCAGTACTTTGTGCTTGGAGTGTCATCAGGGAAGGGCCGCTGATTTCGAAGTCTGCTGTGTCTCGCTCTGTGATAGGAGGCATAACGTGGCCTTGGTCTTAGGGAGACCTTGGGTGCCACAGCTCACTTCAGCCTGATCAGCCTGATGCAGCCGCTGGGCCCTGGTTCTGGAGGTGAGAATACACCCTGGGCTTCCACTGCATGGCTGCACTGTGAGCATTCGGGTGCTTATTTGGGGACTGATACGGAGTCCTGTGCCAGATGCAGTGGTGCACACCTGGGAACCAAGGGTCCCCGCTTCTACTGGAGAATCTGGACAGATGTAAAAGGTAAGAAAGGCTGGGGGTAGGGGTTAGGGTTAAGGTTAGGCTTGGCTGGGGTTGGGGTTGTGTTCGGTTAGGGTTAGGGTTTGGGTTGTTTTAGGGTTATGATTAGGGTTTAGTGTTGGGGGTTAGGGTTTTAGCGTTAGCGTTTTAGGGTTATAGTTAGGGGTTAGGGTTGGGGTTATGGTAAGGTGTTAAAGGTTAGGGTTAAGGGTTAGGGTTGGGGTTAAGGGTAAGGGTTACAGTTTTTAGGGTTAGGGTGCTTGGCAAAATGGATATCTTCCGGGTAACCCTGGCTCTAGGCCCTCTTTTATGTCCTGGCCTGCCCCACCCCTCCCCTGGAGCCCTCTGTTGACCTAAACTCCATGCTGTATGTTCTTACTTATAAGTGGGACATAAGCTATGGTGATGATTCCAATACCTAAGAACGATAAATGGGCTTTGGGGACTTAGGGGGAAAGTGAGAGGGAGGTGAGGATATTACCCTACACATTGGGACACTGTACTCTGCTTGGGCTATGGGTGGACCAAAATCTCAGAAACCGTCAATAAAGAACTTTAGCATTTAACCAAAGCCACCTGTTCCCCAAAACTATTGAAATAAAATGAAATAAAATAATAACAACAGATATCTTATTCCTTCGGTAGAGCACATGGCCTAGCTCAAGAATTTACTAAATACTTGTAAAATATAAGAATAAATGGAACAACTGGGTAAGCACAGCTCATGCAGAGATGTCCAGCCATTTCAGAAGTGTTAAGGTTCAAAGCAGTGTTCCCTGCGCAGGCCCTGGGGTACTGCATTTTTGGGGAGGCACTGCCGTCTCACCCTCCTTGTTTATGGCTCATGTTCTAACCCTCACACAGCACATGCTTGTCTTTAAAAGCGTCAAGGTGAAATAAACCACGTTAATCCAGGTAGAATAAGTGGGCGATTAGAGAACCCACATAATTTAGTTGTATAATAGTAAACTTCTGCTGCATATTTAAAGGAAAATAGACAAGATAATCTTTTTTATAAAAAGTGCAAAGTATTCCACTGTTTCTGAATACTCACTGCTAAAACTCCACACTGAAGCATTTCCCAGAATGGTGGCCCGGGAAGCATTCTCAGTCTGGGACACGTTATTCCTCTTCTGTAAAAACTGCACCACTTTCAGACAGACTCTCAGGCAAAGACACAGAAAATTATCTCATTATTAGATTCGTGATCTTTTAGAGGTTTCCTATCGCTGAGGTCATCTGAGCCAGTAGTTTTCAAAATGAGTTGATGGCTTCATATCCTAAAATGTTGCATTTAAATTCTAGTTAAAAATAGTTTACTGTATTTTTCCATTCTAAGACAGATTTTTTTTTATGCTTTACTTTTTCTGGAATTAGCATGCATCTTACAATTGATACACTGCATTAAATACGATGAGATCTCTTCTGTTCTTCTAAAAAATTATCAATACATTTGTGATGAATATTGATTTAATCGCATCTCAGAATTTAAAACATCCAGGTTACAATCATTAACTCTTCTACAATATTTAGATACAAGAAGGTCATATTGCTTTCTTTTTATAAGTCAAATTACATCTAGCAGAATCTCACATGTGTGAAGATACGGAAGATTCCAGTTCACGGAGGTTCCTCGTCATATTCTGTGCCAGACACTGGAGGTGGGTATGGTGGCACTTCATGCTCCTCACCTTTCCTGTCTCACTACGTTTCCTGTGACTGCCGACTGCTGGCCCTTTACTCTGAAGGGGGTGAGAGGACCACTGCCCCTGGCACTGGGGAGGGGATGCTCCTCACAGCCCAAGAAGTGCCAGGAAGGCAGCCGTCACATGCCCGAACGTTGGCCACACCAACCACATCTGGGGAATTGCATGTGACTAGGGCCTGGCCCATTAGGAATGCTACTGTTCCGGGAATAACTCCCCGTTATCTTCATTTTGTTTTTCCATTGGTTAGTCCAGCTTAACCCCTCAGATGATTCTAGATCTCCCCCGAAAATGCCTAGGTGAGAGTTATCCAGGCAAATTCTCTTTTCCTCCTTTAAAACCATAAAGGCCGTATGCGTGTGCGTGTGTGTGTGTGGTGTGTGTGTGTGTGTGTGTTACAGAGAGGCCTAATCTGCCAAAGCACAGCTTGGCCTTCAGGAAATAGATGGGAA
This sequence comes from Trachypithecus francoisi, assembly GCF_009764315.1. Taxonomy (NCBI): domain Eukaryota; kingdom Metazoa; phylum Chordata; class Mammalia; order Primates; family Cercopithecidae; genus Trachypithecus; species Trachypithecus francoisi. Next base: position 115,053,073 of record NW_022681460.1, read on the forward strand.
AAGGGAAAAGGGCGGCTTTATTATTTCCTTGTGCCTTCAAAGCACACACAAAGAAAATATCAGTTAGTACTTTCTCTAGTAATTCCATCTGTAACATTGAGCATTTAAAAATTGTTATAGGCCGGGCGCGGTGGCTCAAGCCTGTAATCCCAGCACTTTGGGAGGCCGAGACGGGCGGATCACGAGGTCAGGAGATCGAGACCATCCTGGCTAACACGGTGAAACCCCGTCTCTACTAAAAAATACAGAAAACTAGCCGGGTGTGGTGGCGGCGCCTGTAGTCCCAGCTACTCGGGAGGCTGAGGCAGGAGAATGGCGTAAACCCGGGAGGTGGAGCTTGCAGTGAGCTGAGATCCGGCCACTGCACTCCAGCCTGGGCGACAGAGCGAAACTCCGTCTCAACAAAAAAAAAAAAAAAAAAAAAAAAAAGTTGTTATAATACATTTAAATACCTTGCCCATACAAGCGCATTATAAAATGTAGCATGAATGAAAGAATCAATGTCCCAGCTTAACCTGTCTTCTTGGAAGCCGAAATACATTTCTCCCACTATCTCTATGAATATGTTCACCATTTGTGCAAATATACCACTGAATAGAGATAGTAGACAATTTTTATTTTGACAGCAATCCACTCGTAAAATGACACACAAAAATTCTGCTATAACCTATGTGCATTGGCAGATGCAATTAAACGTGAGCCAAGGCCCCTTTGTTCATGCATGTGTTTTTATGATTGTGTCTGTTCCTTGTTTGACTTACATATTTATAATACAGAAGGTGTGAAGAGTTAGCTCTTTGTAGTTATTTAGCTGTAAGACATAGAAAACTGTTCTAGAACCTTTAAAAAGCAGTTGCAGGGATTTTTAAAAGTCCCTGAAATTACAAGTCAAGATATTATTGTAAATTACTATTCTTTGAAACTACTTTTCTGTATACATCAAGATTTATCAATAACATATACAAAGTAGGAAAGTATGGTTACCATATTGTATAATGGCACCTCATATTGCTTATTATTTTATAATTAAGTCATAAATTGAGCTCATAAAAAGATTGATATTAATAAAATGATTATCACTGGTAATGTTTGAGTTTTTCTTGTACATTTTTATGTAACAACAAAAGAAGTTTTTACTATTAAAAATGGTTTTAAAAAAATTGGAGGGCCGGGCGCGGTGGCTCAAGCCTGTAATCCCAGCACTTTGGGAGGCCGAGACGGGCGGATCACGACGTCAGGAGATCGAGACCATCCTGGCGAACACGGTGAAACCCCGTCTCTACTAAAAAATACAAAAAACTAGCCGGGCGAGGTGGCAGGCGCCTGTAGTCCCAGCTACTTGGGAGGCTGAGGCAGGAGAATGGCGTAAGCCCGGGAGGCGGAGCTTGCAGTGAGCTGAGATCCGGCCACTGCACTCCAGCCTGGGCGACAGAGCGAGACTCCGTCTCAAAAAAAAAAAAAAAAATTGGAGGAAGCCTAACCTTCATTTTATAAATACAATAACCTGAGACTCATCAGGGCTGGTGACTCACACAGGCGCACACCCAGCATTGCTGGATATCGGCTCAGGATCCAGAATGAATTTGAACAATTCATGCTAAATTAATAAATGCAGTTTAAAATAGGCCCATATTAATTCCAAAGTAACAAAACCTGTGGAATTTGTAAAAGAAGGTGTTTATGAATGAGGACGTGGCCTTTCGACATTAGTTCTGATTCTCCCCTTTCTAAAAGAATCTACAGTCTATTTTCCCATGACGAGATTTCAGAGGAGAGCTGGTGGCACTTACAGCAGACGTCACAGATGTCTGAGTGTTTTGGTTGAGGACGGTAAAGGCTTCGTTTGTTTCATAAAACCTTTGTTTTCCAGGGGAGAAAACACAGGTTGAGTCTAAAGTCAATCCTCCCACTGGAATATTTTAATGATGCTGAAAAAGGTTGTTGTGTTTTGCAGGTGCAAGCGGAGCCGTGCAGTCCTGACTTCTGAGTGGAGCTAGAGGAGAATTATGTTAATCTGTTTGCACTCCTTGCTCAATTTTTAAATATAAATAGACTTAAGCAATGCTTTTTAATGAGAATAAAATAGTTTAACAATGTTTACGCACCTATTTTAGTTATTACATTCTCTAAGCTATTTTCATCCCCACAACCATGGAAGCACTCCACCGTCTCCATTTCAGAAAGTAGACAGTAACTGAACAAAACCGTCCACTTTTAAAAAATATGATTTATTTCATTTTGAAAGTTCATAGCTGATGTAATTAATACCTTTTTGTGGTCTTAATTCAATGGGTGTGGGCATCTGCACGCTGTCGTGGGTCCACTGTTGTGGTGAAATTGCACACAGTGGTCTCACTGCCCTGAACAGCCAGGGCTCTCTGCCCATCCATCCTTTCCTCTCCCCAACCCCTGTCAACCATTGAGTGTTTTACTATCTATGTAATGTTCCCTTTTCCAAAATGTCATGTAATGGGAATCATACCGTATGTAGCCTTTTTGGCTTCTTTCACTTGGTGGTATGCATTTTGGGTCCCTGTGTGCCTTTTCATGATTAGATAGCTCATTTATTTTCTCACTGAATGATATTCCATTGTCTGTAGGTACCAGAATTTATCCATTCACCTACTGAAGGACATGTTGGTTGCCTCCAGTTTCTGGTAATCCTGAATAAAGCTCTGAACATTTGTGTGCAAGTTTCTGTGTCGACATAACTCTTGAAGGAATGACAAGGAAAGGTGTATTTGCCTGATCCCAGGAATCCATATAAACATCCATGACAACCCCACCTTTTTTTTTCAGTGTATGATTTGGATGAAACAAGAGAAAGAGACTGACTGTTGCTGAGTCCCTGCTGCAGTGCTGACACAGCTGGAGACACCCTGCCCTCCTGCTCTCCTTATTTTGTTGATGCTTATGAGGACCATGTTGTCTGAGGAAGACGGTTCCCATCCAACTCTGCCCCTGGTGTGTCACGCGCCGGCCTTGTCAACACACACGAGAACCTGACAGGGTGAGTGTTATAACCCCATCTATAGAAAAGGAAACGTCTCTAAAGTCTTTAGCATCTTGCCCGAGTTCGGACACTTAGCAGAGGCCTGAGTTTAGATGCAGCCCCGTCTTGCTCTTTGACAGCCTCAGCACCACATGCCCTGGGTGACCCACGCAGTGAGTCACTGACAGCCCTCGTGGTTGGCCTGTGGCACAGCATGGAGCGAAATGGCCCACTGACCTTTTCAGACATTCAGGCAATTTGTGATAGAGCGTATGCGGTCACTCCCAGTTAGTTCTGTTGTTCAGTTTAATAGAATACCTAATTCTATGTTTATTATGAATAAAGGGAGATTTCTTGTGGTTTTTTTTTTTTTTTTGAGACAGAGTCTTGCTCTGTTGCCCAGGCTGGAGTGCAGTGGTGCGATCTCACTCACTGCAAGCTCCGCCTCCCAGGTTCACGCCATTCTCCTGCCTCAGCCTCCCGAGTAGCTGGGACTACAGGCGCCCGCCACCACCCCCGGCTTTTTTGTATTTTTAGTAGAGACGGGGTTTCACTGTGTTAGCCAGGATGGTCTCGATCTCCTGACGTCATGATCTGCCCACCTTGGTCTCCCAAAGTGCTGGGATTACAGGCATGAGCCACTGCGCCCGGCCTCTTGTGGTTTTTAAGAATATGAAGCATATCTATTTTGCCTACAAGTTGGAAGTTCCAATACTACAGGAAGCATAAGAGCAGGTTATAATGATGGGTCTTTTGTAAGACTGAATTCACATCAAACTGAATCAGTAACTCCAGCCGTATGAACAGGGTGAGACATTAAACAATTAATGAAAAGAATTCCTTTCTTAGGTCACAGCAAGGACTAGATATATCTAATTATGCCCAGTAAGATGTATTGTAATATTTATAGTTAATCACTCATTTTTTTTTTTTTTTTTTTTGAGACGGAGTCTCGCTCTGTCACCCAGGCTGGAGTGCGGTGGCCGGATCTCAGCTCACTGCAAGCTCTCCTCCCAGGTTCACGCCATTCTCCTGCCTCAGCCTCCTGAGTAGCTGGGACTACAGGCGCCCGCCACTTCGCCCGGCTAGTTTTTTTTTGTATTTTTTTGTGGAGACGGGGTTTCGCCGTGTTAGCCAGGATGGTCTCGATCTCCTGACCTCGCGATCCACCCGTCTCGGCCTCCCAAAGTGCTGGGATTACAGGCTAGAGCCACCGCGCCCGGCCAATCACTCATTTAATTCAAAGGGTATTTATTAGTCGTCTGCTCTGGGCATAACATCAATCGAAAACAATGTGTTCACATGGAAAATAAAACTTACCTGAGTTGGCCGGGTGCAGTGGCTCATGCCTGTAATCCTAGCACTTTGGGAGGCTGAGGTGGGTGGATCACCTGAGATCAGGAGTTTGAGACCAGGCTGACCAACATGGAGAAACTCCATCTCTACTAAAAATACAAAATTAGCTGGACGTGGTGGTGCATGCCTGTAATCCTAGCTACTCAGGAGGGTGAGGCGGGAGAATCGCTTGAACTTGAGAGGAGGAGGCTGCAGTGAGCCGAGATTGTGCCACTGCACTCCAGCCTGGGCAGCAAGAGTGAAAATCCATCTCAAAAAAACAAAAACAGAAACAAAACTTACCTGAGGTTCTAAGTCAACTTTCCACAACCAGCACACATTTCTAATTTGAAATACGTATCTAAAGCTTTGAATGCATAAATAGCTATCCCAATCTAGAACTAAGTCAGTAGTTACTTTGAATTGTTTAAATTATCCTGGGAATTGGAAGGATATGTCTACATGAAACAATAAAGGTTATATTAGAATAAGTAAACTTTAGAAGACCATTTTAATCTTAATATATAAACATACTACCTAGGCACACTGTTTAAATACATCTGCAACCTACTATTTTTAGATTTAAGTAAATCATTAAACTTTAAAGTTGAAAAAGATTCCAGTGTTAGAGCTCTAGACTGTAAATCCTGAATGTTTTTCTAAAATTTTTCAGTTTTTATCTGGAAATACAGGTTTTCCATGTCTCTAACAACTGCAAGAAATTTCACTTGGATTTTCCACATAGTCAACTGTGTGATGGCAACATCAGTGTAATAGATACTATCACAAACATCCTGTGACTTTTATATGTATATTTGAAAATACTTTTAAGTTCTGGGATACACGTGCAGAATGTGCAGGTTTGTTACATAGGTATACACGTGCCATGGTGGTTTGTTGCCCTCATCAACCCATCATCTACATTAGGTATTTCTCCTAATGCTATCCCTCCCCTAGCCCCCAACCCCACAACAGGCCCTGGTGTGTGATGTTCCCCTCCCTGTGTCCATGTGTTCTTGTTGTTCAACTTCCACTTATGAGTGAGAATGTATGGTGTTTGGTTTTCTGTTCCTGTGTTGGTTTGCTGAGGATGATGGTTTCCAGTCTTATCCATCTGCTTGCAAAGGACATGAACTCGTTGTTTGCTATGGCTCCATAGTATTCCATGGTGTATATGTGCCACATTTTCTTTATGCAGTCCTCAGCTAACTTTGGTATTTTTAGTAGAGATGGGGTTTCACCATGTTGGCCTGGCTGGCCTCAAACTCCTGGCCTCAAGTGATTTACCTGCCTTGGCCTCCCAAAGTGCTGGGATTACAGGCATGAGCCACCATGCCCGGCTGAGGTCAAGTTTTGGAGTCTTATCTTGTTCTTTTACTGGGCCTTGTTTCTCTGTTTGTTTGTGTGCCTTGTAACCTTTTTTTTACACTGAGATTTGAATATCTAAAAAACGAATGCCTCTTACAGTCTTTGCCTACTGGCTTTATGCAGAGGAAGACCCTCACCAATCACCTGGCTGGAGTTCTAAAACTTCTTGAACCTGTTTTGATCTCTTGCTCTTCCTGGCATCTGGCTGCAGAACTGCGGCTCTAGTGTGCTTCTTCCCTCTGTTTTTAGTGGCTTCCAAAATTCTGGCGCTAATCCCATCAGTGCTTTGAGTCAGGTGAAACAGAAAGCAGCCCCCTGGGCAGCCCCCACACGAGTCCAAATGTTTGGTGGAAGATCAGCTCTTTTGTTTTTGTTCCAAGGGGAGAGCTTGAGTGTGGAGAATTTTCTCCTGATTGCTCTGTACTGTACGGCATAGGGGAGCAGCACTAACGGACACACCAAATGCTATGAATTGTCCTTCCCTTTTCACTGAAATCCCTTCTTGGTTTTACAATGGCCTAGGTGCTCTAATTTCTCAGCTTGTTTATAGGATTCTCACAGAGGTATTCTGGTCGGGATATTGTTGTTAACTTGGTGTCTCTGTGAGGAAAGAAGGGGCTGTAGCTTTCTAGTCCATCGTCTATTGACATCTTACTATACAATATTTACTTACTTACTTAATTAATTTAGTTTTGAGACAGGGTCTCCAGACACTGCGGTTTCCCAGACTGGAGTGCAGTGACACAATCTTGGCTCACTGCAGCCTCTACCTCCCGGGCTCAGGTGACTCTACCTCCTCAGCTTCCTGAGTAGCTGGGACTACAGTCACACGCCACCATACCTGGCCAATTTTTTGTATTTTTTTCTTTTAATGGAGACAGGGTTTCACCATGTTGCCCAGGCTGCTCTCGAATTACTGCACTCAAGCAATCTGCCTACCTCAACCTCCCAAAGTGCTGGGATTACAGGTGTGAGTCACTGTGCCCTGCCCTATGCAATTTTTAAATTTATGAGTTTTCAGATATTATCTAATGACTTCCTATTATGGTGAATGAAGATTATTTTTTTAGATGGAGTTTTGCTCTTAGGCTGGAGTGTAGTGATGTGATGTCGGCTCACTGCAACCTCCGCCTCCTGGTTTCAAGTGATTTTCCTGCCGCAGCCTCCTGAGTAGCTGGGTCTACAGGCACCTGCCACCGCACCCTGCTAATTTTGTATTTTAGTAGAGATGGGGTTTCACCATGTTGGCCAGGCTGTTCTTGAACTCCGGACCTTCTGATCCTCCCGCCTCAGCCTCCCAATGTGCTGGGATCACAGGCGTGAACCACCATGCCTGGCCCTGAACATTTTTTAAAATCTAGATTTTACCCGTTTCTCACACTCTTTGTTTTCCCAAATTGTTGGGAACAAGCCCCCAAATCTGGCCATAAACTAGCCCCAAAACTGGCCATAAACAAAATCTCTGCAGCACTGTGACATACTCATGATGGCCATGATGCCCACGCCGAAGGCTGTGGGTTTACCGGAATGAGGGCAAGGAACACCTGGCCCACCCAGGGCAAAAAATCGCTTAAAGGCATTCCTGAACCACAAACAATAGCATGAGCGATCTGTGCCTGAAGGACATGCTCCTCCTGCAGGTAACTAGCCAGAGTCCATCCCTTTGTTTTGGCCCATCCCTTTATTTCCCATAAGTAATACTTTTAGCAAATCTATAATCTATAGAAACAATGCTTATCACTGGCTTGCTGTCAATAAATATGTAGGTAAATCTCTGTTCGAGGCTGTCAGCTCTGAAGGCTGTGAGACCCCTGATTTCCCACTCCACACCCTATATTTCTGTATGTGTGTCTTTAATTCCTCTAGCACCACTGGGTTAGGTCTCCACAACTGAGCTGGTCTCGGCAAGTGGTGCCTATACGTGGGGCTCGAACCCAGGTTGAAGGGTCACCAGAGCGACAGTTGGAGAATGTGGAACTAAGCTGGAGGATACCCGAGTACTCTTAAGGAATCCCTGTGGTGAGTAAAAGGGGAACTTGAAAGCATCAGGGTAACAATGGGACAAGTGCGGACTCTGGTTTGTTCCACCTGGGAACCTTTTCACACTAATAAGGGGGAAGGAGAGTATAATGAAGAAGTGACAGAGCAGGTTTGTTTACCAGCTAAAGCTAAAGTGGCAAAGGAGGGAGATGTTTATCCCCACCCTCCTGTGCCCCCTCCTTATTTTGAAGAAAAAGAGTGGCCTGACCCTCCAGATCTTTCTTTTCCAGAGGCCACTGGGTGAAAAGTAGTTGCCCCAGTGACTGAGCAGCACCTTGAGTGACCATGGTCAGTTCTATTCAGGCAGGAATCCAGCAAGCTAGAAGAGAGGGTGGTATAGAGGCCTGGCAGTTCCCTGTTAGAATACACCCCCCAGATCAACAGGGAAATATTATAGCTACATTTGAGCCTTTTCCTTGTACATTACTCAAAGAATTTAAACAAGCTGTTAATCAATATGGACCAGGTTCTCCTTTTGTAATGGGACTATTAAAGAATGTTGCTGTTTCCAGTCGGATGATTCCTACTGACTGGGACGCTCTTACTGGAGCTTGTCTAACTCCTGCTCAGCTCTTACAATTTAAGCCTTGGTGGGCAGATGACACTTGCATTCAGGCTTTTTGCAATGCCCAGGCCCAACCTCAAATTAATAAAACCGCAGACCAACTTTTGGGGGTTGCCTACTGGGCTGGTTTAGATGCATGAGTGGATTAGCGATGAACGTATTTTTGAAAGTTCTTTAAGAGATTCAAGCAAGCACCCAGGTTTGAGAGCCATTGACACAGGCAATCCTGTCACTCACAGATGAAGCTGTTAAGACATCCAGATCAGTCGGAGCTGACAGTCACTGCACACTGGTGGATGTGCCATGGGCACTGCTGGTTGTTATGACCACCATCTTTTCTCATTGGTCAATGGCCATCCTGTGTCCATAATGATGGTTAGTGTCCATGATAAAAATTTCAAATACAATTATATTTTGCAGCTAATAAGTAGTAATATTGAATTAGCACTAAGATTCATCTTCCTGCCATGAAGTCAGTTGTGTGTTCTCTGCATTCTCTGACCCTCACTTTTTGTGTAAAGTTTTGTCTATTACCTGATGAATAGAACAAAACTTGTTTGTGCCCATTAAACAGGCAATTCATGTTTTCAAAAGATAAGCATTATCTTTCCTTTATCCCTTCTAATAATTCAACTCTGTAGTCCTGATCAGTGTGGCTTACAAACTGGAAGACAAAAGACACTTTAAAAAACCTAATAGCTAAGTTAGTTTTTGAAGCTATTAATATTGCTAAAATTATTGCTATAGAAAAGAGAAAAAAGCATGCTGAATAGAACTCTGTTCTTAGAGATTTCTCCTGAAAAAGTCACATGTTATTTCTTCTCACCTCCATTGGCAAAAAAAAAAAAAAAGAAAAAAAGCTATGTGGTCATGCAAAAATTTAAGCAGATGGGTTGGAATAGTCAGAATGCATTCATAAAAACTGAACTGAAAATATTTGGAGAACAGCACCAATGACTATCATGAATGCCAACATGCATCCCTAACAACCCCGTGCTGTTACTCTCCAAACTTTTTTTTTTTTTTTTTTTTGAGACGGAGTCTTGCTCTGCCACCCAGGCTGGAGTGCAGTGGCCGGATCTCAGCTCACTGCAAGCTCCGCCTCCCGGGTTTACGCCATTCTCCTGTCTCAGCCTCCGGAGTAGCTGGGACTACAGGCGCCCACCACCACGCCCGGCTAGTTTTTTGTATTTTTAGTAGAGACGGGGTTTCACCGTGTTAGCCAGGATGGTCTCGATCTCCTGACCTAGTGATCCGCCCGTCTCGGCCTCCCAAAATGCTGGGATGACAGGCTTGAGCCACCGCGCCCGGCCTCTCCAAACGTTTTATGTCTTGCAAAGTATTAGAACTTCCTATCTGAAGCCATACCACTCAGAGGGACTGCCAAATACATAATGACATCTCCTTTAGGATGTCCTTACAGAATTCAAGGAAAAGAAGTTAAATAATTTAAAAAGTGCTTTTGGGTACAGCTATTTAGCAGTAGGGGGTAAGATTAGAGATAGATTGTAAGGATAATAGTAGGGTTAAGGTTAGGATTAGGGTCTGGGTCAGAGTCAGGGCTGGAAGTATGGTTAGAGGTGGGGTCATGGTCAGGGTCAAGATCAGAGTCAGGGTCAAAGTCAGGGTCAGAATTAGGGACCAGGGTAGGGATCAGGGTTTAGGGTCAGGGTCAAAGTCTAGAGACAGGATTGAGGTTAGGATTGGAACCAGCGCTTTGTTCTCCTCAGGACCCAAGCAAGAAGAGGCCATGGCTTTGGAGCACCTGGTAGTGTGTCCACAGTGAAGACCAGAGTTTCGTTGTCCTCAAGACTGACCTGGGGAGATGTGGTTGATGGCCAGTGAGAAAGGTGAGGCAAAAGCTTCCTGTCTGCTCCCTGGGTGCTACAGGGAGATCTGCCATGGGCTTTACTTCACACGTTATATCCTGCAAGTCTTGTTTTACAAAAGCATCCCGTCTTCGAGGCTTTGGTTGCTCATCATCACAGCGTGTCATAACACATGATAAAATTTGGGTTCGCTTCAGTGGGGAGATCTTGGTATAGAGAAAGGAGAAATGCTTAGAGCCACTGTTAGGACAGTTGGGATGAAAGCTGGAGATGGGCAGAGGCTGGAGGAGACATGTGCACCCCCTGTAAACGCTTTTATTCATGTTTTCATTACTCATTTTTCTTACAGTGTTGAATTAGTAAAAATAGTATTGAAAAATTGAAAAGTAGGCATATTAAAACTTGCAACATTATTTAAGTTTAAATATATTATTTGTACCTCATCAACATTTTTTATTTTGTTGAGAAAGTCTAAGGTTAATTGGCAGCGTATTTTTAATAGCAGATAGAATAATGTCTGTCTTACAAACATTGACATCCTACATTACATGTGTGAACCCTGAAAATCTGAGACAGGTCTCAGATTTTTTTTTTTTTTTTTGAGACGGAGTCTCGCTCTGTCGCCCAGGCTGGAGTGCAGTGGCCGTATCTCGGCTCACTGCAAGCTCCGCCTCCTGGGTTTACACCATTCTCTCGCCTCAGCCTCCCCAGTAGCTGGGACTACAGGCGCCCACCACCTCGCCCGGCTAGTTTTTTGTATTTTTTTAGTAGAGACGGGGTTTCACCGTGTTAGCCAGGATGGTCTCGATCTCCTGACCTCGTGATCCACCCATCTCGGCCTCCCAAAGTGCTGGGATTACAGGCTTGAGCCACCGTGCCCGGCCAGGTCTCAGATTTTTTAGAAAGTGTATTTTGCCAAGTTTGAGGATGCGCCTGTGATGCCTCCACAGGAGGTCCCAACAACACGGGCCCAAGGTGGTCGGGGCCCAGCTTGGTTTTACACACTTTAGGGAGACATGAGACATCGATCAATGTGTGAAAGATGTACCTTGGTTCACTCCAGAAAGGTGAGACAACTTGAAGAGAAGGCCAGACCGGGCGCTTCCAGGTCATAGGTACATAAGAGACAAATGGTTTCATTCTTTTGAGTTGCCGGTTACCCTCTCCTGGTGAGGCACTCAGATACGCATTTCTCTCGGTGAGCAGACGGGTGACTCTCAGAGGGAGTCCTGTGTTGGAGACAAGCATTCTGACCTGTAGCTGATTGCAGGAGCTTTCAGGAAAGCATCAGTGGGAAATAATATCTAAATGACAAAAGGTATGAAATGGCTGTGATGAAAGATCTGATGAGAGTTCATTAAACCACAACTGACAAAGCGATCTGATTTTTTTTCTGTGGCATACAACAGTTAAAATAATAACTGGAATTCTGACTCACAACTCTATACCAGCACATAGCATGAATAAGGAGGACGTTGACAAATTTCCAGGAATTTTATATAATTTCTGAAAACAGAACATTTTACCCATACAAATATAACACAGGGAAGGTTAGGTATCTCTTTTTAGTTGTATATTTTGTATGGTTTTCCTTATAAAATATTACATCCTATTTTTCTTGCAAAACATGCCCTACTTTTCTTACATATTTTGCATAGAGTTGTCTCTAGTTATTCTATTATTTCTAGTAGTGTTTTTTTTTTTTTTTTTGAGACAGAGTCTCGCTCTGTCCCCCAGGCTGGAGTGCGGTGGCATGATCTCGGCTCACTGCAAGCTCCGCCTCCCAGGTTCACGCCATTCTCCTGCCTAAGTCTCCTGAGTAGCTGGGACTATAGGTGCCTGCCACCATGCCCAGCTAATTTTTTGTATTTTTAGTGGAGACATGGTTTCACTGTGTTAGCCAGGATGGGCTTGATCTCCTGACCTCATGATCCACTCATCTTGGTCTCCCAAAGTGCTGGGATTGTAGGCATGAGCCACTGTGCCTGGCCTGTTTCTAGTAGTTTTATTTACATATATTGATTATAATGTTAATACTTTTATTTTCCAGAGAAAACTAGGACATAGACAGTTTTAAACTGTCATATGTTAGCATTCTGTAGTAGATTAGAAAATGTATGAGTAGATCATCTGCCAACATCGGGATGTGTTTTCTCATAGTACACAGTACAGTGTGGTAGTTTCTCATAGTACATAGTACAGTGTGGTAGGCAAAAACATGTTTATTAACAGGCCAAAATATCCGGTTTCTCTGTAAAAATAAGAAGCCAAAAGTACATAAACTTGAATTACTTATGTCCAGTAATTAATGTTTTAGTATTGTATCTTATTTATAAATGATCTAGATATTTAATGGAAATACCTTACTTAGCTTTACTTTAAGGTTAAAAATTACCAAAAATATTTTGGAAACTACTATTAGGCAGATTTACTGTAAAAAACTTATTATTGAAGGCCGGGCGCGGTGGCTCAAGCCTGTAATCCCAGCACTTTGGGAGGCCGAGACGGGCGGATCACGAGGTCAGGAGTTCGAGACCATCCTGGCTAACACGGTGAAACCCCGTCTCTACTAAAAAATACAAAAAACTAGCCAGGCGACGTGGCGGGCGCCTGTAGTCCCAGCTACTCCGGAGGCTGAGGCAGGAGAATGGTGTAAACCCGGGAGGCGGAGCTTGCAGTGAGCTGAGATCTGGCCACTGCACTCCAGCCTGGGTGACAGAGCGAGACTCCGTCTCAAAAAAAAAAAAAAAAACACCAAAACTTATTATTGAAATAATGTTTTTCACTTTCCACAAGATGGCACCAAAAGTGAAGAAGGAAGCGCCTGCCCCTCCTAAAGCCAAAGCCGAAGCAAAGGCTTTAAAGGCCAAGAAGGCAGTGTTGAAATGTGTCCACAGCCCCCCCAAAAAAGAAGATCTGCACCTCACCCACCTTCCAGCGTCCCAAGACACTGCGACTCCAGCCCAGATATCCTGGGACGAGCACCCCCCCGGAGAACAAGCTTGACCACCATGCTATCATCAAGTTTCCACTGACCACTGAGTCAGTCGTGAAGAAGATAGAAGACAACAGCACGCTTGTGTTCACTGTCGATGTTAAAGCCAACAAGCACCAGATCAAACAGAATGTGAAGAAGCTCTGGGACGTGGATGTGGCCACGGTCAACATCCTGATTCGGCCTGATGGAGAGAAGAAGGCATATGTTCGACTGGCTCCTGATTACGATGCTTTGGATGTTGCCAACGAACTTGGGATCATCTAAACTGAGTACAGCTGGCTGATTCTAAATATATGTATATCTTTTCACCATAAAAAAAGGAAATAATGTTTTTGATAAGCATGATGACTTAAAATCTTAAAGCTTATAGATTTGATTGTAATTATCTAGTAAGTATAATATTAGCTTCTTGTAAGCACTCAAGCAGAATAAAAACTTGTTTGTTGCCCAGGCACGGTGGCTCACACCTGTAATCCCAGCACTTTGGGAGGCCGAGGTGGGCGGATCATGAGGTCAGGAGCTCAAGACCATTCTGGCTAACACTGTGGAACCCCGTCTCTACTAAAAATACAAAAAAATTTAGCTGGGCGTGGTGGCAGGTGCCTGTAGTCCCAGTTACTCAGGAGGCTGAGGCAGGAGAATGGCGTGAACCCGGGAGGCAGAGCTTGCAGTGAGCGAGATCGCACCACTGCACTCCAGGCTGGGCAACAGAGCAATACTCCATCTCAAAAACAAAACAAAACAAAACAAAACACAAGAAATCTCCCTTTATGCATAAAATGGAGGGCCCCGCCAGGAGAGCCACGGGCAGGCCCCGCCCCCAGCCCCGGGAGGCGCAGGAGCTCCGGGGTCCTCCGGCCTCAGAGCCTTGGATGCGGGAGCCCAAGGAAGGCCCTGGCAGGGGCTCAGGGTGCGGGGCGCCCACAGTGCGAGGAGCTGCCAGGCCTGGGCGCAGGGACGCGGACCCCTACGTCTCCGGCCCGCCCTGGACCTTCCTCTCCCGGGAGCCAGCACGCCGAGCACTTCTAGCCGCCGACCGCAGCGTCTCACCCGCCGCTCAGCAGCCTCAGCGCACACATCCCCGGCCCCCCGCCACAGCGCCACCTGGCGTACGATCAGCGCGGGACTGGCGAGGGACCCCACTTACTCCGACGTAGGGCATGGGGCGGAGCTTGCCGTGACGGCCACCACTCCTATTGGTCAGCGCGAACGGCAACGTCCTCTGCGATAGGCTGTAGATGAAAAGGGCGGGCCTCCGCTGCTCTGGGACGGGTGGGAGGGCGGTGCAGAGGGAAATGGGCGGGAGGCGTGGGGCCGACATGCCGAAGGAGGCGGGCAAGGTGAGAAGTGTACTCACGGGTAAAAGGGGCGCGGCCGGCTTGCCGAAAGGGGCGGGGTGCAGCCAGCAGCAGGATGTGGACAGTTGATAGGAGGGGGAAGTGGGCAGGGGCGAAGTGGGGCGTGGCGAGAGGCGTGTCTATGCAGATGGCGTGGGGCCTGGCGAAGGGCGGGGCTGCGCAGGTGAAAAGAGGGGCTCCTGGAAGGGCGTGCTATGTTGCGCGGGGCTGTGCAAGTGATGGGAGGAGCTTAGTGAGGGGTGGCTCTTTGCAGGTGAGGAGTGTAGCCTAGTAGGCGGGGATGCAGGTGAGCTGGGCCTCGGGGATGGGGCTTGCAGGCGATGGGGTGGAGCCAGTGGGGCGGGGCTGCAGGCAAGCTGAGCCTTGGGGGTGGGACTTGCATGCGAGAGGCGGGGCCTTGTGGGGGCAGGGCTGGCAAAAGAGGGTGGGGCTTGGTGATGGACCGGGCTGTTCCAGTGAGGGTAGTGGCCTTGTCGGGGCTGCAGGAAGCTGGGCCAGGTGTACCTTGGTAATCCTCTCTGGCCTTGGTCATGTGGCTCAGGCTGTGCCCAGCAGGGAGACCGGCCCGATCGAGCTGCCGTCTCTACCCTGAGAGCTAGGGCTCCTTTCCCCAGCGCGGGTTAAAGCATCGTGTGTCCACCTGTGCAGTGGCTGGTCCCAGTGTGCCCTGGAGGGCAGAAACCCTGGGTCCTGCCGCTGGTCCGGGGGGTCTGCTTCCCCTTTCTGCAGTTCCTGGGAGGGTCTGTGTGTCCAGGGAGCTCTGATCCCTGCCTCAGGACCACGGGTGAGGGGTCAAGATCGCCCGCTTTGGAGCTGGCCCGGATCTTGGTTCTGCGGATCCTCGCTGTGTGGCTCTGGAGCAGTTCTGTCCTCAGGAGAGGGATCCTCACAGCTGCCTCTTGGGGCCCTGAGGAGAATTAATAGGACGACCCCCGGGTAGCTGCTCGTGGCCCTGTGCGGAGCCCGTCCTGTGTCTCCACCAGTTCCTTCCCTCTGTGCTCCCCACCACTGTCATATCGCCAGCCTTTATTTCCTTTTCCTTGGACCCAGGCAGCGAATGTCCCGCTGGCCTTGGCAGCCCCTTCTCTAATCTGTCCTCAAATCACTTCCTGACGGACAGCCCTGACCAGCCATTGGCGTGACCAAAACCCCACAAAATAGAACCCAACTTTCCTATTAAGCTGTGCAGAGCTGTCCCAGCCCCACTTCCCACAGGCTGGCCTCATTCTCCATGGGATCCGTGGTTCTCACCTGGGGCTGGGGGTGCCCCTGGCATCCGGTGGGGAGTGTCAGGGATGTCCCTCCAGGCCCAGTACAGTCCCCCAGCCGGTGGCCAGCAGACCGCAGCACCCAGCCTGATGTCCCTGTGGCTTCCGGTTCCCCACGGCCAGCTGTGCTTTGCTGCCTCTTCATCCTCTCAGACGGGTGCCCTCTCTCCACCTTCGCTGGTTAGCAGTGCTCCATCCATTAGAGCTCAAAGCCCTGCCTCCTGACAGCGCAGCCCCTTCTCCTGGCCTGCCGTCTGCCTGTGCCCCGCTGTCTGCGCCATGTCTTTGCCGGCCCATCAGAGCGAGGCTCCCAGGGACAGAGTGGTTCCTGTTTGTGTCTCTGTCCCACCTTCTCTGGACCTGGCACTGTGCCCTTTGTTGACAGAGGTCTTGGGTTGATTGTCAGCAAAGCAGACAATCTATATGGCTCTAAATGGCTGTGAGCATACTTGATTGGGTTATTTTAAAAATAATTGGATATGTAAACATTTGAGTGTGACACAGGTGGATTTTTGGGCGAATGGTCTTGTTCTTCAGGGAGTAACAACACGCCCATCCACAAGGACATTTCTGGATGATTTATGGAACGCTGTTCTACCTGGTTCATTTTGAACGTTATCTCAGCCTGAGAGGTAGCTCAGCATGTGACGAAGATCACTGGTTTGAATCCTAATCTGCTCCTTAAGAGCTGCACCTTCCATGCCTCTGTTTCTTCCTTGGTTAGGTAGGAAAGGTATGGGCTACCTCAGAGTTGTGAGTGAGGCCTGCATCGAGTGACCACATTAAAGTGCCAAGAACTGCACCCAGAGGGTTGATATTTAAAGACCTTTAAACATTCCGGCCGGGCGCGGTGGCTCAAGCCTGTAATCCCAGCACTTTGGGAGGCCGAGACGGGCGGATCACGAGGTCAGGAGATCGAGACCATCCTGGCTAACACGGTGAAACCCCGTCTCTACTAAAAAAATACAAAAAACTAGCCGGGCGAGGTGGTGGGCGCCTGTAGTCCCAGCTACTCAGGAGGCTGAGGCAGGAGAATGGTGTAAACCCGGAAGGTGGAGCTTGCAGTGAGCTGAGATCTGGCCACTGCACTCTAGCCTGGGCGACAGAGCGAGACTCCGTCTCAAAACAAACAAACAAACAAACAAACAAACAAAAAACATTCCGATGCTGCATTTTGGTACCCAGGTAAAACAGCAAAGTTATTACAGATGCAGATGCAGACCCTTGGTGAGGTGGGGGGCTGATGGCAGGAGGTGGATCACCGACCCTGTAATGAGGGCGTGGTCTGTTCGAGGCTGAATGAAGTGTACGTCATTGCGTGTACCACAGAGGTCCCTCTCGTGAAGTCCTGGAAGGGTCCATGTGGCTGAGCCGTGCGGTCTGTCTGTGATGTCCGGCAGGAGCAGAGCTTTCGGGTGCAGGCTTGCTCTTGTGTGCACGGCCCTCAATGGTCTCAAAAGTCTGAGGCTTAAAGCAGGCTTGGGGTTTCCTTACACCTCCTGGACGTCTAATTTGCCTGGCAAACATGTTTTTCTTCGGTGTAAAGGTGAAGGAGTGGGTGACTGTGGTGAAAGTGTACTAATTACTGCACTTCTGGTTCAGTGGTGCTTGGTTGAAGACACTATCTGCCCTGGGTGGACATCTCTGGGGTGGTGAGAACCAGTGGCTGGATGTCATGGGGTTGCCAAGAAGATGCCAATTTTTTCCTTTTTCCTCAGTAACAACACCCTACTTTGGCCTCCTCTGGTCAGGGGCCGCGCCTTTGAGCTGGGCAGCTCCGGGTCCTCGCACTCAGGGGCTCAGGGCGGGTGCTAGGTGCAGAGAGAAGGAGAAGGGTGGCGGTTTGAGCCCAACTGCGTTGGCTTCATCTTCTGCCTCTTGTCCCTAAGTACATTTGCAAAGTTTTCCAGATGAAAACTCAGAAGGGAATTTTAATGACTGGAATCTGTGAATTCCATGGAAGCCAAGTCTGTCCACCTGTTTCACCCACCTCACTTCTCCCGATTGGGGCGGATTTTGGCAGCGTTCATAGGGGCAGGGACGCAAGGGGTGGTGGCCAACCCTCAGCCCTGCGTCCCTCCCCTCCTCCCCTCAGCGCCACAGCATTTCGGTGTCATCCCCTACCCTGCAGGCGTCCTCATGAAAACCAAGTGCAGCTGGAGGGAGACGCCTGTGCCCGCTCCCGTGACCTTGCCGGCCAGCCAGGCTGCAGCGGCCTCTCGGCAGGCATCTGTCTGGTGCTGCCTGCATACCCCTCCCATCACCTGACGCTCCTGCTCCTGAATCTTCACGCGTGTGCTCCGTGCAGCCACCTCACGGGCTCCCTGGGAACGGAGACAGTGTCTCACGCCGATCAGAATGCTCTTCTCTGTCCACTGAATAGTCCAACACGGAATCATTCCTCTGTGATTATTGATGCTTTGTTATGTAGAACTGGAATTTAGACATTACAGCCATCAGGTTGAAGCTAGGTAATTGCATTAGGGAATTAAATGAGAGCATTTGAGCTTGTCAAGTTCTAATTCCACATCTTCGTATCCCCATCACCCCATAGCCAGTGTCTAACACAGCCCTTGGTCAGGAATTTCTTGATAAATGCTTATTGAATTGAACTGGACTGAGCTTAACATTCCCACCCAGAGTTAGAAGCCAGTCCCTGAGCAAATTGCATTGAGAACGTGAGTTTGAAGTTACTGTGGTAAGGGGTATCCTACACGTCATAATTCCTAGCCAGTATCGGGTATTTAGTCAAATAGACTCAAGTATAGAGAAGCATAGGCCCATCTGGCGAAAGGGCAAGGCACGGTGCTTTAGGTCCAGGTCCCCAATATCAACTATGAAAATAAAATGTTGTCAACTCCAATTACAGCCCTGTCCTCAAATGGTCACTGTTTATACTAACAATTATAAACAGCTTGAACTTGCTGTCCTGAGAGGCAACACACCCTCCATTCTCTCTGCAGTGCAGCTGCCTTGGTGGATGGAACATGCCCCTCCTCCCTCCCTCCCCCCTCCTCTCCCCGTCTCCCCTCCTCTCTCCCTCCCTCTCCCTCCTTCTTCACTCCCCCCTCCTCTCTCCCTCCCTCCCTCTCCTCTCTCCCTCCCTCCCCCTCCTCTCTCCCTCCCTCCCCCTCATTCTTCCTGTCTTCTCTCACCTTTCTCCCCCTACCTTCTCTCCTGGGTGAGGCGCAGAATAGAAGACACCTCCGAAATCTTCTGCTTCATCCAAGCAGCTTGGGGGCAGCATCAACAACTGCAATTTGGCTGCCCCAGCAGGTGCCTCAGGGCAGCCTTTCTAATGGGAATCCTGCAATCATGTCTTTCCTTAAGGTGTCCTAAAGGCTGGAGGACATGAAGTGAAACAATGCTCCATGCTCAGTCCCGTGATTTTTTTTTTTTTTTTTTTTTGAGACGGAGTCACGCTCTGTCGCCCAGGCTGGAGTGCAGTGGCCGGATCTCAGCTCACTACAAGCTCTGCCTCCCGGGTTCACACCATTCTCCTGCCTCAGCCTCCCGAGCAGCTGGGACTACAGGCGCCCGCCACCTCGCCCGGCTAGTTTTTTGTATTTTTTAGTAGAGACGGGGTTTCACCGTGTTAGCCAGGAAGGTCTCGATCTCCTGACCTCGTGATCCGCCCGTCTCGGCCTCCCAAAGTGCTGGGATTACAGGCTTGAGCCACCGCGCCCGGCCTCAGACCTGTGATTTTGTGTATTTATTGGACTTACTTTGAAATTAAACTAAATGATACCCAAGATAGAGCATTAAAAAAAAGAAAAAACAGGCTATGGTGTTTGAAAAACAAACAAAACCATTTGGTTTGTTGGTTTGTTCTTAGACCTTCACAGGCTCCTAGGTCACACGTTTCAGTTTCTCAGCGAGTGACATTCTCTCCGGAAGCCATGTCAGCCTCTTGTTTGACGATGTCAGCCACAGCAGAAAGAAGCACTCCGTAGGCCCCGTGCTCAGCACCTTGGCGTGAGCTCCTGCCATCTTCTGTTCATGCTCATCACAGCTCTGTGCAGTGGGCGTCCTCCTGATCCCTGTGGGAGGATGGAGGATGGAGGCAGAAGGTTGAGTGACGGCAGGACCACATGAGGGGTGTCTCCCGACGTAGGGAGGGGAGCCGGCCCAGGACCTCAGTGCCCATCGCTCCTTCCTCCTCCTCCTCTGCCTCTCTGTGACTGTTTGACTCAGACTGCAGGGACAGGTGTGAGTATGTGCAGAGCGTTTGTGCACCCCTGGGGGTGTGTGCTTATATAGGCAGGGAGGGATGTGAGTGTGTACAGAGCGTGTGTGCACACCTTGGGGATGTGTGCTGGCATTGGCAGGGACAAATGTGAGCACGTACATAATGTGTGCTGGCATTGGCAGGGACAGATGTGTACAGAGCATATGTGCACACCTTGGGGGTGTGTGCTGTTGTTGTCATGGATAGACGTGAGCGTGTACAGAGTGTGTGTGCACCCCTGGGGGTGTGTGCTGGTGTTGGCGGGGACAGATGTGTACAGAGCGTGTGTGCACACCTGGGGGGGTGTGCTTATGTTGTTTTGTAAGTGGCAAATATGTGGCCCATTGCCTCAGGACGCGATGTGCCCATGCTGAGTCCATCAGTGGCCCTCGGGTTGGGGTCTCCATCTCCCCAGATAGCACTCGAGTGTCTTGAGGTTTCAGATTCTTCCTCTCCGGGTACTTGGGCCTCCTCAGGACCAAACATCAGAACCAGCCAACTGCAAACTACAAGAACGTTCAAATGCATCTTCAGTAGGAAAAACAAAAGCAATTGGAATAATTTTCCAACATGACCCTGCAGTTAAGCCGTTAGATACTCCAGCCCACAGATTGAATCACTTTAAAATTCATACCATTTAAAATGGTTATGAGAGTTGCCGAGCTTTACAGCTAAACTTTGAAATCATTGAAGCATTCTGCTCCATTTGCTTACAAATTAGGGTTGGGGATAACTTTCAGTCCAAAGTAGCAACCTTCTAAATCCAGCTTAGATGCGAGGCTCCCACTGACACAGGAACAGACAGTGGCCCTTGTTTATTCTCCTGTGTTCAGATACTTTGTCATTTCTTTTGTATCCTGATCATCACTTCTGCTTTTCCAATTCAAACTAAAGGGAGTTTAATTCTGTTTTGGAAGAAGCTGTAGTTAGTGGTTTCTTTTCATGGTTTGCCTAATCTCTTAAAGCTGGTGCTTACATTTACCCAAATGGATTTTTCTTTAGTACGACAATGCCGTAGCCCAGGGCTTCTCCCTCCATATCTGCTCCCCAGGAGGCCCCGTAGAAATGGGTGCTGGAGATCCAGCCCCTCTCCGTGTGCCGTTTTCTTTGAGTCCAATGTAGGTTTGGCTCAGAGAAGAAAACAGGCCTCCAGGTTAGGTGCCTCTGATTGCTTGCTTGTGAAATGTTTAATGATAAGGCGCCTTCCAAACTAATTTTACACATTGATAGTTGTAGCTTGAAGTATCACTGCAGTCATAAGAACAGGAAACACTCCCATAAAGAAGATAGGCAGAAAAAGCCATAAAAGTTTAATAAAGCGCAAATAAAATGGTGTTGTAAGAATGTACAGTGGGAAATGCTCTCAGTCCAGCCAGATCGGCTGTGGCGTCCTCCTGTAAATACATTCAGCCACGTATGGCTCTGACCGCAATCACTACTGTGAATTGTGATGCAGAATGTTCTTGGGGTCCGATGCCTGGACTGTGCCAGCAGCTGAGTCTGATTGGGCGTCACGGCAGTGATGTGCTTAGCGCGGCCAGCTGGGCTGAGGGGTGGCCACCTGTGCACTTGCCACGTGCAGGCGTTATTCTGGTGATGGAGCTGCAGGTGGTGCGGCTTGTCCACCTGGGCTACTTAAAGTATCCGCAACCCAACCGCGGGCTGGCGCCTCCCGACATGGGAGCTGTCTTTTTTTATCCAGGGCCCTCTGGCTCTGCAGACTCCGGCCGCCGGTCCCTGAGCCCACGGGGAGACACCGGAGGGCTCTGCTGGGCCATGGAGGTGCCCGAGCAGGTGGTCGCTCATTGCTTGTGGAGTGATCCATGGTCTGTGAGTTTATTCCCGGGGTCTGTGTCAGCGAGGTTAACCAGTTCACAGCTGGGCAATTACTCCTTACACAGATGAGACTAGTTAAAGTGGAATCTGTATTAGCTCGCACGGGAGTGCGTGAGGAGCTGGGAGGTTGGAGAGGCTTGGCCCTTCCGCTGGAGCTCGGGCTCCTGACGTTCTGCGTCTTCCTGTTGGGCCGTCAGGGCTGCTGTGGGTTCTGAAGACTAGTGGGTGCCATATGGACTAGGGGATGCAGAAGCCTCTAGAGGCCGCGGGAGGGAAGGAGTCGGTTACCTCCCCTAGAGCCAGCTCTGCTGACACCTCGACGTTAGCTGGTGGGACCTGTTTTGGACTCCAGCTTCCAGAAATGTGAGAAAATAAGTTAGTGTTTAGGGTGCTAAATTTGGGGTGATTTAGTAGAGAAATAGAAAACTAGCCCACGAAGGTGCATGCATTGAAATGTGCTCTGTCCAGGTGTTCACAGTGGCATGAAGAGGATGGCATTAGGGTTCTGGGAACCGTGCAGTTTTACTGAAGGAATGGGGCTCGCCACACCTTTTCTCGTGTAACTGAAGGTACGTATGCCTGCCACACCGCCCAGGAGACAGGGACTTAGAATTCTGACTTTATTTCTTTCTTTCTTTTTTTTTTTTTTGAGACGGAGTCTTGCTCTGCCGCCCAGGCTGGAGTGCAGTGGCTGGCTCTCAGCTCACTGCAAGCTCCGCTTTCCTGGTTCACGCCATTCTCCTGTCTCGGCCTCCCGAGTAGCTGGGACTACAGGCGCCCGCCTCGTCGCCCGGCTAGTTTTTTGTATTTTTTAGTAGAGACGGGGTTTCACCGTATTAGCCAGGATGGTCTCGATCTCCTGACCTCGTGATCCGCCCGTCTCGGCCTCCCAAAGTGCTGGGATTACAGGCTTGAGCCACCGCGCCCGGCCATCTGACTTTATTTCTTATGGGAACCAAGCCACAGTCAGAACACGGTGAGGGCTGAAAGGAGCTTCCTACAGCCTGAACTGGGAAGAGGAATCGCAAGTAGTTTGTGTTTTTCTACACAGACCTGTCCTTTCAGGTTTTGTTACGTTCTGGAAAAAGGGAGAAGCCAGGCACACCTCGGTGAGGGACAGTGTTTCTGGAGGTGGTGCGGCTTCAGCCTGAACGTGGTTGTGTGGCTGCGAGGCTCAGAAACTGCCCTCCAAGGGCACTCATCTGTTCCTTTTTGCACTAATACCTCGTTTACAGAAATCCACAGAAATGACAGAGCAGTGCGGGAGGCCTCTGGTCTGGCTGGGTTTGTGTGGGCCGAGGTCACGGGGTGTTGTCCCAAGTGCTTATCCTGATCTGGCAGAGGCTCTGTTCCCAAATAATTATTCCACAGTTTCAGAGCCTATATCTGAGGGATAATCTTTTAACTTTGTTGCATAAAAGCGAACAAAGTGTGTCTTGAGGGTCTAAAAATCCATTTAGTAGTCATGGCTGTAAACTCAAATATGGGGCTTTGGGATGGAGTGAAAACCACCGTCACCTGGCGTGGACGCTGCGTGGTATTTTTAGCATGGTGGCCTGCTCGTGCCTTGAGCTCCATCTGCAGTGTGAGCAACAGCTGTGCAGTTGAGAAATGTGGGCAGGTCAGCTTGCTCCTCCAGGGGCCTGTGGGCATCCGGGTGAGGGGCCTGGGATAAGGCCACGCCAGTGGGAAGGAGTTTGGTTGTGTCAGCCGATGTCTGCCTTTACAGGCCTGAAAGCCAGCCAGAACCCAGTTTTCCTTTGGTCATCTAATGCCAGAAAAAAACCTGTTAGAGATTTTCATACTTGATATTAATGACTCATTTGACCATGCATAAAATGTTATAAATGCCCGAGGCTTTACAACTTGGCAGATGTGTAACTCACATGTTATGATTGAATCAAACTGTTGAAGATATTTATTTCACTTGAAGGTGTTTAGCATTTTATGCACAAACCAAATGCCACTAGCATTTTGAAAGAGTATTTTGGAATTTTAAACAGAGTGGGACAGTGCTGGGTCTCTGGGATGCTCGTGAGGTGGATGTGACCTCAAGCTCTTGGAACTTGCAAGCAAGCAGGATTCCTAAATTGTCACACCTGCAGTGCTGGAAGTCAAAGTGGATTTCTCTAAACGAGGTATTAGTGCAATAAGGAACAGATGAGTGCCCTTAGATGGCAGTTTCTGAGCCTCCCAAACACCCAGGAGGAAGCGGGGTGGGGTGGGAGGGAAATTACCCACCAGAACCTGGATGGCGGAGCAGGGTTTGCTGGTGGCCCTGCGTGGCAGATGATTATATGCAATAAAGAACATGTGAACGCCCTTGAGGGCTTTTTCTCGGCCCCCCTTCAGAACCGCAAGTGGAAGACGCCCCAAGGTGGGGGTTCGGTTATCCACAGAAGCCTGGATGGTGGAGCCGGGTTTCTGGTGGCCCTGTGTGGCAGTTCATTACGTGCAATAAGGAACAGGTGAGTGCCCTTGAGGGTGGTTTCTCGGCCCCCTTTGGAACCTCCAGTAGAAGACGCCCCAAGGTGAGGGTTCCGGTTAGCCACAGGAGCCTGGATGGTGGGGCTGGGTTTGCTGGTGGCCGCTGTGTGGCAGGTCACTACGTGGAGCGATGGGAGGTGAGTGGAGTGGGAATAGAGGATGCACCCTCCAGTTACTGCTAGGAGTTGGCTCTGGTAGCAGAGGGGGCATAGAGGGATTCCCATCAGGGGCAACACGGCTGGGGTTCCACGTGTGCTGGATGCCGAGGTGTGGCTATATGTGATCTCCGTCTCCACAGCCACCCTGGGAAGTGGGTTGAGTTACCTTCCCATCTCACCTTTGAGAAATCTCAGGCTCACATCACAGCTGGGTAGGGTGGAACTAATGTCTTAGGCAGGACATTGGCCCCAGAGCCCAGCTCTTACCCCTCCTGCTATTTTCAGTCCACCAAGCTTGTAGAGAGGTATGTGCATTGGTGGGGGGCAGCTGAGACACCAACACAGTAGAGGGGGGCAGGAAATAAACCAGGCAGGAGACAGGCAGTGCTTGGGAGGTCTGGGTGTGGGGGGCATCTCTGGGCCTGTGAACCCCGTTCTGTGCTCCCAGCTTGCCCAACTTTGACCCTCAGCCACATGCTGCGCGCTTTAGGTGAAATCTCAGTCCCTCGCGTGGTGCGGGTATCTTTTCTCCCTGGCTTTGCCTCTCCTTAAATCACGGAGTCTCAGTGGGGATGGCGGGGTGGTTGGGGGTCTATGGAATTTGCCCTCCACCTCCTCATCCTTGTCCTGTCCTGTCTGGCCTGTTACCTGAATGTCTCTTCAGAGCCTGCAAATCAGTGGAGGCCATGGCAGCCTCTCGCTGACCGACCTCTCAAACTCTTTTATTCATCGGAATCGTATTAAATGCTGATTCCTAGGCACCCCATTAGACTCTGCACCTGCCTGGCATGGGTACTTTGAAGAAGGTACAGAGGTTGCTGGGCTGTTCCAGGAGGGAATTTGCATTTGTAGAATGTCCACTGTGGTCCTTCCAGCACTCTACTTTCCACACGCACGTGGCATTAAACCTGGAAGTCCTCTGGGTGCTGTGCTGGTGAGGAAGCCTCGGCTGGACGAGGGGCTGCTGGGGCTCGGACTTGATTCCTGGGCTGGGGACTGTGGGCTTGTTCTCTTCAGTGGGCCTGCTGATGGGATGCCCTGGGAAGTCCTGTGCACTCGGGGGAAGGTGCAGAGACAGGCTCAGGAAATACAGACCATGGATTTAAAAATTCCTATTGGAAAATCTTTTATGAGCAAATTAATTTGCATCTGACTGAAGACAATCATTGCTTGAATAATTGGTCTGTTTACAAAATTGTCCTATGAACAAACAGATTAAAGTTTTCATTCATGCCTTGTCTATAACATAAATAGGAGCTATTACCTCAACCTAAATTAGTTTTAAATTTTGTATCAGATTGCAGTCCAGATTACAAATGGCTGCTTGATAATCTAATTGATAAAACGGAGGAATTTAGTACTTGGAACCCAGAGTGAAGAGAACAGAATGGCTTTGGTTTCTCAAAAGCGTGTGACTGAGGGGTGACCTGGGGTGTGAAGAGAAGTGGCTGGAGTCATTACACTCAATGAGGTGATCTGCCCCGGCCTTTCTCCTTTGTCTTCTGGATAAAACAAAAGGGCGATAAATGTGTAAAACTTCAGCACTGAGTTGGTCTCTGTCCTGAGCTTCTCATAAGGTCATTAATGTGACCGGGCTGTATCTGTGAAGCCTCCCTACAGGCACAAAGGAATTTGGCTAGAGCACGGTGGCCAGCGACCTCTGGTGTCTGGGCTGCGTGTCATTTCCTAAAGCCCTTTTGGGTGAAATGACAGTCGCAATGTCTGTTGTTTGGAGAAGTGTGATCTCATGCATGAGATGCTGAGATTTTTTTTTTTTTTTTTTGGAGACGGAGTCTTGCTCTGTTGCCCAGGCTGGAGTGCAATGGCCGGATCTCAGCTCACTGCAAGCTCCGCCTCCCAGGTTCACGCCATTGTCCTGCCTCAGCCTCCCGAGCAGCTGGGATTACAGGCGCCCACCACCATGCCTGGCTATTTTTTTTTTTTTGCGTTTTTTAGTAGAGACGGGGTTTCACGGTGTTAGCTAGGATGGTCTCGATCTCCTGACCTCGTGATCCGCCCGTCTCGGCCTCCCAAAGTGCTGGGATTACAGGCTTGAGCCACCGCGCCCGGCCGCGAGATGCAGGTTTTAAACACCAAAACCAGGAAGATTGGTGGGAGTGGCTGTTTTCCAAGTGGTTCTGTGCTGCCATGGACGAGGTGTGGATGTGTCATCTGTTGGCGAGATCCACTGGTGGAGGGGCTAAGCAAACCCGCGTGTGTGTGTGAAGCTACATCTCTTCTGGCATCCCAAGTAAGTAGACATTTTGTAAAACTTGTGAATTTGACCCTAACTTTGAGTGTTGAAGTCTGATGCAGTGTCTTGAGTGCTCTTCTGCATTGAGGGTGAGTGACTGCAAATGACCGATTCCTCAGTGGTGAAAGTTCAAATGTAGCTTCCCTGAGGAAACCAGACCTCAGTCACCCGTGTCTCCATTGTAAACACTGCAGCCCCTACGCGGGTGGCTGCAAGTTTCCAGGCCCTCCTTGGAGAAGCAGCCGTGAGGTGCTTGCTGATTTGATCAGGTCAGCCACCTTCTGTCTAATCACGGTAGAAATGATTCTCCTACAAGGAAATGGATCTGGTTTCTTCCCTGATGGTTGGAAGCAGCAGCCCGCCTAGGGACTGCACCGTCCTCTGCACTTCCACAGGGAAGCCTGTGTCTGTCTCCGAGGCGTGTCGTGTGTGTCGTGGGAATCGCGGGAATTGCCTCCTTAATTCTTCCTGCTTTTGAGGGCTCGGGCAGCTCTGCCTGTTTCACCCGGACAAGCAGCGGGTGGTCTCTGGCTGCTGTGGGACCAGGGCTTGTGTTTCACTGGGACGAGCACGGGTAGTCTCTGGCTGCTGTGAGACCAGGGCTTGTGTTCACCTGGGAAGAGCGCGGGTGGTCTCTGGCTGCTGTGGGACCAGGGCTTGGGGTGCGTCATCACATCCGGTGGCCTGTCCAGGGGGCATCATTGTCTTTTGCCTGTTGGCTGAGGCAGCTGTGATGCCGGGGGGTCATGCTTGTGTCAGGGCCAACCCAGTTCTTCCCGTGCACCTTTCCTGCTGGAGTGCCTTTCTTAAGATGACATGTTGAACTAGCGTAGAGAATGCAGAGAGGCTCTGGGCCCCTCCTTCCCATTCTTACTCCATGGAGCTGTGATGCCCGACAAGGGAGCCCATAGCCAGAGGCTCTTCTAAATTCAATTAGAATAAAGATTTGATTACGTAGCTAAACATATTGAAAAGAACTTCACAGATTAAATTCCAGATTCAGCCCTTCAGGCCCAGTGGCCACGTTTCAGGGTTCAGCAGCTGTAGTGTGGTGGCTTTTCTGTGTTGGCTGAGCAGGTTGGGACGTTTCCAGTTCAGCAGGCAGTTCTCTTGCATAGCTCCACCTGTGGTGAGGGGCACTAGGCTGGAGAGCCTCGTGGGGATCCCTTAGGCCTCTGGCTGCAGCCAGGCTGCATGGTTCTGCCCCGAGTCCTCTGCAGGTTCAGGTGGATCCCACCACTGAGCCAGCACTGCTAGACTTGTGGTACTGTATGCAGACAGCAGAGAGGATGTCCAGGCCTTGCAGGGGCTGGGGTGACGGGTCTCCTTGGCCAGGCTCCCGTCTCCGAGTCTTCAGGGGAAATGTATCCACCATCCACACCGTGCACCAGAGTAAAACTGCAGGCTTCTCGGTGGATGGTGAAGTGGGATCATGCAGAGTGACTAGGCTTGGGCTCCTGACCAGCGTGGAACCTGATGATGCCTTTAGGTAGAACCTGACATGCCTCTGTGTGTACATAGCAAAGAGAATGCAGCGTTTTGAGGTGGAAGGTTCTGGGAGTGTTGGCCGTTGGTGACTGTCCTGCCGTGGAGGACTTTGAATGCAGGCACTGGTTTAGGATAACCCTGGTTTCCTGGTCCTGGATGTGGGCATCCCTGAATATCCCGGGCTGGAGGAAGACAGGGCAGATGGGAGGGTGACAAGAGGTCAGGTGTTTCCAGCTGTGGAGAGATGCCATCAGATGGCCAAGATCAGGAGGGTGTGGCCGGGGGACCAAAGCAGGGGTGCGTGGAAATGCCATGTTTTTCGGGGTGTGGGGAGGACCTCTTGAACTCTATTCCTGGGCAACAGTTCTTCCATTCTCAGGAATCTGTGCCATTGTAATTGACTAGCAAATTCTGTCATTGCTTTAATTACTGTTAAGTCCTCATCCCAATTACCATGAATTAGCAACAGTGATAACAGTTTGCCTGGTTAAGCCTTGCCAAGAAAAAACAGTGGAACTAGTTTTAGTTGCCTTGAGTTCCCTCCAAATCGGATTCCTTAGTGGATTGTGTCCCTAAGCTGCTGCAGTTCCTCCTGGGCCTGTCAGGCACATTCTAGACATTCACATCTCTGCTCAGGTGCAGGCGTGCACATTATTTATAGAAAATCGCACTGCACTGTGATTGGCTTGAGCTGACATTTTCTAGGTGGGAGGTGGAGGCCGAGGACCTGTGAGGGACTGTCCGAGCGTCCTGATTGACTTGGAGCAGGTGCACATCTGTTCTTCAAAAGTTCTAATGGGATGAAATTAGAAATAAGAATTTTTAACATTCACGTGTTATGAACTCTGTTCAATGATTTCCTCTGAAATGAGACTATTGGCAGATGAGGCAGTCAGCCTGCAGCTCTCCTTAGAACTGTCCTAGACCTTGATGCCATCCTATGGCCTCTTCCTGGGTGTGGGGTGCTCTGCTTGAAGCCAAACCAAAGGAAAGAACATGGTCAGTGTGCATCACTACTGCAGCCAGCTCAACGCACACACCCACTGGGAGGGGGGCCAGATCACTTAGCTTTTTTTTTTTTTTTTTTGAGACGGAGTCTTGCTCTGTCGCCCAGGCTGGAGTGCAGTGGCGCGATCTCAGCTCACTGCAAGCTCCGCCTCCCAGGTTCCCGCCATTCTCCTGGCTCAGCCTCCCGAGTAGCTGGGACTACAGGTACCCGCCACCTCGCCCGGCTAGTTTTTTGTATTTTTAGTAGAGATGGGGTTTCACCGTGTTAGGCAGGATGGTCTCGATCTCCTGACCTCGTGATCCACCCGTCTCGGCCTCCCAAAGTGCTGGGATTACAGGCTTGAGCCACCGCGCCCGGCCCACTTAGCATTTTAAATGCATTTAACATTAAACCAGCAAGTCAGCCAGTACTTTCTGTAACCAAGCTGCCTGGCTCATGGAAGCCTGACACTTGACTTTTTGGAAGAGAATACTTCTGTGGAGTGTCAATATTTGTCTCATTTCTTGAGACTTTGTTCAAAGTGATGAACGTGAGTAAATTAGGACCTTTTTGTGTAAATTGGGCCACAGAGCTCTCTAGACACAGGAGAGTAAACGGCTGTGAAAGATGCCGCCTGATGTGAGCTGTGGCCAGGCACTTTGGAACCTGGGATCCCATCTCCAGCCTTTCAAAGGATGTAGAGGAATACAAAATGCAGATGGGAAAGTTCATATTTTTGGTATCTGTTCTTTTGAAATCAAAGTGCAAAGAAAAAGTTTTGCCTTGAGGTCTTACCCCATACTTGTTTTTCTCCTGAGGTTTTAAAATTTTCTTCACTGCTTTTTTCTCCCCCGATCCTTGAGGAACTTCTATCTTCATATCTTAAAATATATGGTTAAATTCAACACTGAAATTTAAAAACATGCTTCATGTTTTTCTTTTAACTGATACATCTGACATTGGTGAAGAACTAAGTGGGTGTATTGGTTTATTTTTATTTTTTTGAGACAGTCTTACTCTGTTGCCCAGGCTGGAATGCAGTGGCATGATCTTGGCTCACTGCAGCCTCACCTCCTGGTTCACGCCATTCTCCTGCCTCAGCCTCCTGAGTAGCTGGGATTATAAGTGCCTGCCACCATGGATGGTTCATTTTTGTATTAGTAGAGATGGGGTTTCAACATGTTGTCCAGGCTGGTCTTGAACTCCTGACCTCAGGTGATTCGCTCACCTTGGCCTCCCAAAGTGCTGGGATTACAGGCATGAGCCACCACACTCAGCCTGGGATATTCTTGATTGTAACTGTAATAGATCCCTTTAACAAAAAACAGAACAACCAAAGAAAAAGCTGTCTGAAAAGTCCTGAAATTAAAGAGCTCACTTGGACAGGGATTTGGACACCAGTTGAATGGCCCTGCACAAACCATAGTTACATGGGCCACTAAGCCTGTTAGATCCTTAGGGTATTTGAGGTCGTGGGGATATTTGCATTTCTGTCTCTGGATATCCTGTTGGTAAGAATTCAGTTAGTGTTTGAGGGCCAGGCTCAGATCTGGGAAAACAAGAGCCCCTGCCCTCACGGCACTTATCGTGTGTGTGTGTGTGTGTGTGTGTGTGTGTGTGTGTGTGTGGAAAATAGAAAGCATAAGATAATTTTTATCAATGAGCTGGGAAGATGGAAAAACAAGCTTCAGATATTTACTTCAGAAGAAGGGAGGTGCAAGGAATACTCAGCTTTGCTGCTGCTGAAGGAGACCCCTGGCAGAGGCCGTTTCAGAGGTGGGGTTTCTCTGAGAAAGGTGGTAAGAGGCAAATAGGATGCCCCATCTGGTTTGCCAGAGATGGGGAAAGTTAGTATCCCCAAAACAGCCTCAGCTTTCTGGCAAAGGCTTGGAAAACCAGCTAGGGTGTGGGACCTTGTTGGCCGCTGGGTAGAAGGAAAACATTGCTGGTCCTGAGGACTGTAGTGTTCTTCCACTGCTATAGAGAACTACCTGAGGCTGGGTCATCAGGAAAAAAAGGTTTAGTCGGCGTACAGTTCTGTGGGCTGTACAGGCTTCTACATCTGGAGAAACTTACGATCAGGGTGGAAGGTGAAGGGGAGGCAGGCATGCCT
Organism: Trachypithecus francoisi; assembly: GCF_009764315.1. Classification (NCBI taxonomy): domain Eukaryota; kingdom Metazoa; phylum Chordata; class Mammalia; order Primates; family Cercopithecidae; genus Trachypithecus; species Trachypithecus francoisi. The sequence goes on from NW_022681460.1 coordinate 115,084,378, forward strand.
TCACATGGCTGGAAGGGGAAGGTGCCATGCACCTCCAAACAACCAGATCTCAGCAGAACTGTCATGAGGACAGCACTTGGGATTGTGCTAAACCATTAGAACCCACTGCCATGAGTCAATCGCCTCCCACAAGGGACCACCTCCAACACGGGGTTACAGTTCAGCATGAGATTTGGTTGGGGACACAGTCACACCATGTCAGGCTTCCCATTCGTCTCCTGCACGTGCTTTGCAAATGGTTCTGTCATTTTTGTTTTTGGATATATAATATATGTACATATATTCAGAGTGCATGTGATATCTTGATTCACCCCTATATTGATGAAATCTGGGTACTTGGGATCTTTCACTTGAAACATTTTCTTTTCCTTGTGCTGGTTATGTGTGTTTGTGCCCATTACCAGCCTCTGCCCATCCTGCTTATGAGTGGGCTCTGCTGGGCCCTGTTGACCACCTACTCTTGGCCTCCATGAGATCTGCTCTCAGCTCCTGCTTATGAGTGAGAACATGCGCTGTTTCTTTGCTTGGCTCATTTGTTTAACGTAATGTCCTCCAGCTCCATCCATGCTGCCGCGGATGACAGGGCTCTCCGCCGTGTGGTGGAGTACTGCTCCTGTGTATGTTGGGGCCACATTCCCTTCATCCCCTGTTGACAGGCACTCAGGTGATTCCATACCTTGGCTGCTATGGATGGTGCTGCATTGAAGCTGGGAGCAGTCACTGGCTTTATACTCAGGGGATGTGAGCCATTTCGTTGTTCTCAAGCAGCCTATCCCCAAAGCCCTCCGTGGAACACCGCATTCCTTTGTGCCCATGGCTTCCACTAGGATGAACCACTAGCTTTAAGTGAACGCTTGGGTTTCTGTCTTTAATTGGCACCCGGCTGCACTGACCAAGCGGGGGTCCCAGTGACCCTGGACACTGCCTCACATAAGGTCTAAAGATGCAGTTAGGTTCTTTTTTTAACTTAAAAAAAAATGCTACAGCTTAACCAGGTCAAAAGTGTTATCAGTTAGTGTTTTTCATATTGGAAAGGTGTATATTTTATTTTCTAAGAAGGAAAGAAATCCTGTTATATACTCTAACCACAGATGAAATCATGTCAAGGAAAGAGGTACTATTTTGGGGGGAAAATTACCCCTTCATGTCAAAGATCAAGGAGATGACTTATATTGTTTAATTGAGTTAATTATGAAATCTTAAGTGGTTTTGAGAAGACGAACTGTGGATGCTGCAAGACATGAGACTGATGCTCATTTAACGTTAGTCAGCCCTGACAGAATGTGGCTATTTAAAGCTTCCTCCAGTATTGCTTGATAGATTGTAAGTTAATGTAAAGATCTGTTTGATGCTTTTATTTTACAAAATATGATTGAGAAAAAGTTTGACAGCCAAGGAACCGCCTTCAACCAATTCCTTCCTAATTTCTATCACCAGAAAAATGTGTCCTGTTAATTCCAGAATTTACTTTTGGAAAGTTCCTGTAAGGAGAGCAGAACTATTGGTGGTTGAATGGTGACTTGAATTTAGGTGAAGATCGTTAAATATTTCATAGTCATGTTTGTCTTGGTGGTTTTAGCAATTTTATATTAAATTTAGAACTGCGAGTCAAACCAAATGTTCTTTTGCTTTCGTGATACTCCTTTGTTTGTATGACCATACTGGTAAAGAATGATAAAATGTGTATAGGGTATTTTTTCTCTGTAGATATTAGGATTTTTAGGGGAACAAATTAATCATCTAATAGACATTGTGCTGTGTGTTGGGTCCTTTGTATATTGAATCACTATAATGAGGACCACTTGAAAGTCTGTTTCTATACAAGTTGTTTTATATGCTGACTTGTGTTATGTAAAATCCTTCATCCTTTAAGAAGACTAAGCAATGGGTTGGAGGAGAGGTTTAATCCCCCCATTAGGTCTATTTCAAATGCCCAGAATTGAATGCAAGTGTGAATTATGTTTTTGAAGTGGGGTGTGTGTGTGTGGTAGACTCCTTTTTAGGTCATGGGAGGGAGGTAAAGCAAAGATCAGATTTGCTGATGAACATTTGTGCATATTTTAGTGGAGAAGTCATATGACTTGACTGCACCTGTGTACTCTGATTTTGGTTTCGTTAGTGTCTGTAGCCACAAGCCTCAGCTGCCTCTGGGACCCACCCTGAGGGGCTGTGGTGAGGGTTATTAGAGTCGTGTCTTAGCGAATAGCACAAACGGCCTTGTGGGCCTACTTTGGCTTTGTTTGAACCTGTATATTGTTAAACTAATTTTTATTTAACATTTTGAAGGTTATAAATTGTGATTCTTGTCTAAGAGGTTTCTGTTGTCTCTGAAGACAGGTGAAGACAGGAGCCCCAATACAGATGGTCCCTGGCTCACAATGGTTACATTTGTGATTGTTTTTCAACCTTGTGATGGTGTGAACTAGTCACACTCAGTGCATTGTTCGGCCCCAGATGGGCTGCCTCTGGATGAACCCGTTGTAAGTTGAAAGTATTGTGTCAAATGCACTTTCTATTTAGGATATTTTCAGCTTACGCTGGGTTTATTGGAACAGTTTCATCCCATGGTGTAACTCAGGAAGCATAAGTGCTCATAAAAGTAGAGGCAATCTCATAGATACCACGAGATATAATATATCTGATGTTATAGAGATACGATGAAAACAATCAAGTAGGACTTGGAAGCTTTGGAGGGACTCACGTGGGTGGCTCCTGGAATGCAAACGTGAGCGTCACTGGCTTCTGGATGTGACGTCTGTGCCTTCTGCTTAGCCCAGTGTGTTATCAGCTGCTCTCTGGTGCAGAGTGGTCCAGCGTTCCTGTGTGTAGGTGTTTGAGCTGCCTTAAGTGGCTATGTCAATTCTCACTGGTGTTTTCAGGGCTTTAGGCCTTCTGAACAAGCAGGAGGAAGGACGACTTTGTAGAGCTTTGGAAATGTCAACGGACTTCAGGGCCATCCCCCTTGGCAGGAGAGAGCCCCACTGGAGGCAAGCAGGGTGCCGTGTAGGCCTGTGTGGGGCCCAGGCATGTACTGATGTTGTGAGGGCCACAGGACACAGATAGGTCTTGGTTCACATCTGGTGTCGATGGCCACGCAGCATTTCTGGCAGGTACATGAGTGTGGGGACTTGGGTTTTGGGGTGTGCGTCCTGGTTGCCTAGTTGCTTGGAAGACCCCTATTCAGACCCCAGCCTGAGTCACCATGACAGGCCTCCGGCTTCACACGCCACACAGAAGCCGTGGCGTCGGTCACTAACACCCACCAGATGTCAGATGTGCGTGTGTATCTTCCCTGGTCTCAGGATGGGTCTTGTTTTGAGGTTATAGTAAACATTCTTTAAGAGGGGTTTTTGGATTTTTTATGTTGTTTGCAGGGAGTGTTTGAGCAGTGAGATCACCTTCCCAACCAATGCGATTTCAGATCACAGCAGGTAATTACGGCAGCGGGGCGGGTGGCAGAACCTCTAACTGTGGCTGTTTCTGGTGTCTTGCCCAGTGGACAGAGCGTGCTGGGGCCTCCGTGGTCCTCTGTGGGGTGGGTGGAGCGCATGAGCTGGGTGCTGCTCGGCCGTGGCCGGCTCCCCAGCCCGGGATTTATGCAGGACTCATTCTGAAGACAACTTGGAACCCAGAAAGCAGCATGAAGAGCACGGGTTTGTGCTTTTCTGGATTCTTGGTGCTTCCCAGTCTCAGACGCTGTGCAGGCTCTGAGAGGTCTCGCTAGGAAAAGTTGCACAGTCGGCCCCTGGGGTGGAGTGGGGCTGCAGTGGGTCTTGCAGGAGCTGGAAGTGGGGGGTGAGTGTCTCTCGCAAGCGGGACTTTTCAAATGGACCCAGCAGGATGCATCTGTGGAAATGGTGCTGCCTAATGCAGGGCTGCGGCCAGCAGGGCCTGAAAGGCTACAGCGGGCTGTGTTTCTGCTCTCTTGAGGGAGTCTCTGCACGGTTTTCTTTGGTTTTTGTCTGTTTGGAGAACATCCCCCTTTCCTGGGCTTACCTAGCCTGAGCTTCCTTGTTGAGTATGACAAAGCCCTGAGAAGGCATTTTTATCACATAATTGTTAACCTGGTGGCTGGATAAATGACCTGCAAATGTGGGTGACTCAGTAGCTCTGAGGGTGTTCAATATCCAAGACAGAGGTGGGAAGGAAATGTTCAGGCAGGCGTCAGAGGATCTGTTCTCTGCTTCACACTGGGGCCCTGGTTTGCTGACACTCCTCACACTCGATCCAAAATGGGGATAATGAAGTCTAACGGATTCGGCTTCAGCTGAGAGCTGCCTCCAGCACAGTCTTCTGTGAGTAACAGTTTCTATGATTGGTGGAAAGGGCGGGCGTCAGTTGATCTTGCTTATGGTGGCTTTTCCGTAAGGAATTTAGACTTTATTAGCTTTGGCAAGGGAATCCTGAGTGATAAATTGGAAAATTGTTTCAGGAAATTCTGGAACATGCAGTGAATCTGGAGTCTGTATGAAATTGAGATTTGGATTCTCATGATTTCCTAATGCTACCCTGAAACTCAGTAGTTGAGATAGTCGTAGAGCTTCAGTTGTGCTGCCCCGGTTCCCCATTTTAAAAGGAACACGTTGCTTTCATCTAGAATGTTCTGAGCTCTGAGTGCTGCCGGTGGAGTGACCAGCTCTCTGCATCAGAGGGGAAGCCAGGGCTGTGCTCACGGCATCGTGGCAAATGGGAGCTGACCCTGGACCTCGGGCATGTGTGATGCTGACCATTTATTTTCTGTAAACTCCAAGGGTGCAGTGGTCTCCTTGGCGCTTTACAGTCTTCTGAAGCTTTGATGTGTCTGCACTTCATAGATTTTTCAGAAGTAGACAGCCTTTTCCCACACCCTTGGGCTGAGTTTCGTCAGAGGCTGGTGTGTGGGAAGCACCACACCCACATTCTGACAGGGAAGACTCTGGTGCCCAATTGAGATCAGTAGAAATTTGTTTTTCCTCCTCTCCAGTTTGGTCCAGAGGTTCCCTGCTTGGCCAGAAGAAAATCATGCTTATCCAAGTCGTAGGCAAACCCCCTAAGTCAAACATTTGTCTTTTTTCTGCTTAATATACCCATTTAGTTTATATGGGACGTAGATAGAGAAATGTCTTTTAGGGGAAAATTAATTTCTTTAATTACAGAGAACTTTTTGGATACAAACTGCAATCAAGAGGCTATTTTGTAATAAGATCTAGTTAAATACTACAGTTGAAAGCTCCTTATATTTGATCTTAAACTTGGGCCCAGTGTGCGTGTCCGCTCGCTAGTGCTCCTGACGCCAGGCTCGGCTGTGAACTACAGGCACCTGTACATACTTTCTGGTTGTTTTTTTGAAAGTCTTACTGCTTGGTCTTTCCGACTCAAATGTTGAGTTACGTTGATTCTGTTCAGAACGTTCATCCCTCCGTCTAGGATCCAGTCGTCTTTCAGGGAGGAACCGTCTTCCTCATCTTTGTCCCCTACAGTATTGTGTATTTAATAGTCAAATATTTATAGGTTACATGGGTGACTGATCTGTTAGGAGGAAAACAATGCCAATTTTTACATCATTATAATGGACTGGTTAAATGATTATGTTAGTATAACGAAGTTTACATGGCAAAAGAGGCTTGGCAGATGTGACTGTAATGGAGAGTGAGATGTGGGACCCCACCTGGACAACCCAGGTGGGGTCTAGTGTCCTCACATGTGCCTTGATGAGAGGGAGTACGAGGGTCTGCCTCAGAGGAGGAGACCTGAGGACGAGATTAGAGGCCAGAGGGCTGTGGGGTTGAGGATGGGGGTGGGGCAGGGGCCGGAGGGGTGCAGAGCTGAGGCTGGGGCAGTGGTCAGAGGGGTGTGGGGCTGTGAGCCAAGCTGCATGGTGGCCTCTATGAATTGGGAGACTCTAGGCAGGAACATAACCTATTCTGACCCCTTGACTTCAGCCCTGGGACTCCTGACTTCCAGGGCTGAGAGGAGGTTTGCATTTGTCGTAATTTGTTGCAGCAGCAATAGGAAGTTAATGCATTGTTGCACCTCCAAACCTTAGAAAACTAACCCTGTTGTATCGGCCTTTTGTGTGTCCTAAATTCTAATGAGATGGTTTGTAGGAAATAATGGACACAAACGATGGCAGAAGAGAAAGTTAGACAGAAGCAATGTCTTCTGTGGTTCTGTAGTTTGGGTCTGTGAAGTTAGATATCAGTCACAGTGTGTGGTCTTGTTCAGCGTAGACCTGGAATACTTGTTCAGAGCTCCTGGGGGCGTGGTCTTTAACACTGTTAGGATTAAAACTTCACATCAGGGACCGAATTTGAGTTAGTGTTAGCCAACCTTTGAATAAGAGTTGGCATGTAGAGTCTGCCCACGTTACTAGTATGAAGCAGCAAAATCTTTTTTTTTTTTTGAGATGCAGTCTCATTCTGTCACCCAGACTGGAGTACAGTGGTGCGGTCTCGGCTCACTGCAACCTCCGCCACCTGTGCTCAAGTGATTCTCCTGCCTCAGCCTCCAAATTGCATGATTTATTTTCCTGTTTTATATACTTAGTATATGGAAACTCTGCAAACTTTATTAATACAAATGACATGCCAGAACTTAGGAGAATCCAGCATTTTCCCATGCAAATTAGTAGTGATGTGGAATTCCTGGGCTGGTTTGGTTGTATGAGATGTAGGGGCAGATTCTTTGCCTCATTTCTGCGGAGCTAACAATTGCTAATCACCCAGCACTCTTACCTCCCCCAACAGCCCAGTGAGGGTGCTACCCCTGCTGTCGTGTTGAGAGGTGGGAGACTGAGGCTTAGACGAGCAGGTGACACGTTACTGTCCAGCCCCACCCACCCCGTCGTTTCCTGTCATGGCTCAGCTATCTTCCTGCAAGAAAGGACAGACCCTGGTGCTGGGTAGAATTCCTTGTGAAACCCTTTCCATCCTCTAGGGAGTTCCTGCTTTATGGTGGTGGCTCACGGGAAGCCTTTGGGCCACTGAGAAAGTGATTGATGTTGTAACATTACTGTCTCTCTGGCTGCTGTCGATTGGGTGATTTGTAAAGAGACATTGATTGCTCAGAGCTCTGAAGGCTGGGAAGTCCAAGGTCAAGGCAGTCCAAGGTCAAGGTGCCTGCAGATCTGGTGCCCCAGGGCCTGTGGCTCACAGATGGCAGCATCTCGCCAGGTCTTGGGTGGCAGCGGGCGTCTCGTCAGGCCTCACGTGGTGGAGGAGCAGGAGGGCTCCTTCAGGCCTCCCAGCAAGGACACCAACCGCAGTCCTGAGAGCTGGACCTCCTGAAGGCCCCACTTCTTAATGTATCCCATTGGAGATGGTTTCAGCATGAGGTTTGGGGGACATTCAGGCCAGAGCCATTGCTCTGCTGTAGTGTTAGGGCTGCCATGGCATCATTACTGCAGCAGAACCACAGCCTTCTCATCTGCATTTGCTGCAGAAGGAAGACGCAGGTGCCTGAGCAAGTTGGGGTTCAGTGCAAGAAGTGGAGACCCTCTGGGAATCTTAACAGGAGGAACTTAAGGGCTTTGAGAACTGACACCTTAGGACTGTAGTTTTCTTCAGACTGTAAAAACCTTGGTGTGTGACAATACTGAACATTTCCTGAGCCCTGTGATCCTATAAAACAGTGATGGTTAAAACATTTCCCCTCCCCACAACTGTGTGCCCACTTTGTTTACTGCAAGAAGCTCCTTCCCATGTGGCTTAGGCTGACTTGCGGATGACCACTTACCAAGGACAAGGCCAGACACAGGCCTTCAAACCCCCTTCTCTGCCTTATAAGTGATTAGCTAAACTGCCTGTTCCCATTGATCAATCAGAACAAAATGCTTATTAGCCAAATCTTGGTTCTTCCTCTCTCCTTACCTGAGCCTGAAGCCCCTCTGAGGAAATCTCTGATCCCCGATGAGCCACCCCATTTCTTGTGTCCCCAAGCGCTTCATCCTGCCTTGTTTTCCCCTTCCCTGTGAAGGAGGGAGCTGTTCTAGCTGCTCTGAGATGCTGGCAGGGCTGCCGTTGGAGCAGTGGGCACCTCCCACCTTGAAATGGTTCTTCGTGGTGCATTTGCACCTAGGGGGGTGGACTTGTCTTTGACTGTTGCCTTCCACAGAGGACGGTTAGGGTGGGCAGGAAAGAATTCTCTGCCACAAGTCTGCATTCAAGGCTGTTTCCAGAAGTGGGAATTCTCGTGCCCTGGAGTCTGGGAATGGATTTCCAGTTTCCCAGCTTCAGGTGGAGTTGAAATTGAATGAGGCAGCCCACCACACCCATCTGAAGCCCGGAACTAGAACTGTTTTTAAAGTGGCAGTTTCTCTGTAAGAGTAGCGAAATAATGCACTCGGCACGTTTCTTTCTGTTGCATATGCATTTGGCCATCTAAAATGGGAATGGTGGTTTTTGAAGCATGGATGTAGTTTTAAATTTTGAGTATTGTAAACCTTAATGTAGCTGCTTAAAATGTTTGCCTGATTATCTGGAGATTTGCTAAACCTTTGGAGTGGTAATAATGAGTTGATCTATATGACTTTGCTTTATATGATGCAGTGAAAGTACTATAATTAAAACCTCTGCAGTTGGGTACAGCAGGTCATTGGCCAAAACAAATTCTGCCTTTTGGTTTTCTTTAACCAAACAAGGGAACAGAGTGTAGGGTGGAGTGGCAAATTCATTTCAGAGCACGCCAGAGCCCTCAATGATTGAGCAGTCTTCTCAGGTGAACGTGTAATGTGCCGTGAGTCTTGGCAAGCCTGGTTACCGATGTGTGCACGTGACATCACGGAGCCACACCTAGGAAGATGTGGTTTCTGTAACAAGCTTTGGAAAACCAAAGTTCAGCTTAATTATCCAATTTTGTTACAGAAAAATCTTTGACCAGGTGGCCAAAGACCTGATTGTCTCGTGATCGAGACGTGGTTATAAAATTGCCCTTACTTGGTGCCAATCAGTGTTGGTCCACAGTGATACTCCTCCAAACTCCTCCAACCTCACTGAATAGTTTGGAGACTAAAATGAGACTGAAAATCTTAAGGTGAAAATGGTTCTGGGGCACCTGGGAATATTCGCACACCCGTGGGTGTCCTCTTTAAGGTGCAAAGGGCTGCGGGGGGGGGGCCAGCAATATCCACACACCCGTGGCCATTGTGGCTGTCCCCTTTTCTGGTCAGTCACCTCTGTGTTCCTGCATTCAGGCTTTGGGACACTCATGAGCAGCTCATCCCCTGGGCTGGTGAGGAAGGAGTGGGAGGTTGTTGTGAGGATCTGTCACCGTCTGCCCTGTCGTGAGCTGGGCAAGGCAGCAGCAGTGACCCTGGAGGAGTCTGGTCAGTGAGGGCTCTGACAGGAAGTGCCGAGGCTTGAGGTGGCTCTGCCAGTCGTAACCAAATGTCGTCCCTCTTATTTCCATGATTCCTTCTAGTTCTGTGCCTTGCACTGCAGAGTCTCTGTGTGTCTATAAATACACATTGGTTTACAATACAGGTGTCCTCTTTCCCCTCTGTCTGGGGCTTGGGCCCAGGGAGTGAAGTGCAAGACCTCCTTACTGCTGGATGCCCACCAGCACGAGGTACTGCCTGCCCTGCTAATGCCTACAGCGAGTCCTGGAAGCCCCCTCCTGAGCACCTGGCCTGTTGATGGTGTACACGGGAGACAGATGAGCTCCCCTTGACCCACGCTAAGCAGAGACTGGGGAGGCGGCGGCAGCACTGTCCCCCATGGTGCATCCTTGGTGCATGGAGGAAAAGTCGGTTCATGCTTAAAACAGCCCATCCTCTCAAAAGCAGGGTGACAACCACATTTACATCTGGAATCTTAACAAAGGGCCCGTCTCTGAGAGAAGAACGTGGCATGTGTGTGTGTACCTCTTTTTTCTTTTGAGACAGTATCCCTCTGTCACCCAGGGTGGAGTGCAGTGGTGCTGTCTCAGCTCACTGCAAGCTCCACCTCCCGGGTTCACTCCATTCTCCTGTCTCCTGCCTCAGCCTCCTGAGTAGCTGGGACTACAGGCACCCGCCACCACACCTGGCTAATTTTTTGTATTTTTAGTAGAGACGGGGTTTCACCGTGTTAGTCAGGATGGTCTCCATCTCCTGACCTCGTGATCCGCCCGCCTTGGCCTCCCAAAGCTCTGGGATTACAGCCGTGAGTCACGGCGCCGGGCCGTATATGTGTACCTCTTTACAAGTCTTGCCCCACCTTTGCATTTAAAAATTACTGAAAAACTTAAGGATGTAACTGACAAGAACTTTATAGGTTTCTCCAAGTAAAAATCTGGAAAACTTAAGTGAGCCCATAATGTGTTTATTTCTATGGGTCCCACACTTGGATTTTAAAGGTGGGCAAAACATCTCTAAGTTCTTCAGCCTGATTTCCGTGGAATCGTGAATGAAACATGCTGAAGCTGCCGTGTGGATTTTATGTGGCGGTGACAAGTGGGGCTGGTCATGAAACAACTGGAGGAATCCCTGTCCTTTCTGTGCTCCTGTTGGACACTAGGCACGTGCTTGGGTGTTTTCTCTCTGTGTGTGTGTGTGTGTGTGGACAAGATGAGGACAATTTCTGGATGATCCACACGGTGGTATATGCTCTTTTCTGTTAAAACGTGTCTTCTGCTGTTTCTACATAGACCAAGTGTTTCTTTCTCTTGTCTGTCTACATAAACGCTGTTGAACAAAAACTGTATTGTAGTCATGTGAAGCTGAATTTCACACTATAAAGTAGATAGAGATGACTGAGTATAGTGTTTTGTGGAAGGAAGGTTTAAAATGATTTTTAGCTTTTTCCCTGAAATAGGGAATAATTGTAACTTTCTCCCTGAAATAGGGAATAATGAAATGGGAAAATAATTAAATTTTCCCATTTAATTGTTAGATTATATTTAATTATTTGTTAAATTATTCATGTATTGCAAGGGAAAAAGAAACTAGATCACCGCATGTACTCATGAAAATTTAAAGGGTATTGGTGAATTCATTTGAACTCCTTTAATTTTTTTTTTTTTTTTTTTTTGGACAGTCTCACTCTGTTTCCCAGGCTGGGTGCAGTAGTGCAGTGACAGCTCCCTGCAACCCCAACCTTCCAGGCTCAAGTGATTTTCCTGCCTCAGCCTCCCCAACTGCTGGGATTTACAGGCATTAACCACCACACACAGCTTATCCCTCTTGGAGACTAGCTTTGAGTTTGGGCATTCAGTGAACTGTATTTTGGTTAATTCCCAAAGTTTCTCACTGTTTATCTTTAATTTGCTAAAAATCTAAATGTATTGTGAAATGTGTTACATTTCCTTAGCATTCACGGATTCCCTGTTAATGGGGCAGAGACGCAGAAGGCGTTCGGACATCATCAGGGTTGCAGTTGAGTGCTTGCCCCGAACTCCCTGAAGCTCTGGGCTCTGTGGCCCCACGGGAGTCCTCTGTCCACTGAGGGGGCCGGGTTACCTGGAAGGTCCCTCCAGCCTCTGCGATTTTGCCCTTTTCAGGTTAACATCTCATCCTTGTCCTGGACAGCATTGCCTTTTGTTCACTGACCCACGAGTGAACAGCTGGTCAGTGGCCAGTGCTGCTTCCTTCAGCTGGGAGGTGGTGATGTGATTACACTTCCGTGGAACTTGGTTCTTGGTGTATTAAGGGTTCAGTTGTATCTTGATTTTTAATCTGCACCTCCGAATTGGTCTTTTGATTGCAAAGAGATGGCTTGCTGGATTTGTTTCTGAATATTTCATGGATAACAGAGCCTCGTTTATCTGTGTGTTCTTTTAATGTGTTTTTGCCAGACATTTAAATGGGTGTCTTAGCCCTTAGCCCACTTTCTGTATGTGGTGGATTCATTCTAAACTCTGAAGACCACTTCTAGGGGCAGCTTTTAGTCAGGGCTCTCCAGAGAGACAGCCAGCCGGGTGTGCATGTGTCTCCAGCGGGGAGGCTTGTTGCAGGCCCTATGGAGTCCAAGAAGCCCCAGGACCCACAGCCTGGAAGCTAGAGTCCTGGGAGACTTGAGAAGCGGAGGGTGCAGATCCCACCCGGGTCTGAGGAGCTGAGGCCCAGGAGCACGGGCGGCAGAAGACTGATGTCACTGGCCCACAGCCAGACAGGTGGAGTGAGTTCAGTCTTCCCCGCCTTGCTGTTTTACTTGAGCCCTGGGTGGATAGGGTGGTGCCCCCCACACTGGCGAGGATGAGTCTCCACTCAGTCCAGAGGCAAACATGCATCTCACACAGAAATAATGCAGAACCAGCTATCTAGGGCACCCTGGGCACGCTCAGGTCGATGCACTAAACTAACGCTGCGCATGGCCCTGACGTCTGCGTGTTCGCATCACTCCACGCACATTGCTCAGTCATCTCCTCGGTGAGTTTGTAAGCTCGTTGTGTGGTTCTGGGGGTCTTTGTTCCGGGTGGTGGTGGTGATGACAGGCTCCCCAGCGCCCCAGCTCAGGTGCAGTAGGTGATGCCACCAATGGCTCCTTATTTCTCAGACACTTGAGCGGGTGCTCTGTGTAGCCAGTTCCACCTGCAGCAGCATGTGTTCCCTCCGCCAATTCCATCCGGAGTGTGTGCCTGCCTTCTGTTGGGGTGCAGCCACCTTTCAGGGAGGAATTGTGTCCTGTTCGCCTATGTCTCCTGTGGTGTATCTCATGGCTGAATAAGTACCTATAGGATATCTCGGTGTCTGAATGATAGGTTCATTGGAAGGAAAACTTGATACTTTTTTTTCTTTTTGAGATGGAGTTTCACACTCAACGCCCAGGCTGAAGTGCAATGGCACGATCTTGGCTCATTGCAACCTCTCTCCCTCCCAGGTTCAAGTGATTCTCCTCCCTCAGCCTCCCAAGTAGCTGGGGTTACAGGCATCTGCCACCATGCCTGGCTAATTTTTGTATTTTCATTAGAGACGGGTTTTCACCATGTTGGCCAGGCTGGTCTTAAACTCTTGACCTCAGGTGATGCACCCACCTCGGCCACCCAAAGTGCTGGGATTACGGCCATGAGCCGCCGCACCCAGCGACTTAATACACCCCCCTTTTTTAAAATCATAATGGGCTTGTTAAATGCTTACGCTAATGTTTATTTTTTAAAATGTTATCTGTGACCTTTCAGGTTTTCATAGCACTTCTCGTGTGAATATTTTAAAAAGGCCCTTTGGTCGTGAGGAGGGGAGGGGAGAAGGGGCTATCCCTTTCAGCAGAGGGAGATGGAGGAACCAGGCCCTGGTGGGTCTGAGCCCAGGCAGTCACCCCAGCCTTGGTGCTTACTTAGGTCTGTTCTCTGTTCACCGTAGCCGCGTCCACTCTCATTGTCAGCTTAAAAATAAGCTTTTTCCTCTTTCTATTCAGAACAGTTTGTTAACCGTCACGTTAAGGTATCGAGAATGATGGCTTTCAGGCCTCAGATATGACACAAGTAGTAAATACAGCTGACCCTGAATGACATGGGTTTTGAGTTTCGAAGGCTCACTTACGTTAATTTTTTTTTTTCCAACCAAAGCCTTATTGACGAAACCTGACTTTGTGGAGGGCCGATGTTTCCCCCATGCGATTCCATAGGGTGGCCGTGGGGTCCTGTGGATATGTAATTTGGGTAAACTTGGGGGGTGTTCTGGAATCCATGTCCCTGTGTATACAGAGGGACAACTGTAGCTTTTTAAAAGTTTGTGTCCTGCCTTGTCCTAAAAAGGCTCCAAGGTGGATGCAAAATTATTTCATTCTCTTGGTTTTCTGGGTGAGATATTGATGTTTATTCTTCAGTGTCTAAAATCCTGAGTGAAAAGAGTTAGTGCTTCAGGAACAAAGCCAGTCTGGAAACACATATTGAGATACCCACCTTTTCCTCATGGTTTCACAAAAGGTCATGATCATATTTTATTCAGTTGAACCGGAGCAAGCTGCCAATATTGGCTGATTTTGGCCTACAAAATGGCAAGTTCATATGATATTAAAAACAAAGGCTTCTGGATGGGGAAAATAGGAATTGGTAAGAACCTGAAGTTGTCTGTCATGACCTGTGAGTCACAGGTAAATAAACCTGCATGAGGGGACGTTGGCTGTACAGTATTTTCCTTCCGTTTTGAGACTGGTAGAAAAAGGTCAGTTCTATTCCGTTGGGTCCCTGCGCCTCACCTTTGCTGCAGAGGGGACTTGCCATTAATACTACTTGTCCCCAGTGCCCAGGAGGCTGATGCCACATAGAAGACCTGTGGGTCGGTGGATGTGAACAGGCATCGGACACGCTGTGCACCTTGGGTGCATCTGAAAAGTGTGTGCTTGCAGCAGGTCTGCAGTGAGGGCGGTGTTCCATCTCCTCTTCCTTCTCTGGCTGTGCAGGCCTTTGAAGTTGTTCCTGGAAAGTGAAATGAGTTAATGCTGATGAGCTCGAGGTCAAAGCCGGAATCAGGCTCATCCTTTCCTGTAGTGTTCCCAGCAGCAGGTCATAAACTGAACATGACCTGAAACATAGAGTCGAGGTTCTGCCCTGCTTTGTGACTCGGTTGTGTGTGGTCTTGAGAACGTGAACATGGGTTTTCTTGACGGAGGGGCCCGAAGAGACCCGCCCTTCACTAGGGGTCTTGAATCATTGGGCCTTCCTGTCAGGAGACAGCAGGGACTTAAGAAAGCCCCACATGCCCTCCAGTTCCCTTATGTTGAAATGGTTAGTAGTCAGCCATCCCGGGTCATTTTGGGAGGTAAGTGGGGGGTTCACATGGGGGTATGCAGTATTCTTAGGTGTCAGGTGGGAGAGCTGAATTTGTAGAAGCTGTGAAGATAGGAAAGGGCCTGGCAGGGAGTGCTGTTTACACAGAGTCAATTTAACGCGAGGTCTGGGCTCTCCCTGGGTCCATCTCTGACCGGTGTCTCCCAGTCTGCAACTGGACGTTCACATAACTCGGCGCCATCGCTCCACTCTGTGTAGACATCTGAGGATCTGTGTGCGGATGCTCTGTTAGTGAGTTGTAATAATGAACTGAGAAACAGTGAACCAAACCCTGAATTGCACTGGTTCCACAGCCACTTCTGTCGTGGTTGGAGTCATTCATAATAAACTGTGATGGAAACATACGCAGAGCTCTGAATTTCAGAGGCCCTTTAACTCGGCAGGTAACCAGGTGCTTCCTTTAGAAGACATTTGAGTCCCCTTTACCTGCCAGGGATGTACCGTGTCAGACTCACTGTTGTCGACGGGCTGAAGCCCAGGTTTCGTGAGGTCACGTGTCGGCTTGTAGGACTTTCTCTGGCAGAGATGCGAGTGACTTCTGTTCCCTGTGAGAGGCTCATCTCAGGGGCTGCATGGCCTGAGGGACGGCAGCCTGCTTGAACTGATCGAGCAATCTCACGCTCCCCTTACTTTCTGAAACACCTGTGAGTGACTTTTCACACGTTCTGGGAAGAGGCTTCATGCCCGTGCTCCTTGTTAATGAGCGAATGCTTTTCTTGACCCCTCATCCCCTTTCTTTGGGGTGTTCCGGTCTCGGTTCTCACGGGTTCTGCTTCTAAGGGCATTTCTAAAGCTGCTGAGTGTAGAAAGCACCGAGGAGGCTGTGCTCCCACCCCCGTGAGCCTTCCAGGCATCGGCCTCTGCCCTCAGCGAGGCGACGTCCGTGGCACACCGAGGAGGCTGTGCTCCTGTCCCCCGTAGGCCTTGCAGGCGTCGTCCTCTCCCCTCCAGGGGGACAGGAGGAACCTTTCAAACCCTTCTTACACGTGTTTTTCATGTCTGTGTTTTCCCAAATGTCTTTGCATCTTCTCCCGTCTCCAGAAGTGAGGGTGAACGCTGAGTTATTCACAGGAGTCAAGAAACCACACACAGCCCAACGTGACATTTCTTTCGCCGAAATGATTGGTGTGTGTTCACCTGAAAATGCAGCTCAGCCAAACAGGTGTGTTTTGAGGAATGACTTGAAATTCCCCTGGGGGAAAATGTGACAGTGAAATTTCATCCAGTCTGTGCAGGTGTCCACAACCCCCTTCAGTTGGTTGCGCGTGAGTTTCTGTGGCTTGGGGCTAGTTTTGAAGAAAGAAAACCTGTTGTTGCTGAGGACTTCAGAGGGTGTGCTGGGATTGTGTGGGGCGGACATGGGCGGGGGGCTGAGCGTCCCTAGTCCAAAATGCTCTGAAACCTGACACATTCCGAGCTCTCCCTCATGACACTCTGGAAGGAAATGCTCTTCAGAGCACTTTGGATTTCAGGCTGGGGATGCTCAGTTAGAAAGTGAAATACTGCAAGAGCCTTCTTGCCCCAGGAGCTTGGATGAGGACATGTGGCCTGTGCCGGGCGTCCCTGGCGTGCGAGGCAGCCTGGGCTGGCTGGAGTGGTTTTCGTAGGAGTCACAGAAGGGCAGAGGGTCGAAGTGGCCACGCCCGGCTCCTGTGAGAAGGGCGGACCAGAGGGAGGTGGGCGCGGAAGGGCAGCAGCGGAGTCCCCAGCGTCCGGGGCTCCTGTCCCTGGTGGAGTTGAGAGCCGCCTCTAGTTGTGGCCTCTGCCCTGTCAGCAGCCACTGAGGCCTGGAGGGAGCCCGGGGGCGGAGGGAGGAGGAAGCATAGGCCCGCTTCTGGAGAGGGCTGGCGTCAGCCTGTGCTAGCGTCGTGTGCTACTCTTGCGTCCAGGGTGTACGGCCGTGCCTCGTGGGGCGGCGGGTCCCGGGGTGGGCAGCTCTCATGTCCGCAGTAATGGCTTTGTCTCCAACCCTTGGAGGCAAGTTACCTTCCCCCCCCATCCCACCCAGTGAAAAGAGGTAGAGAATCTCACAGAAATGCATTTGCTGGAATGTCTCTTTTCCGAGAAGACATCGTAGGCTGAGGCTCAATCTGAAAGTATCTCCTAGTGAGTCTCGTGTGTAGAGTAAGGACAGCTCATGCATCTCTGAAAGCAGGTACATCTAGCAACACAGAGCATCCCGGTGCTAGGATGGAGTTTTCCACTAACTCTGGCAATGGAATCTGGAGAGCCTCGGGTGCTTGCGCCGTGAGGTTAGCGAGGGTGCCCCCA